>NC_136068.1:5738697-6111799 GCF_964261635.1 Lissotriton helveticus
CTGCATGGAAGGGAGGTGTACAGTGTGCAGGAGGGTGAGACGCTGATGTCCTGCTGCAATGACTGCATGGAAGGGAGGTGTACAGTGTGCCGGAGTGTGAGACACTGGCATCCTGCTGAAACGACTGCATGGAAGGGAGGTGTACAGTGTGCAGGAGGGTGAGACGCTGGCATCCTGCTGCAATGACTCCATGGAAGGGAGGTGTACAGTGTGCAGGAGGGTGAGACGCTGGCATCCTACTGCAATGACTGCCTGGAAGGGAGGTGTACAGTGTGCAGGAGGGTGAGACGCTGATGTCCTGCTGCAATGATTGCATGGAAGGGAGGTGTACAGTGTGCAGGAGGGTGAGACGTTGGCATCCTGCTGCAATGACTGCATGCATTAGAGCTGTACAGTGTGCAGGAGGGTGAGACGCTGGCATCCTGCTGAAACGACTGCATGGAAGGGAGGTGTACAGTGTGCAGGAGGGTGAGACGCTGGCACCTGCTGCAATGACTGCATGGAAGGGAGGTGTACAGTGTGCAGGAGGGTGAGACGCTGGCATTCTGCTGCAATGACTGCATGGAAGGGAGGTGTACAGTGTGCAGGAGGGTGAGACACCGACGTCCTACTGCTATGACTGCATGGAAGGGAGGTGTACAGTGTGCAGGAGGGTGAGACGCTGGCATCCTGCTGCAGTGACTGCATGGAAGGGAGGTGTACAGTGTGCAGGAGGGTGAGACGCTGGCATCCTGCTGCAGTGACTGCATGGAAGGGAGGTGTACAGTGTGCAGGAGGGTGAGACGCTGATGTCCTGCTGCAATGACTGCATGGAAGGGAGGTGTACAGTGTGCAGGAGGGTGAGACACTGGCAACCTGCTGAAACGACTGCATGGAAGGGAGGTGTACAGTGTGCAGGAGGGTGAGACGCTGGCATCCTGCTGAAACGACTGCATGGAAGGGAGGTGTACAGTGTGCAGGAGGGTGAGACACTGACGTCCTACTGCTATGACTGCATGGAAGGGAGGTGTACAGTGTGCAGGAGGGTGAGACGCTGATGTCCTGCTGCAATGATTGCATGGAAGGGAGGTGTACAGTGTGCAGGAGGGTGAGACACTGGCATCCTGCTGAAACAACTGAATGGAAGGGAGGTGTACAGTGTGCAGGAGGGTGAGACGCTGGCATCCTGTTGAAACGACTGCATGGAAGGGAGGTGTACAGTGTGCAGGAGGGTGAGACACTGACGTCCTACTGCTATGACTGCATGGAAGGGAGGTGTACAGTGTGCAGGAGGGTGAGACGCTGGCATCCTGCTGAAATGACTGCATGGAAGGGAGGTGTACAGTGTGCAGGAGGGTGAGACACTGGCATCCTGCTGCAGTGACTGCATGGAAGGGAGGTGTACAGTGTGCAGGAGGGTGAGACGCTGATGTCCTGCTGCAATGACTGCATGGAAGGGAGGTGTACAGTGTGCAGGAGGGTGAGACACTGGCGTCCTGCTGAAATGACTGCATGGAAGGGAGGTGTACAGTGTGCAGGAGGGTGAGACGCTGGCATCCTGCTGCAGTGACTGCATGGAAGGGAGGTGTACAGTGTGCAGGAGGGTGAGACGCTGATGTCCTGCTGCAATGACTGCATGGAAGGGAGGTGTACAGTGTGCAGGAGGGTGAGACGCTGGCATCCTGCTGAAATGACTGCATGGAAGGGAGGTGTACAGTGTGCAGGAGGGTGAGACACTGGCATCCTGCTGCAGTGACTGCATGGAAGGAAGGTGTACAGTGTGCAGGAGGGTGAGACGCTGGCATCCTGCTGCAGTGACTGCATGGAAGGAAGGTGTACAGTGTGCAGGAGGGTGATACACTGACGTCCTGCTGCAATGACTGCATGGAAGGGAGGTGTACAGTGTGCAGGAGGGTGAGACGCTGATGTCCTGCTGCAGTGACTGCATGGAAGGGAGGTGTACAGTGTGCAGGAGGGTGAGACGCTGATGTCCTGCTGCAGTGACTGCATGGAAGGGAGGTGTACAGTGTGCAGGAGGGTGAGACGCTGGCATCCTGCTGCAATGACTGCAAGGGAGGTGTACAGTGAGCAGGAGGGTGAGACGCTGGCACCCTGCTGCAGTGACTGCTTGGAAGAGAGGTGTACAGTGTGCAGGAGGGTGAGACGCTGGCATCCTGCTGCAGTGACTGCATGGAAGGGAGGTGTACAGTGTGCAGGAGGGTGAGACGCTGATGTCCTGCTGCAGTGACTGCATGGAAGGGAGGTGTACAGTGTGCAAGAGGGTGAGACGCTGGCATCCTGCTGTAATGACTGCATGGAAGGGAGGTGTACAGTGTGCAGGAGGGTGATATGCTGACGTCCTGCTGCAATGACTGCAAGGGAGGTGTACAGTGTGCAGGAGGGTGATACGCTGACGTCCTGCTCCAGTGACTGCATGGAAGGGAGGTGTACAGTGTGCAGGACGGTGAGACGCTGGCATCCTGCTGCAGTGACTGCATGGAAGGGAGGTGTACAGTGTGCAGGAGGGTGATACGCTGACGTCCTGCTGCAATGACAGCAAGGGAGGTGTACAGTGTGCAGGAGGGTGATACGCTGACGTCCTGCTACAATGACTGCAAGGGAGGTGTACAGTGTGCAGGAGGGTGATACGCTGACGTCCTGCTGCAATGACTGCAAGGGAGGTATACAGTGTGCAGGAGGGTGAGACGCTGACGTCCTGCTGCAGTGACTGCATGGAAGGGAGGTGTACAATGTGCAGGAGGGTGAGACGCTGACATCCTGCTGCAGTGACTGCATGGAAGGGAGGTGTACAGTGTACAGGAGGGTGAGACGCTGGCATCCTGCTGCAGTGAGTGCATGGAAGGGAGGTGTACAGTGTGCAGTAGGGTGAGACGCTGATGTCCTGCTGCAGTGACTGCATGGAAGGGAGGTGTACAGTGTGCAGGAGGGTGAGACGCTGACGTCCTGCTGCAGTGACTGTATGGAAGGGAGGTGTACAGTGTGCAGGAGGGTGATACGCTGATGTCCTGCTGCAATGACTGCAAGGGAGGTGTACAGTGTGCAGGAGGGTGAGACGCTGACGTCCTGCTGCAGTGACTGCATGGAAGGGAGGTGTACAGTGTGCAGGAGGGTGATACGCTGACATCCTGCTGCAATGACTGCAAGGGAGGTGTACAGTGTGCAGGAGGGTGATACGCTGACGTCCTGCTGCAATGACTGCAAGGGAGGTGTACAGTGTGCAGGAGGGTGATACGCTGACGTCCTGCTGCAATGACTGCAAGGGAGGTGTACAGTGTGCAGGAGAGTGAGACGCTGACGTCCTGCTGCAGTGACTGCATGGAAGGGAGGTGTACAGTGTGCAGGAGGGTGAGACGCTGACGTCCTGCTGCGGTGACTGCATGGAAGGGAGGTGTACAGTGTACAGGAGGGTGAGACGCTGGCATCTGCTGTAATGACTGCATGGAAGGGAGGTGTACAGTGTGCAGGAGGGTGAGACGCTGGCATCCTGCTGCAGTGACTGCATGGAAGGGAGGTGTACAGTGTGCAGGAGGGTGAGACGCTGGCACCTACTGCAATGACTGCATGGAAGGGAGGTGTACAGTGTGCAGGAGGGTGAGAAGCTGGCATCCTGCTGCAGTGACTGCATGGAAGGGAGGTGTACAGTGTGCAGTAGGGTGAGACGCTGATGTCCTGCTGCAGTGACTGCATGGAAGGGAGGTGTACAGTGTGCAGGAGGGTGAGACGCTGACGTCCTGCTGCAGTGACTGCATGGAAGGGAGGTGTACAGTGTGCAGGAGGGTGATACGCTGACGTCCTGCTGCAATGACTGCAAGGGAGGTGTACAGTGTGCAGGAGGGTGATACGCTGACGTCCTGCTGCAATGACTGCAAGGGAGGTGTACAGTGTGCAGGAGGGTGATACGCTGACGTCCTGCTGCAATGACTGCAAGGGAGGTGTACAGTGTGCAGGAGGGTGAGACGCTGACGTCCTGCTGCAATGACTGCAAGGGAGGTGTACAGTGTGCAGTAGGGTGAGACGCTGATGTCCTGCTGCAGTGACTGCATGGAAGGGAGGTGTACAGTGTGCAGGAGGGTGAGACGCTGACGTCCTGCTGCAGTGACTGCATGGAAGGGAGGTGTACAGTGTGCAGGAGGGTGATACGCTGATGTCCTGCTGCAATGACTGCAAGGGAGGTGTACAGTCTGCAGGAGGGTGAGACGCTGACGTCCTGCTGCAGTGACTGCAAGGGAGGTGTACAGTATGCAGGAGGGTGATACGCTGACGTCCTGCTGCAATGACTGCAAGGGAGGTGTACAGTGTGCAGGAGGGTGAGACGCTGACGTCCAGCTGCAATGACTACATGGAAGGGAGGTGTGCAGGAGGGTGAGACGCTGACATCCTGCTGCAGTGACTGCATGGAAGGGAGGTGTACAGTGTGCAGTAGGGTGAGACGCTGATGTCCTGCTGCAATGACTACATGGAAGGGAGGTGTACACTGTGCAGGAGGGTGATACGCTGACATCCTGCTGCAGTGACTGCATGGAAGGGAGGTGTACAGTGTGCAGTAGGGTGAGACGCTGATGTCCTGCTGCAATGACTGCATGGAAGGGAGGTGTACAGTGTGCAGGACGGTGAGACGCTGACGTCCTGCTGCAATGAATGCATGCATGAGGTGTACAGTGTGCAGGAGGGTGAGACGCTGACGTCCTGTTGCAATGACTGCATGGAAGGGAGGTGTACAGTGTGCAGGAGGGTGAGACACTGACGTCCTGCTGCAGTGACTGCATGGAAGGGAGGTGTACAGTGTGCAGGAGGGTGAGACGCTGACGTCCTGCTGCAGTGACTGCATGGAAGGGAGGTGTACAGTGTGCAGGAGGGTGAGACGCTGACGTCCTGCTGCAATGACTGCATGGAAGGGAGGTGTACAGTGTGCAGGAGGGTGAGACGCTGACATCCTGCTGCAATGACAGCATGGAAGGGACGTGTACAGTGTGCAGGAGGGTGAGACGCTGACGTCCTGCTGCAATGACTGCATGGAAGGGAGGTGTACAGTGTGCAGTAGGGTGAGACGCTGATGTCCTGCTGCAGTGACCTCATGGAAGGGAGGTGTACAGTGTGCAGGAGGGTGAGACGCTGGCATCCTGCTGCAATGACTGCATGGAAGGGAGGTGTACAGTGTGCAGGAGGGTGAGACGCTGACGTCCTGTTGCAATGACTGCATGGAAGGGAGGTGTACAGTGTGCAGGAGGGTGAGACGCTGGCATCCTGCTGCAGTGACTGCATGCATGAGAGGTGTACAGTGTGCAGGAGGGTGAGACGCTGACGTCCTGTTGCAATGACTGCTTGGAAGGGAGGTGTACAGTGTGCAGGAGGGTGAGACGCTGACGTCCTGCTGCAGTGACTGCATGGAAGGGAGGTGTACAGTGTGCAGGACGGTGAGACGCTGACGTCCTGCTGCAATGAATGCATGCATGAGGTGTACAGTGTGCAGGAGGGTGAGACGCTGACGTCCTGCTGCAGTGACTGCATGGAAGGGAGGTGTACAGTGTGCAGGAGGGTGAGACGCTGACGTCCTGCTGCAATGACTGCATGGAAGGGAGGTGTACAGTGTGCAGGAGGGTGAGACGCTGACATCCTGCTGCAATGACTGCATGACAGGGACGTGTACAGTGTGCAGGAGGGTGAGACGCTGACGTCCTGCTGCAATGACTGCATGGAAGGGCTGTGTACAGTGTGCAGGAGGGTGAGACGCTGACGTCCTGCTGCAGTGACCTCATGGAAGGGAGGTGTACAGTGTGCAGGAGGGTGAGACGCTGGCATCCTGCTGCAATGACTGCATGGAAGGGCTGTGTACAGTGTGCAGGAGGGTGAGACGCTGACGTCCTGCTGCAGTGACTGCATGCATGAGAGGTGTACAGTGTGCAGGAGGGTGAGACGCTGGCATCCTGCTGCAATGACTGCATGGAAGAGAGGTGTACAGTGTGCAGTAGGGTGAGACGCTGATGTCCTGCTGCAATGACTACATGGAAGGGAGGTGTACACTGTGCAGGAGGGTGAGACGCTGGCATCCTGCTGCAATGACTGCATGGAAGAGAGGTGTACAGTGTGCAGTAGGGTGAGACGCTGATGTCCTGCTGCAGTGACTGCAAGGGAGGTGTACAGTGTGCAGGAGGGTGAGACGCTGGCGTCCTGCTGCAGTGACTGCATGGAAGGGAGGTGTACAGTGTGCAGGAGGGTGATACGCTGACGTCCTGCTGCAATGACTGCAAGGGAGGTGTACAGTGTGCAGGAGGGTGATACGCTGACGTCCTGCTGCAATGACTGCAAGGGAGGTGTACAGTGTGCAGGAGGGTGATACGCTGACGTCCTGCTGCAATGACTGCAAGGGAGGTGTACAGTGTGCAGGAGGGTGAGACGCTGACGTCCTGCTGCAATGACTGCAAGGGAGGTGTACAGTGTGCAGGAGGGTGAGACGCTGACGTCCTGCTGCAGTGACTGCATGGAAGGGAGGTGTACAGTGTGCAGGACGGTGATACGCTGACGTCCTGCTGCAATGACTGCATGGAAGGGAGGTGTACAGTGTGCAGTAGGGTGAGACGCTGATGTCCTGCTGCAGTGACTGCATGGAAGGGAGGTGTACAGTGTGCAGGACGGTGAGACGCTGACGTCCTGCTGCAGTGACTGCATGGAAGTGAGGTGTACAGTGTGCAGGAGGGTGATACGCTGACGTCCTGCTGCAATGACTGCAAGGGAGGTGTGCAGTCTGCAGCAGGGTGAGACGCTGACGTCCTGCTGCAGTGACTGCAAGGGAGGTGTACAGTATGCAGGAGGGTGAGACGCTGACGTCCTGCTGCAATGACTGCATGGAAGAGAGGTGTACAGTGTGCAGGAGGGTGAGACGCTGGCATCCTGCTGCAATGACTGCATGGAAGAGAGGTGTACAGTGTGCAGTAGGGTGAGACGCTGACGTCCTGCTGCAATGACTGCATGGAAGGGAGGTGTACAGTGTGCAGGAGGGTGATACGCTGACGTCCTGCTGCAATGACTGCATGGAAGGGAGGTGTACAGTGTGCAGGAGGGTGAGACGCTGATGTCCTGCTGCAGTGACTGCATGGAAGGGAGGTGTACAGTGTGCAGGAGGGTGAGACGCTGACGTCCTGCTGCAGTGACTGCATGGAAGAGAGGTGTACAGTGTGCAGGAGGGTGAGACGCTGGCATCCTGCTGCAATGACTGCAAGGGAGGTGTACAGTGAGCAGGAGGGTGAGACGCTGGCATCCTGCTGCAGTGACTGCTTGGAAGAGAGGTGTACAGTGTGCAGGAGGGTGAGACGCTGGCATCCTGCTGCAGTGACTGCATGGAAGGGAGGTGTACAGTGTGCAGGAGGGTGAGACGCTGATGTCCTGCTGCAGTGACTGCATGGAAGGGAGGTGTACAGTGTGCAAGAGGGTGAGACGCTGGCATCCTGCTGTAATGACTGCATGGAAGGGAGGTGTACAGTGTGCAGGAGGGTGATATGCTGACGTCCTGCTGCAATGACTGCAAGGGAGGTGTACAGTGTGCAGGAGGGTGATACGCTGACGTCCTGCTCCAGTGACTGCATGGAAGGGAGGTGTACAGTGTGCAGGACGGTGAGACGCTGGCATCCTGCTGCAGTGACTGCATGGAAGGGAGGTGTACAGTGTGCAGGAGGGTGATACGCTGACGTCCTGCTGCAATGACAGCAAGGGAGGTGTACAGTGTGCAGGAGGGTGATACGCTGACGTCCTGCTACAATGACTGCAAGGGAGGTGTACAGTGTGCAGGAGGGTGATACGCTGACGTCCTGCTGCAATGACTGCAAGGGAGGTATACAGTGTGCAGGAGGGTGAGACGCTGACGTCCTGCTGCAGTGACTGCATGGAAGGGAGGTGTACAATGTGCAGGAGGGTGAGACGCTGACATCCTGCTGCAGTGACTGCATGGAAGGGAGGTGTACAGTGTACAGGAGGGTGAGACGCTGGCATCCTGCTGCAGTGAGTGCATGGAAGGGAGGTGTACAGTGTGCAGTAGGGTGAGACGCTGATGTCCTGCTGCAGTGACTGCATGGAAGGGAGGTGTACAGTGTGCAGGAGGGTGAGACGCTGACGTCCTGCTGCAGTGACTGTATGGAAGGGAGGTGTACAGTGTGCAGGAGGGTGATACGCTGATGTCCTGCTGCAATGACTGCAAGGGAGGTGTACAGTGTGCAGGAGGGTGAGACGCTGACGTCCTGCTGCAGTGACTGCATGGAAGGGAGGTGTACAGTGTGCAGGAGGGTGATACGCTGACATCCTGCTGCAATGACTGCAAGGGAGGTGTACAGTGTGCAGGAGGGTGATACGCTGACGTCCTGCTGCAATGACTGCAAGGGAGGTGTACAGTGTGCAGGAGGGTGATACGCTGACGTCCTGCTGCAATGACTGCAAGGGAGGTGTACAGTGTGCAGGAGAGTGAGACGCTGACGTCCTGCTGCAGTGACTGCATGGAAGGGAGGTGTACAGTGTGCAGGAGGGTGAGACGCTGACGTCCTGCTGCGGTGACTGCATGGAAGGGAGGTGTACAGTGTACAGGAGGGTGAGACGCTGGCATCTGCTGTAATGACTGCATGGAAGGGAGGTGTACAGTGTGCAGGAGGGTGAGACGCTGGCATCCTGCTGCAGTGACTGCATGGAAGGGAGGTGTACAGTGTGCAGGAGGGTGAGACGCTGGCACCTACTGCAATGACTGCATGGAAGGGAGGTGTACAGTGTGCAGGAGGGTGAGAAGCTGGCATCCTGCTGCAGTGACTGCATGGAAGGGAGGTGTACAGTGTGCAGTAGGGTGAGACGCTGATGTCCTGCTGCAGTGACTGCATGGAAGGGAGGTGTACAGTGTGCAGGAGGGTGAGACGCTGACGTCCTGCTGCAGTGACTGCATGGAAGGGAGGTGTACAGTGTGCAGGAGGGTGATACGCTGACGTCCTGCTGCAATGACTGCAAGGGAGGTGTACAGTGTGCAGGAGGGTGATACGCTGACGTCCTGCTGCAATGACTGCAAGGGAGGTGTACAGTGTGCAGGAGGGTGATACGCTGACGTCCTGCTGCAATGACTGCAAGGGAGGTGTACAGTGTGCAGGAGGGTGAGACGCTGACGTCCTGCTGCAATGACTGCAAGGGAGGTGTACAGTGTGCAGGAGGGTGAGACGCTGACGTCCTGCTGCAGTGACTGCATGGAAGGGAGGTGTACAGTGTGCAGGACGGTGATACGCTGACGTCCTGCTGCAATGACTGCATGGAAGGGAGGTGTACAGTGTGCAGTAGGGTGAGACGCTGATGTCCTGCTGCAGTGACTGCATGGAAGGGAGGTGTACAGTGTGCAGGAGGGTGAGACGCTGACGTCCTGCTGCAGTGACTGCATGGAAGGGAGGTGTACAGTGTGCAGGAGGGTGATACGCTGATGTCCTGCTGCAATGACTGCAAGGGAGGTGTACAGTCTGCAGGAGGGTGAGACGCTGACGTCCTGCTGCAGTGACTGCAAGGGAGGTGTACAGTATGCAGGAGGGTGATACGCTGACGTCCTGCTGCAATGACTGCAAGGGAGGTGTACAGTGTGCAGGAGGGTGAGACGCTGACGTCCAGCTGCAATGACTACATGGAAGGGAGGTGTACAGTGTGCAGGAGGGTGAGACGCTGACATCCTGCTGCAGTGACTGCATGGAAGGGAGGTGTACAGTGTGCAGTAGGGTGAGACGCTGATGTCCTGCTGCAATGACTACATGGAAGGGAGGTGTACACTGTGCAGGAGGGTGATACGCTGACATCCTGCTGCAGTGACTGCATGGAAGGGAGGTGTACAGTGTGCAGTAGGGTGAGACGCTGATGTCCTGCTGCAATGACTGCATGGAAGGGAGGTGTACAGTGTGCAGGACGGTGAGACGCTGACGTCCTGCTGCAATGAATGCATGCATGAGGTGTACAGTGTGCAGGAGGGTGAGACGCTGACGTCCTGTTGCAATGACTGCATGGAAGGGAGGTGTACAGTGTGCAGGAGGGTGAGACACTGACGTCCTGCTGCAGTGACTGCATGGAAGGGAGGTGTACAGTGTGCAGGAGGGTGAGACGCTGACGTCCTGCTGCAGTGACTGCATGGAAGGGAGGTGTACAGTGTGCAGGAGGGTGAGACGCTGACGTCCTGCTGCAATGACTGCATGGAAGGGAGGTGTACAGTGTGCAGGAGGGTGAGACGCTGACATCCTGCTGCAATGACTGCATGGAAGGGAGGTGTACAGTGTGCAGTAGGGTGAGACGCTGATGTCCTGCTGCAGTGACCTCATGGAAGGGAGGTGTACAGTGTGCAGGAGGGTGAGACGCTGGCATCCTGCTGCAATGACTGCATGGAAGGGAGGTGTACAGTGTGCAGGAGGGTGAGACGCTGACGTCCTGTTGCAATGACTGCATGGAAGGGAGGTGTACAGTGTGCAGGAGGGTGAGACGCTGGCATCCTGCTGCAGTGACTGCATGCATGAGAGGTGTACAGTGTGCAGGAGGGTGAGACGCTGACGTCCTGTTGCAATGACTGCTTGGAAGGGAGGTGTACAGTGTGCAGGAGGGTGAGACGCTGACGTCCTGCTGCAGTGACTGCATGGAAGGGAGGTGTACAGTGTGCAGGACGGTGAGACGCTGACGTCCTGCTGCAATGAATGCATGCATGAGGTGTACAGTGTGCAGGAGGGTGAGACGCTGACGTCCTGCTGCAGTGACTGCATGGAAGGGAGGTGTACAGTGTGCAGGAGGGTGAGACGCTGACGTCCTGCTGCAATGACTGCATGGAAGGGAGGTGTACAGTGTGCAGGAGGGTGAGACGCTGACATCCTGCTGCAATGACTGCATGGAAGGGACGTGTACAGTGTGCAGGAGGGTGAGACGCTGACGTCCTGCTGCAATGACTGCATGGAAGGGCTGTGTACAGTGTGCAGGAGGGTGAGACGCTGACGTCCTGCTGCAGTGACCTCATGGAAGGGAGGTGTACAGTGTGCAGGAGGGTGAGACGCTGGCATCCTGCTGCAATGACTGCATGGAAGGGCTGTGTACAGTGTGCAGGAGGGTGAGACGCTGACGTCCTGCTGCAGTGACTGCATGCATGAGAGGTGTACAGTGTGCAGGAGGGTGAGACGCTGGCATCCTGCTGCAATGACTGCATGGAAGAGAGGTGTACAGTGTGCAGTAGGGTGAGACGCTGATGTCCTGCTGCAATGACTACATGGAAGGGAGGTGTACACTGTGCAGGAGGGTGAGACGCTGGCATCCTGCTGCAATGACTGCATGGAAGAGAGGTGTACAGTGTGCAGTAGGGTGAGACGCTGATGTCCTGCTGCAGTGACTGCAAGGGAGGTGTACAGTGTGCAGGAGGGTGAGACGCTGGCGTCCTGCTGCAGTGACTGCATGGAAGGGAGGTGTACAGTGTGCAGGAGGGTGATACGCTGACGTCCTGCTGCAATGACTGCAAGGGAGGTGTACAGTGTGCAGGAGGGTGATACGCTGACGTCCTGCTGCAATGACTGCAAGGGAGGTGTACAGTGTGCAGGAGGGTGATACGCTGACGTCCTGCTGCAATGACTGCAAGGGAGGTGTACAGTGTGCAGGAGGGTGAGACGCTGACGTCCTGCTGCAATGACTGCAAGGGAGGTGTACAGTGTGCAGGAGGGTGAGACGCTGACGTCCTGCTGCAGTGACTGCATGGAAGGGAGGTGTACAGTGTGCAGGACGGTGATACGCTGACGTCCTGCTGCAATGACTGCATGGAAGGGAGGTGTACAGTGTGCAGTAGGGTGAGACGCTGATGTCCTGCTGCAGTGACTGCATGGAAGGGAGGTGTACAGTGTGCAGGAGGGTGAGACGCTGACGTCCTGCTGCAGTGACTGCATGGAAGTGAGGTGTACAGTGTGCAGGAGGGTGATACGCTGACGTCCTGCTGCAATGACTGCAAGGGAGGTGTGCAGTCTGCAGGAGGGTGAGACGCTGACGTCCTGCTGCAGTGACTGCAAGGGAGGTGTACAGTATGCAGGAGGGTGAGACGCTGACGTCCTGCTGCAATGACTGCATGGAAGAGAGGTGTACAGTGTGCAGGAGGGTGAGACGCTGGCATCCTGCTGCAATGACTGCATGGAAGAGAGGTGTACAGTGTGCAGTAGGGTGAGACGCTGACCTCCTGCTGCAATGACTGCATGGAAGGGAGGTGTACAGTGTGCAGGAGGGTGAGACGCTGGCATCCTGCTGCAATGACTGCATGGAAGGGAGGTGTACAGTGTGCAGTAGGGTGAGACGCTGATGTCCTGCTGCAATGACTGCAAGGGAGGTGTACAGTGTGCAGGAGGGTGAGACGCTGACGTCCTGCTGCAGTGACTGCATGGAAGGGAGGTGTACAGTGTGCAGGAGGGTGATACGCTGACATCCTGCTGCAATGACTGCAAGGGCGGTGTACAGTGTGCAGGAGGGTGATACGCTGACGTCCTGCTGCAATGACTGCAAGGGAGGTGTACAGTGTGCAGGAGGGTGATACGCTGATGTCCTGCTGCAATGACTGCAAGGGAGGTGTACAGTGTGCAGGAGGGTGAGACGCTGACGTCCTGCTGCAGTGACTGCATGGAAGGGAGGTGTACAGTGTGCAGGAGGGTGAGACGCTGACGTCCTGCTGCGGTGACTGCATGGAAGGGAGGTGTACAGTGTACAGGAGGGTGAGACGCTGGCATCTGCTGTAATGACTGCATGGAAGGGAGGTGTACAGTGTGCAGGAGGGTGAGACGCTGGCATCCTGCTGCAATGACTGCATGGAAGAGAGGTGTACAGTGTGCAGTAGGGTGAGACGCTGATGTCCTGCTGCAATGACTGCATGGAAGAGAGGTGTACAGTGTGCAGTAGGGTGAGACGCTGACGTCCTGCTGCAATGACTGCATGGAAGGGAGGTGTACAGTGTGCAGGAGGGTGAGACGCTGGCATCCTGCTGCAATGACTGCATGGAAGGGAGGTGTACAGTGTGCAGGAGGGTGAGACGCTGACGTCCTGCTGCAGTGACTGCATGGAAGGGAGGTGTACAGTGTGCAGTAGGGTGAGACGCTGATGTCCTGCTGCAATGACTACATGGAAGGGAGGTGTACAGTGTGCAGGAGGGTGAGACGCTGACATCCTGCTGCAGTGACTGCATGGAAGGGAGGGGTACAGTGTGCAGGAGGGTGAGACGCTGGCATCCTGCTGCAGTGACTGCATTGAAGGGAGGTGTACAGTGTGCAGGAGGGTGAGACGCTGATGTCCTGCTGCAATGACTACATGGAAGAGAGGTGTACAGTGTGCAGTAGGGTGAGACGCTGACGTCCTGCTGCAATGACTACATGGAAGGGAGGTGTACAGTGTGCAGTAGGGTGAGACGCTGACGTCCTGCTGCAATGCCTGCATGGAAGGGAGGTGTACAGTGTGCAGGAGGGTGAGACGCTGGCATCCTGCTGCAATGACTGCATGGAAGGGAGGTGTACAGTGTGCAGGAGGGTGAGACGCTGGCATCCTGCTGCAATGACTGCATGGAAGGGAGGTGTACAGTGTGCAGGAGGGTGAGACGCTGGCATCCTGCTGCAATGACTGCATGGAAGGGAGGTGTACAGTGTGCAGGAGGGTGAGACGCTGGCATCCTGCTGCAATGACTGCATGGAAGGGAGGTGTACAGTGTGCAGGAGGGTGAGACGCTGGCATCCTGCTGCAATGTCTGCATGGAAGGGAGGTGTACAGTGTGCAAGAGGGTGAGACGCTGGCGTCCTGCTGCAGTGACTGCATGGAAGGGAGGTGTACAGTGTGCAGGAGGGTGAGTGAGGGGTGATAGTGACTGCATGCATGTGAGGGGAGGGGAGGGGTTGATATCCTGCCCACTGTGACTTCATCAGAGCCCGAGTGTTGAGGGGGGGCGAGGAGACGTGGGCGGGGCCACAGAGGCCTATATATGAAGGGGTGTTGATTGAAGGCTGCTGGCAGGTGGCCTGGAGGGGGGGGGGGGACTCATGACTTCACCCTCTGCTGTCCTCACTGGGGAGGGGGGGCTGGGGGGGGGGCTGGGACCTGCTTCTTGAGTCTGGTGTCTCCATGAGTTCTGAGAAGCATCATAAAATTATTACTATTTTTTATTTAATGCATTTTTATAAAGCGTGGACTTTACCCAAAGGTGTCAGAGGCTTCACAATAGAACCAGGTAAAAAGTCCAATAAAGCAACAGATGGCAGTCGCACAAAAAACAAAAAACACACTAGGATTATGACCGTACAGGCATAGATTACATATTTACAATAATGACAGAGCTTCCTTGAGGGACGTGGAAAGGGGTGCATTACTTTTGGAGGTGTCTCTGGAGGAGGAGAACTTTGAGGTCCCTTTTCAAGGCCCGGGAGGAGGTGGTGGTCCGGAGCTGAGGCGGAAAGGAGTTCCAGATTCTCACTGCGTTGCCTGAAAAGGATTGGGCCATAGAGTTTCAGTTTATCCGCCAGGTAGCGGGGAGAGGAGGAGTGCAAGGCTTTGTGGGTAATGCAGGCAGTCTTGTAGATAGCTCTAGCCTCGAAGGGAAGCCAGCGGAGGGTGGATAACATCGGTGTGATGTGGTCGCTTCTTTTGGCCCCATAGATGAACCGAGCTGCTGAATGGAGAACAGACTTAAGTGGGGACAGGTGGGATTTGGGGAGGCCGGTAAGAAGAGAGTTGCAGTAGTCCAGTCTGGAGAGGACCAGCGATTGCACCAGGGTTATAAGGTCCTGCTCCGCGAAGAAGCGCGAATCCCCCAAAGAAGGCGCAGTTGATAACGAGCAGACTTTGGCATTGATGTGGGAGAGTAGATTGAGGCTCAAAAGAGAGAGCTTTGGGGTTCAGCTGGATGTCTTGGGGGTCACCTGAGAGGCGCCCCCTGCCCCCCCCACTCTAACTCAAGTACACGTGATCCTCCGAGCACAAACACCAGATATTCTGAGACATGTTTGTTGGGGTTTTGAGATGAGAGCAGCAGCCTCACAAGATGAGCCTGTTACATTGTTACACGTGTGCTCCGTACAAGGTTCACGTGTGCTCCGTACAAGGTTCAAGTATCGAAGCAGAGAGCTTTCAATGAACCTTACACTGTTAACACGTGTGTTCCATGCAAGGTTTACACGTGCGCTGTGCAAGGTTCAAGTATCGAAGCACAGAGCTTGCGGTACACTTTACATTGTTACGTGTGTGCTCCGTGCAAGGTTCACATGTGCTCTGTGCAAGGTTCATGTGTGTTCCCTGAAGGTTCACGCATCAAAGCAGCGAACTTGCAGTACACCGTAATTTCTTACACGTCTGCTCCATTCAAGGTTCACGTGTGTGCTTTGCAAGAGTCAAGACTCGCAGCCGAGAGCTTGTGGCACACATTACATTGTTTACACGTGTGCTACGTGCAAGGTTCAAGGATTGAAGGAGAGTCCCACAGTGCACTGAGGCCGAGTGAAGGAAGTGAAAGAGCAAAGTAGTTTCAGACCCATCAAATTGTAGAGATAAAGATATATGTATGTATATAAGTAGGCGTGTATGTATGCATTCATATACATATGTATGTGCACATTTGTATGTATGCTCCTCCTATCTGCAGGTTCCTCCTCCTCCTCTCTGCAGGCTCCGCCTCTCTGCAGGCTCCGCCTCTCTGCAGGCTCCGCCTCGCTGCAGGCTCCTCCTCGCTGCAGGCTCCTCCTCTCTCTACAGGATCCTCCCCTCCTCACTGCAGGCTCCTCCTCTCTCTGCAGGCCCCTCCCCCTCCTCTCTGCAGGCTCCTCCCCTCCTCTCTGCAGGCTCCTCCCCTCCTCTCTGCAGGCTTCTCCCCCTCCTCTCTCACAGGCTCCTCCTCTCTCACAGGCTCCTCCTCTCTCACAGGCTCCTTCTCTCTCGCAGGCTCCTCTCTCGCAGGCTCCTCCTCCTCCTCTCTGCAGGCTCCTCCTCTTCCTCTCTGCAGGCTCCTCCTACTCCTCTCTCTGCAGGCTTCTCCTCTCTGCAGGCTCCTCCTCCTCCTCTCTGCAGGCTCCTCCTCTCTGCAGGCTCCTACTCTCTCTGCAGCAGGCGCCTCCTCCTCTCTGCAGGCTCCTCCTCTCTGCAGGCTCCTCCTCCTCTCTCTGCAGGCTCCTCCTCCTCTCTGCAGCCTCCTCCTCCTCTCTCTGCAGGCTCCTCCTCCTCTCTCTGCAGGCTCCTCTCCTCTCTGCAGGCTCCTCTGCCTCCTCTCTCTGCAGGCTTCTCCTCTCTCTGCAGGCTCCTCCTCCTCTCTGCCCCGGCTCCTCCTCCTCTCTGCCCCGGCTCCACCTCCTCTCTCTGCAGGCTCCTCCTCCTCTCTGCAGCCTCCTCCTCCTCTCTCTGCAGGCTCCTCCTCCTCTCTCTGCAGGCTCCTCCTCCTCTCTCTGCACGCTCCTCCTCCTCTCTCTGCTGCTTCCTTTTCTTCTCTGCTTGCTCCTCCTCTCTGCTTCCTCCTCCTCTCTGCTTCCTCCTCCTCTCTGCAGGCTCCTCCTCTCTCTGTGCAGGCTCCTCCTCCTCTCTCTGTGCAGGCTCCTCCTCTCTCTGTGCAGGCTCCTCCTCCTCTCTCTGTGCAGGCTCCTCCTCCTCTCTCTGTGCAGGCTCCTCCTCTCTCTGTGCAGGCTCCTCCTCTCTCTTTGCAGGCCCCTCCTCCTCTTTGCAGGCTCCTCCTCTTTGCAGGCTCCTCCTCTTTGCAGGCTCCTCCTCCTCTCTCTGCAGGCTCCTCCTCCTCTCTCTGCAGGCTGCTCCTCCTCTCTCTGCAGGCTGCTCCTCCTCTCTCCGCAGGCTGCTCCTCCTCTCTCTGCAGGCTGCTCCTCCTCCCTGCAGGCTCCTCCTCTCTGCTTCCTCCTCCTCTCTGCTTCCTCCTCCTCTCTGCTTCCTCCTCTTCTCTGTGCAGGCTCCTCCTCCTCTCTCTGTGCAGGCTCCTCCTCCTCTCTCTGCAGGCTGCTCCTCTCTCTGCAGGCTCCTCCTCTCTCTGCAGGCTCCTCCTCTCTCTGCAGGCTCCTCCTCTCTCTGCAGGCTCCTCCTCTCTGCTTCCTCCTCTTCTCTGATTCCTCCTCCTCTCTGCTTCCTCCTCTTCTCTGCTTCCTCCTCCTCTCTGCTTCCTCCTCTTCTCTGTGCAGGCTCCTCCTCCTCTCTCTGTGCAGGCTCCTCCTCCTCTCTCTGTGCAGGCTCCTCCTCCTCTCTCTGTGCAGGCTCCTCCTCCTCTCTCTGCAGGCTCCTCCTCCTCTCTCTGCAGGCTCCTCCTCCTCTCTCTGCAGGCTCCTCCTCCTCTCTGCAGGCTCCTCCTCTCTCTGTAGGCTCCTCCTCTCTCTGTAGGCTCCTCCTCTCTCTGTAGGCTCCTCCTCCTCTCTGTAGGCTCCTCCTCCTCTCTGCCGGCTCCTCCTCTCTGCCGGCTCCTCCTCTCTGCCGGCTCCTCCTCTCTGCCGGCTCCTCCTCGCTGCAGGCTCCTCCTCACTGCAGGCTCCTCCCCCTCCTCTCTGCAGGCTCCTCTCCTCCTCTCTGCAGGCTCCTCCCCCTCCTCTCTGCAGGCTCCTCCTCCTCTCTGCAGGCTCCTCCTCCTCTCTGCAGGCTCCTCTTCTCTTTGCAGGCTCCTCCTCCTCTTTGTAAGGTCCTGTTCTTTGCAGGCTCCTCCTCCTCTCTGCAGGCTCCTCCTCCTTTCTGCAGGCTCCTCCTCCTTTCTGCAGGCTCCTCCTCCTCTCTGCAGGCTCCTCCTCCTTTCTGCAGGCTCCTCCTCCTCTCTGCAGGCTCCTCCTCCTCTTTGCAGGCTCCTCCTCCTCTCCACAGGCTCCTCCTCTCTGTAAGGTCCTCTTGTTTGCAGGTACTTCCTATCCACAGGATTGTGGCTCTCGACGTGTGGTTCTCTTCTCTCTGGTGACTGCTGCCTTCTCTTGATGCTGCGTGTGATGTTGAAGATGTTCCCATGATGGTGACTCTCTTTTCTTCCCAGGATGCCTTGCTGCGGTGAGTGTTTCTGTGCCCTCGGAGATGGAGGTTGAGCTGGCCAAGCGAGCCGTCATCCCCTGCACACACACGGTCTCTGGGAAGCCCGCCTCTCGCCAGGTGGAGTGGTTCATTGTAAGTATCCTGCTCAGGGGTTGGGCCTCCCTGTGGGGTGTCATTGCTGAGTGACCTTAGACTGGAGACATGGAATGGATTCCTCCTAACCTTGATTCTGTGCTCCCTCTTCTGCACCCAACAGACTGACAAGAACTTCCAACGCCAGCGAATCGCCTACCGCGACGAGAGCATGACCATGGTGGACGATAACACCGACTACTCTTCGAGGGTCTACATGGACGGCGACTTCTCCCTGGTCATCAACGAGGTGGACCTCATGGACGAGAGGTCGTTCCACTGCCAAGTAACAGCCGGAGCGGCGGGTGGTGGCGAAGGGATGACCACTCTCAAGGTCTTCGGTGAGCTGAGAAGGGTTGAGTGGACTGCACCCTGGGGTGGAGGATAAATGTTGCTCTTGGTGGGTGGTAAACTACGGGGAGTTTTGACTGATGTGTAAACCTCTGAGTTTTCAGTGGCGTGGCCAAAGCTGCAGTCTGCGTGAGAGGACGGAAGACCCGGTACGGCGTTGGGTGGGGGTGGATGGATGACCATGAACTTCTCATTCAGTCCTGAACCTGAGCCACCAGCATGGAAGGAGATCCACGGGTTTCCACCGCTAGGTCGCGTCTCTGCAGAGATTTGTCCCACCTGAGCTGCCTCATGGTGTCTGGTTGCCGCCCGGGGGTCAGTGGCTGAAGTGTGTGGTTGGCTGCTGCAGGAAGGGGGCAGTCTTCTGGAGGGTGAAATATGAGTGTGTCCCAGACTCTTTTTTTATAAATTCTTTTTATTAAACATAAAACATATGCGCAGACAGAAAACAATATGGTGCGTACGCTGGATGCCTTGATATAAACATCAGTTCACAGGGTCCCACATTTCAAATCCCCACGCAGCCCGCCTTCACAATCATCAGAATCTGGAGTCCTGTGTTCTTCATCCGTTCCGTTTTCTAACCTGGGCTATCCCGCGTGCCTCCGCACTCTATTCCTATATTTCGTCCAAGCCCCCCATATCTTTTCCCATTTGCGTGGGCAGCCTCTGCTCTGGTATATGGACTGTTCCGCTCGTTGGCACCAATCAAGGTCCTTATTCCAGGCTTCCCGTGTTGGAGCCTACCCCCCACCTGATGCTCGGGCAATACTCCTCCGGCCAAGGCGAGCCATATCTTGTCCCATATCGGCCAGACTGTCTCACCCGTCACTCCCAGGATACGCCACCTTGCCTCCACCGGGACCTGTGTTCCCGCCACTGTCGCCATCACCTGGGCCAAACCCCTCCAGAACCTTTGAATCCTGGGGCAGGACCACAGAATATGGAAGAACGAGCCCGTCTCGCCGCGCCCTCTCGCACACTCCTCTGAATCACTGGGACCAATGCGATACTGGACGGTCCTTGGGATATAGGACATATGCAGTATCCGGAGCTGAATCAGCCTGAACCGTGCCCTTATAGCTATATCTCTGGGGCTGGGCGTGGCTTCGGCCCAGTCATCATCCTCCAAGAGACCCACATCCGACTCCCATGTCCCCCTCAAGGAGCCCGTGCAGTCTGGGGAGTTGTTTACTAGTTTCCTGTAAGGGAGGGATATGGCTCTATCGATCATTGGGTGGAGTAAAAGTCTGTCTTCCTGTGGAGTGTATTTAAGTAGCGATTCCCCTTCCGTCATATGACATTGGAGTACATGTCGCAATTGTAGGTACCTAAAGTATACCCCCGACCCATCTGGAATTCCATCTGTAGACTACTAAAATCCATCATTCTCCTTCCTCTCCAGACGTCTTTCAAGAGGTCTGTACCTATCAGTCCCCATCTATTAAGCCTCTTACTTGTCTCACCTCACCTAGGAAATCTCCCTCCCACACAGGGGTTTGCTCCGTAAGCTTGGCCTCTCGACCTACCAACTTCGTTGCTTTCCTCCAAGCAGTAACTACTGTCTGTGTGTGTGTCGGGAGTGTCGTGTTGCTTTTTCCCCCCTGTATAACTCAGCCAAATAGCTGCCCTTTCCCCTGCTAACCCGATAGGTCAGCTCCTCGTTCAGCAAGAAGAGACACCCCTTTATATTGATGCGTTGTGCCGCCCAATAATACTTCCTAATGTCTGGATGGCCCGTCCCCCCTCATACACCCCCTGTTGTAGCTTCTTCAATGCAATCCTGGGGCTGCCACCCCCCCACAACAACCTGCTCTGACTCACCTGCTCGAAAGAAAGCTTCTGATCTCTGATACGGTGTGTTCTGTATTGCGTACAGGAAGCGAGGCGGAGCCATCATTTTAAACAAGACCGCTCTACCGATAAGGGAGACTGGTAGATGCCGCCAGTGGGCCACACCCCCCCTCAGCCTGTCCAACGGCGCATATACATTTCACTGCCTGAACTCCTCCTCCGACTTAGTGATCCAAATGCCCAGGTATTTGAATTTCTCTTTATGGACTCGCCCCTTACACACCGACGTCAGGGCTGGGGTCTCGCCCGACAGGGAGAACACCAAGGGCTTGTCCCAGTTTATTCGATACCCCAGATAAGTGCCAAATGTCTGTAATATATGGATGAGCCTGTGAAACGTTTGTAGGCGTACAGCAGGATGTCATCTGCATAGAATGAGATGCGTTCCTCCTACATCAATGCCCCTCACCAGAGGGTCCACCCCCCGCACCCAGGTTGCCAGTGGTTCAAACGCCTGTGCAAAAAGTATTGATGAGAGCGGGCAGCCCTGGCGTGTACCGGATGCAGTTAAAAAAATCTGAACACTGCCCCATTAACCCTAACCTGTGCCAGCAGGGCGGTATATAGGAGCCTTATCCATGCACCGAAACCCGGGCCAAAACCCAGTTTGTCAAGAACGGCAGATAGGTATGGTCACTCTATACTATTGAATGCCACATGGGCGTCGAGTGACAAGAGTGCCGCTAGTTCCCCGCTTGTTTATTTACCATATGCATTTCTCCATATAGGCGACGGAGATTCAGCCTAGTACTTCTGCGTGGCATAAAACCTGACTGATCAGGATGTATGAGGGATTGTATCACCGGGTCCAGTCTATTAGCTTGTACCTTTGCCAGCACCTTGGCCTTGAAATTGAGCAGCGAGATAGGTCTATAAGAACTTTAGAGATTGCAGGGTTTCCCTTTTTAGGTCGAGCCTACGCAGTGCGCAGGTGCTGCTCTAGAAAATGACCTCATGGAATCACTTCAGCTTTTCAGCAAACTCATGCGTGTGGCTAACAAAAAGCCACACGTATGAGTTTGCTGAAAAGCTGAAGTGATTGGCCATTGTGTGTGGCTTTCAAAAATGAAAGCACGAACTTGGCCAAAGGCGGTTGCATGTCCCACCTTTCCCAGTAAATGTTTCCTTCCACTGCCTACAGCTGTCTGGAGCGAGCAGCGGCGCGCAGGGTGCCATCTGTTGTGGCTCATATTACAAAGCTCGCATTTTCTTTCACGGCCGCGCTTGTCTTCCTTACAGCGCGCGCACCACTCACGTGACGCTGCAGCTGCACTCCTTGCATCCCACGGCATTTTGCCTGCAGGAGCGAGCAGCTGCAGTGCCTCCTTGTTTATTATTTCCTACAAATCATTCCCTTTTTCTTACCTACATCGTTCCCTTCTTTATATCCTTCCCTCTCCCCTGCTTCCTTCAGTTTTAGGTTTCTTCGTTCCCTATCCTCTGAGTCTTTAGTCTCGCCTTCCCTCCCACTCCACACTTTAGGTGTTACGTGCTTGCCTCCAGATGCAATAGCAGCAGGTGTGCCCTGCGCAGGGCACCTCAGCTCACCTCTGTTTTGCGCCTCCTGCTGCGGAGCCCACGGCAGATAAACTCTTGCTGCGGTAACTCGCGCCTCACATCCCCGGGCACGTCACAGAGCCCAGGAAGAATGCCCTGCTCTCTACAGTGCAGCGGTGCCCTGCCCACAACCACCCCACGGATTCCGCGGTGCCCTGCCCTCACCCATCCCACGGATTCCGCGGTGCCCTGCCAACACCCATCCCACGGATTCCGCGGTGCCATGCCCACACCCAGCCCACGGATTCCACGGTGCCATGCCCACACCCACCCCACGGATTCCACGGTGCCCTGCCCACACCCACTCCACGGATTCCTGCATGATGAAGAGGAGGAGGAGGAGGAGGGATTTGGGATCTGAACTGTGAACAGGCACTGTCTGGCAACGCGTGGGGCACCCCCACATTGTTACTGCTCACCACGTATTAGACGGCTCTTCCCAGGTCTCAGGTCCTAAATGGGAGGGGAAGGGAAAGAGACTTCGAACAGCTGCATCACAACTTATAGGAACTCATCTGAAGAGTTAACAAACACTCTCTTGCAAATGCAACATGCCTCCCTGGAGATCTGAGGGCTGGAGGACAGTAAATGTATGTGTCTTGTAAAGCGCACTGCTGCCCGGAGGCGTTGTGGCGCTGTAGACCGCTGGGGAACCCGTCCTGGCTTTCCCTGTGAGATGGTCCCTACTGGGTATCTCCAAGGTGAAACCAGGCATCCCCGGCGAATGTGGGGGGGCCGTTGTAGAGATGAGGCAAGCTAATGCCCAGAGTTGCAGAGTGTGATCCCTGGTTAGAGTAGGCGCTGAGGCGAGAATTATCGCGTCCGCTGACCCTGGTCCACGACCCTGCCGCGTCGGGAATTGAACCCTGGTCCCGGGCCATTCTCTGCTTCCGGGTCTGCCGCCTCTAACCAGTGAGCCACACCACTCCATAGTGGGGGTCTTAACATTTGAATAGGTGCAAGGCTGAGGCTGGGCCCTTGTGTGCATTTAAAACCTTTTTGGAGAGATTGGCGTTTTTGTGTGGCTTGGACGGAGTTACCTAGACGCCGCTTGTCTGCGCCACATAACCCTGACCTGCTAAGCTACCCCGTCTCCTAACTCGTGGAAACCCGAATAATCGACTTGGAAATGCCTCGGCCGTTCAGTTTGCTCCTCTTTGGATACCGAAGTATAATGAAGGATCCTTCTTTCATCTTGAAATCCTCAGGGCATTGAGTCTGCAGCTCCACGGGGGTCCCTTCAGAGGGACCTCTCGGCGGATGCGGAGCTCAGCTTGGTTTACACCCGAGACACTTTAATAACATTCATGCCTGCAATAGTTGTGTAGTACACGGTGAAAGACAGGGTTACAGTCAAGGAGTGATCGACGGGACAGGGGGTTGTGGGCAGATAATGGCTCGTGCTGTCCTGTTCTTGAAAGAGCCGAGTCCACTCTCTCCTGCCTTGCAGCAGGCTTGATGGATACAGGGAGATTATTCAAACCCTGGGTGCATCGATGGGAAACGCCTGCTGCCTTGTATTTTGTTTTTTGTGTTTTTTTTGTCTCCCTTCTGGTGTCCTGGCTGCAGGAGTGCTCAGTGCTTCCAGAGAGGGGGAGCTTGTCAGCCAGATGGGCGCGGGTGTGAACTGTGGTGATTTTGTGAAACCGTGAGCTGGTTTTGGGAATGGTGCAGGCCTCAAGCGAAGGCACTGAAGTCACATCAGGGGGGCGGTGAACTGATCATACGTTTCCAGGCCCCACGTTAGGAGAGCTTTGTTGTGTAAGATGCCCTGGAGTGGCTGCAGTCCCTGTGAGTCTGGGGGGGGGGGGGGGCTGTAGTCACTGTGGAGTCTGGGGGGGGGGGGGCTGCAGTCACTGTGGGGTCTGGGGGGGCTAGAGGCAGGCTGCTCCATCATACAAGGGCTTGAGCTGCAGTTATCAAGGTCCTTTCTGGGAGGAACTGATCCCTTCCTTCCACAGAGTGCTGTCCCCAGGCCACACATGGAGAGGCTTCTATCTTATCGCGTTGTTTACAATAGTGAACCAGGGGTTCTGGCCAGAGGCCCCCTGGTCCTGTCTGACCCAAGCAGCAATGCCTGGTGTGTCCCTCTTCAGGGGCCTGACAGGCTCTGCCCTGTCTGTGTCCCTCCTCAGCGGGGGGGGGGGGGGGGTTCCAAGACCTGAGATGCCCTCAGTAGCTGCACGAAGGAAGGAAGTGATGTCACTTCCTAAAGTTGAGGATGCTGGGAAATGGTGTTGGTACTTCCTGTAGATCTGTCCAAAGAATAATGAGCTCCACTTGTCTGGTTTCTTGTTTAAACAAGTGACGTCATATAGCTATTGAGTCCGTCCGTGACCCCAGAGGATGAGGGAACGTCCGCATGGGCTGCCGCGTTCCCTCCATGCAGATTAGGATATGACCGCCAGGGTGGCGGTCACATCCTCTATCTTTAACATTGTGGCGGGTGCGGCTTCAAGCTGCACCCACCACAATGTTAAAAATGCATGCACCGCATTTGCGTGCACAAAGCGGCAGGCACCGCGTGGTGCCTGCTGCTTTGTTCGCGCAAATGCAGGGGGGTACCATAGGTACCCCCCATGTGCACCCCCCACCCCCTTCACCCAGGGGGCCCGCAACGGGCCCCCGAAGTGAAGGTCCGTATGCTTTTCCACGGCGGAAAAGCCGCCGTGGAAAAGCATACATTTTACACCATCCTAATATGGCTGGCGGTGTCTGATAGACACCGCCAGCCATGTGAGAGCTTTTCCGCCGCGGTTGTAAGCCAACCGCGGCGGAAAAGCGGCGGACTGAAACCAGGACTCACCAGCCATCCTAATGTGGCGGTGGGTCTTTGGTGGGTCCGCAGAAGATTTTCCGCATCCGCCGGGCCGGCGGTGGCTTCCGCCGGCCAGGAGGATGCGGAAAATCGTCCATCATAATGTGCCCCAAAGTGATTTGCCCAGGATCACAGGTCGTTGGGCCAATGCCCAAATTCATACTTTGTCCCCCAGCTCTGAAATCAGCACCTTTCACTGCTATGTTATAGCTTTTCCCCAATGACATATGCCTCTCTTAATTTGTATAGTAGTGCTTAATTTGAGCAGGTGATTTGTGGAACTCACCACAGCACTTAATTATAAACACTGGCACTTATAGCTCAACCTGGACCCGGCGTTTTTGGAGTGCTTTTTATAAGCATTACTTAAGGACATATTACTTTATGGAACAAGCACGGTGATTTTTGTAGGTTGAGGAATCTTGGTTCCCCTGAGAACCAGGACTTCGCTTGGCTTGATTATGTCGGCCATGGGCCTGAGACCTATCGTGACATCAGTCACAGGATGCCCAGATGAAATATATATCTGTTAGTTCAGCGCCAAGGTACCCCAGTGCTGGGGGAACGTGCGCTTTACAAATACACGTGTTATGTTATGTAAAGGAAACAAAAACAATTATTATTTTATTACAACTTCTCAACATGCTGCACAGCAGGTTCACTGCTCTACAACAGCCTAAACACATTAGCAGAGCAAATAAGTCTGGCAAAACACTTATAAGGTCACAAAGGCAAGACGTATTGGCTATGCCAATGCTTGTTTTGGTGTACCATATTTGCCAATCTCAAGTCTTCCGGCAGCTGTCCATCTACCTTTACCATGTGCGGGGCAATTATCCCCGCCACACACACATAGATTAGTACCCTATGGCCCCTTCTTTTTCCTCTGTTTTCGGTTCAGTTTCGGTTGCCTCCACCGCCTCTGCTCCAAGTGTCGGTAATGCCATATCCTTTAACAGCTCACTGCTGTCAATCCACTCTTTCGGGGGGCGATTGGTATATCCCCTCGTAGTACGAAGCAGCGATTGGTATATCCCCTCGTAGTACGAAGCAGCGATTGGTATATCCCCTCATAATACGAAGCAGCGATTGGTATATCCCCTCGTAGTACGAAGCAGCGATTGGTATATCCCCTCGTAGTACGAAGCAGCGATTGGTATATCCCCTCATAGTACGACGCAAATGCCTCGGCTATATCTGCGCTAGACCCCCACTCACCGGCCTTGGGGGTCTGAATTTCGGGGACCCAATTGCGGCTCCTATCCCTCCTCTCCAACCACACGATTCATTTATTGGCCTTGTCACCTAGATCATATATACGCCTCTGTGTTGCTGTCGCATGCGTGTGGGCCACACCCTCCTCCAAGTCTCTGAGTTCTTTTTGCTTTAGCTTACGCGCATGTTTGTGTCCGGGTCCTGCTTTGGGATCCGAGCCCATTTCTCTTTCAATATTCACTATTTCTTGTTCCAGACTATCGCACTGCGCGCATCTTTCCTTGCGTTTAGCCCTGGTCACCGCCTGCACAAAGTCTCTGGCCACCGCCTTGTATGCCTCCCAGAGTGTACCGCATGACTCTGCGGAGCCCGAGTTTTCAGCAAAGTAGTGTTCTGTACGTTCCACAAACTGTTCCCTAGACTCGTGGTCTCTGAATTGGAGTGGATCGAGACGCAGCGGGAGAGCCCAGTCCCGCACAGGGCCATGCAAAAGTACTTTGACTGGCGAGTGGTCCGATATCCCATGAGCACTATGGCACCCCCTTTGGAACAGTCCCACGGTGGTGGTGTGCGTGAACATGTAGTCCAACCTTGACACACGGCCATGCGCCGCTGAGGTATGAGTGTACTGTCTTGTAATAGGGTTATGTCACCCCCACACATCTACCAGACCCAATGCCTTCACTAAACATTCAACGGTTGTGGCGCCTTTGCTCTAAGGGGCAGCGTATCTCGGTCCAATTTCAGTGACATCGTTGCGTTCATGTTACCACCCAGTATCAAAATACCCATGGGCATTATAAGGAGCAGTTTGCTAAGCTCTGGGAATGTTACCCCGTGCGGCCTCAGTGGTATGTATGCCAAGCATGAATTAAGGATCCGACTCCCTCATGCCCCCGATAGCATGACATACCTTCCCATTGGATCACAACATGTGCGGTCCTTCACTGGTGCCACCGTATTTTAGATAAATATTGCCGTACCTCTGGAGTCGGTTGTAAACCCTGCATGTGCCAGTGGTGTATACCCGAATCGATTGAGTGCTAGGTAATTATTACCCTTCAAATGCGTCTCTTGAAGAAGCACCAGGTCCGGTGATTGTCAGTGAAGATACGCTTAATTTTGTGCCCCAGCCCGTTCACGTTCCACGATATCACCTTCAGTGTTTTAACTTAATGCATTTCCACATTCATGTTGTATGTGGTTGTTGTATGTGGTTTGCTCCTCCCTCCCATCCCACTCACTCTGCCTCCTCCCTCCCCTGTGAGTCTGTATGCTTCCTACTGTCCCAGCAACATGTCCCTTGTTGGGATTATATCATTTCTTAAGCGTATATAACAAAAAACTGTATAACATAAACCCTGTATCAATTCTTCCCCTCCTTGCTACCTTGCACCATAGGTCTAAAACTACCCACATCCCCAATTTGCAGAGTGCCTGTCGCCCAGTAAACAGTCAATTTGTTCTGGGGCTGATTGATGCCGCCTCCCTTTCCCCCTCAGAAGCCCCAGCCCCGCCCTTGTCCTCCATTTTAACATGCAGTGCGTGTTCAAGTTCTGTCTCGCTGTGCGGCCGTATAGCTTATTTGCCCACCAGGTACAAGGAGTCTGTACTACTGTTCATGATACCCTTTGCATCAAGTATCTTCCTGAACCATCGCTGACCTGCGCTAACTGTTAGTTATCTTTTCGGCATCATAAATGTAAACACTACTTTCCTTTCCTCTTCGTTCCAACTGTTGGACTCACCGATCGTGAGCCTCTGGACCGCTTCTCCCCATTTTCTACCTCTCCTTGTCAGCTTGGGAACCCTGGATTGTGGCTTCGGTCTCCGTGCCGCTCTTGACCTGGGAGCTGGTTTTCTTTTTGGATTCGCCCTCCCTGCAGCCATTCTTGCACCTCTGAGGGAGCCGTGCAGTACCACAAGCTGCTATTCTTAATCACTCTGAGCTTTGCAGGAAAGAGCATCATGTACTTCAGGCCCTTCTCTTTGAGGGTGCGCTTTACCCCATCGGAAGAGCGTTGTTTCTGCTGCACTATCAGGGTGTAGTCCAGAAAGAATCTCAGGACAGTATTTTCAAAAGGGAGGTCTCCATGTGCCCTTGCCGCTTGCAGGATGGTGTCCCGATCCCTATAATTGAGAATCCTGGCTATGATTGGTCTAGGTGGTGCCTCGGGTTTTGGCGGAGGGACCAGGGCCCTATGAGCTCTTTCCACCGTGAAGAAAGTTGATAATCTTTTCAGTTTCAGGTGAATTAGTATAATGTCTTATAAGAAGAGGTCCACACACGGGCCCTCCGCCCCCTCTGGAACTCCCACCACTCTTATGTTATTTCTGTGGGCACATTCTTCTTGATCTTCCAGTTTCATGGCCATTTGTTTGTTGATGGGCCAACTGCAGCACTTGTTCTTCCAATTTACGTGTGGTAGGCTGTAGCTCTGTGATATTTGTTTAGACCGTGATGACTCTCTCTGATGATTTATACATGTCTGCTCGTATCCGGTTCATTTCTTTTGTGAATTTGACAATCTTAGCCTCTAAGGTCGTGTCCTGGACTTGGATGGCTGCCATTTTCGCTCTGAGACAGGGTTCCACTGATCCCTCCTTTTTGCCACTTGTTCCTTCTTCCGGTGCCCATTGTTGCAGTATTGTGCATTTATCCAGCTTGTTGGATTGTACTGGTGGGACCCCTTTAGGTTTCATTATGGCAGGCTTCTTGGTGAGCTGTGCGGTCTCCAAGGTCACACGCTGTAGCAGCTCTTTTTCTTCCTGTGACTCCACTTCCGCTGTTGCTCTCAACCCGATGCGGGACTCCTCAGTTCTCCCATGCGACCCAGGACTATGCAGTTTATTTGGCGTGTCTTAGTATGCCAGTGGGCCCTCTTCTGTACATGCTGTCGCCTCTGTGCCATCCACTAGTAAGAGCGCAATGGTCTTCACTATTGCCCCAGTCTCTGTGCACTTATTCGACCTCTGTGTGTGGAGATAATGAGGGTCTCCCCGCCTTCTTTATTCAGGGTGCCCCCCCCAGTCCCAGGGCTCACCGATGAGCTATTTTCTTTATGACCAGTCCTGGATGTGTGCCCTGGTCGCCTCATGTGTCGCTCTGGGGGGATGGGCTACCCCACGCCACTTCCTGGTAATGGGGGTCACCTCCCTGAGCTCTCCCTCAGCATTGCCTTATCTGTACAGGGGTCACTTCCACTCTGCAGACCCCCTCGCTTCCCTCCTGGTGGGTATCACTCCTGCCCCTAGTGTCTTGCCAAGTGCAGATGGCCCGATGAAATCACCAACATAGGGGGCCCCACCACCTCCACCGTGCGAGCTGGGCGGGACGGTTTGGGATCAGTCTAACAAGGGGGTCCCAACTCCCGCCGGTCTCACCTTTACTAGTCCCTGGGGCTGCACCGTTTTTGGCCCGCAGCCTAATATCGGGGGTCTCTCCCCAGGTCTTATGCAGTGCCGCAGCCTCCTCCTGCAAGCCGTGGTCTCTTCACTGATGCCGTCCCGTCCTTCCACCTTTTTTACCTACCCGAGGCGGGGAGGGTGATCTGGTAAAGGATGTCTGCGGACGAGTCCGGCCGGCGTACACCTCCACACGATCACTCGTTCCGCTGTTGGTCAGTTGCGCTGCCCACCTTTGGTGAAAGTCTAGCGGGTGTACACCTCTACCCATCACTCGAGCCGCTGGTGGTCAGAGTTGCGCTGACCACCTTTGGGGCCAGTCCGGCGGGTGTACACCTATACCCATCACTCGAGCCGCTGGTGGTCAGAGTTCGCTGACCACCTTTGGTGCCAGTCCGGCGGGTGTACACCTCTACCCATCACTCGACCCACTGTTGGTCAGAGTTGCGCTGACTACCTTTGGTGCTAGTCCAGCGGGTGTACACCTCCACCTGATCACTTGAGCTGCTGTTGGTCAACGTTGGGCGGACCACTTTTGGTGCCAGTCCGGCGGGTGTACACCTCTACCCATCACTCGAGCCGCTGTTGGTCAACGTTGGGCGGACCACTTTTGGTGCCAGTCCGGTGGGTGTACACCTATACCCATCACCGACCCGCTGGTGGTCAGAGTTGCTCTGCCCACCTTTGGTGCGAGTCCGGCGGGTGTACACCTCCACCCGATCACTCATTCGGTTGTTGGTCAGAGTTGCGCGGCCCACCTTTGGTGCCAGTCTGGCGGGTGTACACCTCCACCTGATCACTCACGCCGCTGTTGGTCAAAGTTGCGCTGCCACCTTTGGTGCCAGTCCGGCGGTGTACACCTCCACCCGATCACTCGATCCATTGTTGGTCAGAGATGCACTGCCACCTTTGGTGCCAGTCCGGCGGGTGTACACCTCCACCCGATCACTCGTTCCGCTGTTAGTCAGTTGCGCTGCCACCTTTGGTGCCAGTCTGTCGGGTGTACACCTCCACCCGATCATTCGAGCCGCTGTTGGTCAATGTTGCGCGACCCACCATTGGTGCCAGTCCAGCAGGTGTACACCTATACCCATCACCCGACCCGCTGAGTTGCACTGCCCACCTTTGGTGCCAGTCCGGCGGGTGTACACCTCCACCCCATCACTCGAGACCAGCTGATTCTGGAGGGAGCCTTTGTTAATGAAATGTGAGACCAGCTGATTCTGGAGGGAGCCTTTGTAAATGAAATATGAGGCCAGCTGATTCTAGAGGGAACCTTTGTAAATGAAATATGAGGCCAGCTGATTCTGAAGGGAGTCTTAGTTAATGAAATATGAGACCAGCTGATTCTGAAGGGAGCCTTTGTTAAATATGAGGCCAGCTGATTCTGGAGGGAGTCATTGTTAATGAAATGTGAGACCAGCTGATTCTGGAGGAAGCCTTTGTTAATGAAATATGAGGCCAGCAGATTCTGGAGGGAGCCTTCAGTTAATGAAATATGAGGCCAGTTGATTCTGGAGGAAGCCTTTGTTAATGAAATATGAGACCAGTTGATTCTGGAGGGAGCCTTTGTTAATGAAATATGAGGTCAGCTGATTCTGGAGGAAGCCTTTGTTAATGAAATGGAGCCTTTGTTAATGAAATATGAGGCCAGCTGATTCTGAAGGGAGCCTTTGTTAATGAAATATTCAGTTAATGAAATATGAGGCCAGCTGATTCCGGAGGGAGCCTTTGTTAATGAAATATGAGGCCAGCTGATTCTGGAGGGAGTCTTAGTTAATGAAATATGAGGCCAGCTGATTCCGGAGGGAGCCTTTGTTAATGAAATATGAGGCCAGCTGATTCTGGAGGGAGCCTTTGTTAATGAAATGTGAGACCAGCTGATTCTGGACGGAGTCTTTGTTAATGAAATGTGAGACCAGCTGATTCTGGACGGAGTCTTTGTTAATGAAATATGAGGCCAGCTGATTCTGGAGGGAGCCTTTGTTAATGAAATGTGAGACCAGCTGATTCTGGAGGGAGCCTTTGTTAATGGATGGGGAGAGCTGGGGGGGGGCTGCAGAAGGGGTGGAGGGGGCTTTAAAAGGAAGTTATGGGGCGGGGTGGCAGTAAGTGAAGGGCCTGGGAAGGAAGGCGGGGGGGGGGGGCTGTAGCAGGTGCCTGGAGGGTTTGCAGAGTGGGTGCGTGGAGCTGGCATCTGCGGGTGTTATAAGGAAGTATGCAGGGTTTGGGGTGAAGGGCGTGTGTCAGGGCACGAGGTGTCTGGGGGGGTAAAGTATCCCGGGGGGGGGTCACAGGAGCCTGGTGTGGGGGCGGGGGGCGGGGGTCAGCAGGTGAAGGGGCCGAGCATGGCACGAGCTGCAGCACAGCGGGGCCGGGCGGGTGTTTTCTGTCCTTGAACTCACCCTCGGTGCCAACAGCGAGAACAAAGGCATCGAAAACCGGACCAGGAGGGGGCAGGAGGAGCCTGTACCAGGAGGGGCAGGAGGGGCAGGTGGAGCCTGTGCCAGGCGGGGGCAGGTGGGGGCAGGAGGGGCAGGAGGGGCAGGTGGAGCCTGTGCCAGGCGGGGTAGTTGGGCACAGGTAAGGCAGGTGGCGCCAGGTGGGCGCAGGTGGCGCCGGCGCGAGGCCTCCGGAGGCTCTTGAGAGCGACCCCCGTCTTCCCTCAGCCCCCCGCCCCTCCCCCACCCCAGAGAGCTAATTAAAGGCCTCTTTCTCTGCGCCCTCGGGGAGGGGCTGCGGGGCTCTGCTGGCAGGCTTTTGTTGGAGGCCGGCTCTGCCCCCCCCCCCCTCCAGCCCTCGGCGCCCCCATCCTTTCTTGCCTCCTCCCCCCTCCCCCTCAGCCATTCACAAGTGCATGAGAGGAGAACTAACGCGGGGAGGGGGGGGGGGCCCTTGAGGCCCCCCCCCCCTCCGCAGAGCCAGGCTGCTGTAGAATCAGGGGTTCACAACTCACCCCGAAACGGAGCCTGGGAAGCCGGTCTGAACCAGAGGGGGGGGGGGGGGGGGGCAGTGAGACTGAAGCCGAAGTCACTGCGACTCAGTGAGACTCACTGAAGGGTTCATGACCGGGGAATCAGTGAGACCCCCCCCCCCCCCCCCACTGAAGAGAGTGACTCAGTGACAGGGAATCAGTGAGACCCCACTGAAGAGTGACTCAGTGACAGGGAATCAGTGAGACCCCACTGAAGAGTGACTCAGTGACAGGGAATCAGTGAGACCCCACTGAAGAGAGTGACTCAGTGACAGGGAATCAGTGAGACCCCACTGAAGAGTGACTCAGAGACAGGGAATCAGTGAGACCCCACTGAAGAGTGACTCAGTGACAGGGAATCAGTGAGACCCCGCTGAAGAGTGACTCAGTGACAAGGAATCAGTGAGACCCCGCTGAAGAGTGACTCAGTGACAGGGAATCAGTGAGACCCCACTGAAGAGAGTGACTCAGTGACAGGGAATCAGTGAGACGCACTGAAGAGTGACGCAGTGACAGGGAATCAGTGAGACTCGCTGAAGAGTGACTCAGTGACAGGGAATCAGTGAGACCCCGCTGAAGAGTGACTCAGTGACAGGGAATCAGTGAGACCCCACTGAAGAGAGTGACTCAGTGACAGGGAATCAGTGAGACGCACTGAAGAGTGACGCAGTGACAGGGAATCAGTGAGACTCGCTGAAGAGTGACTCAGTGACAGGGAATCAGTGAGACCCCGCTGAAGAGTGACTCAGTGACAGGGAATCAGTGAAACCCTACTGAAGAGTGACTCAGTGACAGGGAATCAGTGAGACCCCGCTGAAGAGTGACTCAGTGACAGGGAATCAGTGAGACCCCACTGAAGAGAGTGACTCAGTGACAGGGAATCAGTGAGATGCACTGAAGAGTGACGCAGTGACAGGGAATCAGTGAGACTCGCTGAAGAGTGACTCAGTGACAGGGAATCAGTGAGACCCCGCTGAAGAGTGACTCAGTGACAGGGAATCAGTGAAACCCTACTGAAGAGTGACTCAGTGACAGGGAATCAGTGAGACCCCACTGAAGAGTTACTCAGTGACAGGGAATCAGTGAGACCCCACTGAAGAGTGACTCAGAGACAGGGAATCAGTGAGACCCCACTGAAGAGTGACTCAGTGACAGGGAATCAGTGAGACCCCGCTGAAGAGTGACTCAGTGACAAGGAATCAGTGAGACCCCGCTGAAGAGTGACTCAGTGACAGGGAATCAGTGAGACCCCACTGAAGAGAGTGACTCAGTGACAGGGAATCAGTGAGACGCACTGAAGAGTGACGCAGTGACAGGGAATCAGTGAGACTCGCTGAAGAGTGACTCAGTGACAGGGAATCAGTGAGACCCCGCTGAAGAGTGACTCAGTGACAGGGAATCAGTGAAACCCTACTGAAGAGTGACTCAGTGACAGGGAATCAGTGAGACCCCACTGAAGAGTTACTCAGTGACAGGGAATCAGTGAGACCCCACTGAAGAGTGACTCAGAGACAGGGAATCAGTGAGACCCCACTGACGAGTGACTCAGTGAGAGGGGAATCAGTGAGACCCCACTGAAGAGTGACTCAGTGACAGGGAATCAGTGAGACCCCACTGAAGAGTGACTCAGTGACAGGGAATCAGTGAGACGCACTGAGGAGTGAGTCTCCTTGACCAGCCTGAGACACTGACGAGCCTTGACTTAGTTGTTTAATTTCCCCTACAAAGGTCCCAGAGGGCTCCAAGGACAGAGTTTGTCTGTCCTGTCCTTGGACAGACGTGCACAGGGTGTAGCGCCTCAAGTCACACACTTTTGCTTTCCGGAGCTGTGGTCAACTGGGAAATAACTGAAACAAGCATTGGCATTGCCAGTAGGTCTCACTTTTGGGACCTTATAAGTATTTAGTCATGCAGCACAATATCATTGGTGAAACAACATCAACCATTGCATGGCTAAGCACTTGTAAGGTACAAGGTTTAGCTATGCACCAGCTGATGTTGTTGCACCAACCATATTGGGCTGCAAAACGAAATACTTATAAGGTCCCAAAAGCGAGACCTATTGGCTATGCCAATGCTTGTTTCTTATCTTGTGCATGACTCTTTCTGTGTAATACAAATGGCACAGAGCTATTTGCCTCGTATGTTTGCAGCAGTGCAACATTTCTATACTATGATCCCAAGTATCAGTGAGAGCGACGGAGGGGCATTATTACATTGATTTTGGCAAAGTTTGGCAAAGTTCCTGAACAAGACTGACTTTTGAAACTGTACAGAGGTGGGGAGTTGGCGTGTTTACACGTCCAGGGGGGCGGGGCCAGAAGCAGCAGCTGCCTGTGCTCCCAGGGTGAGGAATGCGTCACACAGCTGTCTGCAGGGCTCTGCTTTTAAAGGGTTCGGAACAGCTGCTTTCAGATCACTCTGTCACACGTGGGAAGGGGGGGGGAATGACGCGTTGACGTTAGCGTCTGTCCTCCTTCCAGTTCCTGTGAGAAGCATTTCCAGCTTACGGAGAATGCATCCTCCTTCATTTGGTTTTAGGTTTTTAGAACAGGTGCTAATTCCAGAAATTCTGGGACTGTGTTAAATGCTTAAAAGTTGTGGCACGCAAGCGCGCCATACGGGAAAGGGTGCAAGAGAGAACACACAAAAAGATAAGACGTAGAGAGAGCAATGGGATGTTACAGAATAAATCGTAGAAGGGGAGTGTGGGGTATGATTTGTGTGTGTGCAGGCACGCACTAAAAGAAAAGAAAAAAAGGAACTCGCAAGTGGTGCAAAAAAACCACGAAAAAAACTCACCAGTGGTGTGCGCGCGCACGAGACAGCAAAAGTGAAAGCAGCTGCAGCGCCACGTCTGGCAAGTGGTGTGCGATGTGCGCGCGCAATGACAAAAGCGGAAAGCCATATGGCGCCTCTGCTCGCCATTGTGTGCGTAACCACACGCTCTATTCCACCGAAAAAGCTGTGGTAGGCTTTTTAAAGCCCACTCACTAGATGTTTCGCCAGACAGCGTATGCGCTGGCTCAGGCGAGACCTAAAAATGAAGTAAACCCTGAACCACAAGACGGGGCCTGCAGAGGGAATAATATTCAAGAGCTTGTTATAATTATATTATATCAATAAGCAAATTATAATCAAGAGCTAACCCTCCCATCTCACGCTATATCAGAGCTAGGCACTGTGCCCGAAGACTCATGTTTCTGGTCACTCACACACAAAAGAAAACACTCACGAATACAACACACTGCCCCCCCGCCCCCTTCCCACGCTCCCGTGGTAGAGTGCCAACCATCTGAAAATGCCCGCGGGAGCCCACCGCGGGGCACGAAGCGCTACATAGCTGTACCTCAGTGAGCGTCTAATTCCCCCCGTCTCTCTTTGCAGATCCCCCCGAGGTGCCGGAAGTGGAGCTCACCGCCAGTGTCCTTTCAGTGACCAGCACCAAAGCCCACATGGTAAGTGCAGCCCCCACCCCAGTGTAGGGGTAACTGGGGAGTGCCCCACCCTGTGGGGGAGTGGGTCACTGGTGTCTGTGGGGGTTGGAGGTCACTGGTGGGAGAGGGGGTCACTGGTGTGTGGGTGGGGGGATCATGTGTGGGGTAGGAGGGTCACTGGTGTCTGTGGGGGTTGGGGGTCACAGGTGTGGGGGAGTGGGTCGCTGGTGTCTGTGGGGGTTGGGGGTCACTGGTGTCTGGGAGGGGGGTCGCTAGTGTGTGTGGGGTTGGGGGTGCACTGGTGTGGGGGAGGGGGTAGCTGTTGTGTGAGTGTGAGGGAGGAAGGTCACTGGTGTGTGTGGGGTGGGGGGCACCAGTGTTGGGGAGGGGTCACTGGTGTGTGGGTGAGGGGTTCACGTGTGGGGTAGGAGGGTCACTGGTGTCTGTGGGGGTTGGAGGTCCCTGGTGGGGGGAGGGGAGGGTCTCTGGTGTGTGGGGGTGGGGTGTTGGGACACCGGCGTGGGAGGGGGTCACTGATGTGTGGGTGGGGGGTCACGTGTGGGGAAGGATGGTCACTGGTGTCTGTGGGGGTTGGAGGTCACTGGTGTGGGGGAGGGGGGCACTGGTGTCTGTGGGGGTTGGAGGTCACTGGTGTGGGGGAGGGGGGCACTGGTGTCTGTGGGGGTTGGAGGTCACAGGTGTGGGGGAGGGGGTCACTGGTGTCTGTGGGGGTTGGAGGTCACTGGTGTGGGGGAGGGGGGCACTGGTGTCTGTGGGGGTTGGAGGTCACAGGTGTGGGGGAGGGGGTCACTGGTGTGTGTGGGTGGGGTTGGGGCACCGGTATGGGGGAGTGGGTCGCTGGTGTCTGTGGGGGTTGGAGGTCACAGGTGTGGGGGAGGGGGTCGCTGTTTGTGTGTGTGTGGGGTGGGGGGGCACCAGTGTGGGGGAGGGGTCACTGGTGTGTGGGTGGGGGGTCACTTGTAGGCTAGGAGGGTCACTGGTGTCTGTAGGGGTTGGGGGTCACAGGTGTAGGGGAGGGGGTCACTGGTGTGGGTGGGGTGGGGGGGCACCAGTGTGGGGGTTGGGGGTCACTGGTGTCTGGGAGGGGGGTTGCTGGTGTGTGGGTGGGGTGTTGGGACACTGGTGTGGGGAGACGGGCAGCTCTGGATATTGTGGTAGGGACCCCCCCCCCCGCGTAGGACTGAGGGGCTGAACAGAGACAAGACGGAAATGTTCCCTCTGAACGCTTCTCTTCTCACATGGGTAACGCCGATTTAAATGGCAACGGACTCGCATTAAATACTTAGGAATTTGGTTTTGTAATAACCTTTCAGACACTATCTTTTATAATGAATCCCATGTACTAGCTACGGGTAAAGATCTTTTGTCCTCCTGGTCTCCAAAATATGTTTCCTGGTGGAGAAGACTTCAAACTATTAAGATGATGATATCACTGATTATTAACTTGTTATCCTCCACGCTGCTTGTAAGATTGTCCTCATCCTTTTTCCGTGAGATTGAATTACTCACTTCAAAGTTTTTATGGAGTGACAAACGTGCCAGAATTGCATATACATATCTTCGGAAGCCATCTGACTTGGGTGGATATCATTTTCCAGATTGGAACTTGTATCAAATTGCTTTTTTATCGTCTCGGGGTGCTCTTTGGTTTTTACCGACTTCTCACCACGCCCCTCCGTGGATTTATATTGAGCGAGAGTTGTGTTCTCCCCTTTCTACCCCTTCTTTTCTCACTGCCTCAAAACTTGTGTAACCTCATTCAAGTCGTATTATTTCTGACACAATTAACGCTTTAAAATGTATAGATAAAAAGGCTTCCGTTCCCATTCATAAATCGAGATGGTCCTGATTATGGTATAATCCTAAAATTGTTCCTGATCTCGATCCGGTTACGATGTCTTCCGGGGCTAATCGAGCTCTGACGTTGGTTAAACATCTTTGACTCCAATCACGATCCTCTTCCTTTTTCTTCTTTGGCCAGCAAATGTAATCTTAACAATATGCATTTCTATTATTTTTTATTATTTAAGGTTGCCCTCTCTTAAATGACCCTCTGCACAGACTCCGTTACTATTCATACTGCCTCAAAAATATATACATTTGTATCTGCGCCACTTCCCTCACAGGTCACTATTACACAAGATAAATGGTCGCATCATTTTAATAGTGATATTTTCAAACATATCTCACAGGAGTCGTGGAAGTTAATTGGGAAGGTTTCTCTACGGGATAAGATCGCTCCTTCTCTTATGCTGAAGAGGCTCGCGGATGCTGTGGATGAATTACAGTCACAGGGAGCCCTAATGCGGCCACTCCTCGGTCCATGAACGTTGTAAGAAGGTCCCGGCCTCAGGGGTTGATGTCCCCTGAAGTCCTCTCATTCCTGGAACAAGTCCAGTCACCACTGGGACACCAGTCACTCGGTATCACATTTAAGTTGTGCTCCAGCGACTCTCCCAGGCCCAGCAAACTCGGATGCAACTTCGAGCACCAGACCCCGGTCCCTCGTGCTACATGGCAACGAGGGATATCCGTACAAAAATCTAGGCTACCAATATGCCCTGGCAGGCGTCCTCAGCTCTTGTGGCCCTGTGCGGCGAACAGGAGATCTGCCAACTGACCCGTGGAGTCACCTGCTGCGCCTGGGCTCGAGAAACGTCTTCTCCATGAGCAGGACACAGCAGGCACAGTCCCTCCTTGTTTTCTAGCTACCAGGAGGTGCAGCCTGTGTCGCAGGGTCCTTGGTGCAGCAGGTGCAGTATGCGTCGGTGCAGCCTCCTCGCAGGGTCCTTGTTGCAGCCGGTGCAGTCCTCATCGATGCAGCCTCTCTATGCTGGTCCCTCGGTGCAGTCCGTGCAGTCCTCGTCGGTGCAGCCTCTCTTTGCTGGTCCCTCAGTGCAGCAGGTACAGCCCGTGCAGGTGTAGCCTCTCTTAACAGGGTCCTTGTTGCAGCAGGTGCAGTCCTCGTCGGTGCAGCCTCTCTTCACAGGGTCCTTGTTGCAGCAGGTGCAGTCTTCGTCGGTGCAGCCTCTCTGCACAGGGTCCTTGTTGCAGCAGGTGCAGTCTTCGTCGGTGCAGCCTCTCTTTGCTGTTCCCTCAGTGCAGCAGGTGCAGTCTTCGTCGGTGCAGCCTCTCTTCACAGGGTCCTTGTTGCAGCAGGTGCTGTCTTCGTCGGTGCAGCCTCTCTTCACAGGGTCCTTGTTGCAGCAGGTGCAGTCTTCGTCGGTGCAGCCTCTCTTTGCTAGTCCCTCTGTGCAGCCGGTGCAGTCTTCGTCGGTGCAGCCTCTCTTCACAGGGTCCTTGTTGCAGCAGGTGCTGTCTTCGTCGGTGCAGCCTCTCTTCACAGGGTCCTTGTTGCAGCAGGTGCAGTCTTCGTCGGTGCAGCCTCTCTTTGCTTTGACCCTCGGTGCAGCCAGTGCAGTCCTTGTCGGTGCAGCCTCTCTTTGCTGGTCCCTCAGTGCAGCAGGTGCAGTCCTCGTCAGTGCACCCTCTCTTCACAGGGTCCTTGTTGCAGCCGGTGCAGTCTTCGTCGGTGCAGCCTCTCTTTGCTGGTCCCTCTGTGCAGCCGGTGCAGTCTTCGTCGGTGCAGCCTCACTTCACAGGGTCCTTGTTGCAGCAGGTGCAGTCTTCGTCGGTGCAGCCTCTCTTCACAGGGTCCTTGGTGCAGCAGGTGCAGGCCTCGTCGGTGCAGCCTCTCTTTGCTGTTCCCTCGGTGCAGCAGGTGCAGTCTTCGTCGGTGCAGCCTCTCTTTGCTGGTCCCTCTGTGCAGCCGGTGCAGTCTTCGTCGGTGCAGCCTCACTTCACAGGGTCCTTGTTGCAGCAGGTGCAGTCTTCGTCGGTGCAGCCTCTCTTCACAGGGTCCTTGGTGCAGTAGGTGCAGTCCTCGTCGGTGCAGCCTCTCTTTGCTGTTCCCTCGGTGCAGCAGGTGCAGTCTTCGTCGGTGCAGCCTCTCTTTGCTGGTCCCTCTGTGCAGCCGGTGCAGTCTTCGTCGGTGCAGCCTCTCTTCACAGGGTCCTTGTTGCAGCAGGTGCAGTCTTCGTCGGTGCAGCCTCTCTTCCCAGGGTCCTTGTTGCAGCAGGTGCAGTCTTCGTCGGTGCAGCCTCTCTTTGCTGGTCCCTCTGTGCAGCCGGTGCAGTCTTCGTCGGTGCAGCCTCACTTCACAGGGTCCTTGTTGCAGCAGGTGCAGTCTTCGTCGGTGCAGCCTCTCTTCACAGGGTCCTTGGTGCAGCAGGTGCAGTCCTCGTCGGTGCAGCCTCTCTTTGCTGTTCCCTCGGTGCAGCAGGTGCAGTCTTCGTCGGTGCAGCCTCTCTTTGCTGGTCCCTCTGTGCAGCCGGTGCAGTCTTCGTCGGTGCAGCCTCTCTTCACAGGGTCCTTGTTGCAGCAGGTGCAGTCTTCGTCGGTGCAGCCTCTCTTCACAGGGTCCTTGGTGCAGCAGGTGCAGTCCTCGTTGGTGCAGCCTCTCTTTGCTGTTCCCTCGGTGCAGCAGGTGCAGTCTTCGTTGGTGCAGCCTCTCTTTGCTGGTCCCTCTGTGCAGCCGGTGCAGTCTTCGTCGGTGCAGCCTCTCTTCACAGGGTCCTTGTTGCAGCAGGTGCAGTCTTCGTCGGTGCAGCCTCTCTTCACAGGGTCCTTGGTGCAGCAGGTGCAGTCCTCGTCGGTGCAGCCTCTCTTTGCTGTTCCCTCGGTGCAGCAGGTGCAGTCTTCGTCGGTGCAGCCTCTCTTTGCTGGTACCTCTGTGCAGCCGGTGCAGCCTTCGTCGGTGCAGCCTCTCTTCACAGGGTCCTTGTTGCAGCAGGTGCAGTCTTCGTCGGTGCAGCCTCTCTTCACAGGGTCCTTGTTGCAGCAGGTGCAGTCTTCGTCGGTGCAGCCTCTCTTTGCTGGTCCCTCTGTGCAGCCGGTGCAGTCTTCGTCGGTGCAGCCTCACTTCACAGGGTCCTTGTTGCAGCAGGTGCAGTCTTCGTCGGTGCAGCCTCTCTTCACAGGGTCCTTGGTGCAGCAGGTGCAGTCCTCGTCGGTGCAGCCTCTCTTTGCTGTTCCCTCGGTGCAGCAGGTGCAGTCTTCGTCGGTGCAGCCTTTTTTTGCTGGTCCCTCTGTGCAGCCGGTGCAGTCTTCGTCGGTGCAGCCTCTCTTCACAGGGTCCTTGTTGCAGCAGGTGCAGTCTTCGTCGGTGCAGCCTCTCTTCACAGGGTCCTTGTTGCAGCAGGTGCAGTCCTCGTCGGTGCAGCCTCTCTTTGCTGGTCCCTCGGTGCAGCAGGTGCAGTCTTCGTCGGTGCAGCCTCTCTTCACAGGGTCCTTGTTGCAGCAGGTGCAGTCTTCGTCGGTGCAGCCTCTCTTCACAGGGTCCTTGTTGCAGCCGGTGCAGTCCTCGTCGGTGCAGCCTCTCTTTGCTGGTCCCTTGGTGCAGCCGGTGCAGTCCTCGTCGGTGCAGCCTCTCTTTGCTGGTCCCTCGGTGCAGCAGGTGCAGTCTTCGTCGGTGCAGCCTCTCTTTGCTGGTCCCTCGGTGCAGTCTTCGTCGGTGCAGCCTCTCTTTGCTGGTCCCTCGGTGCAGTCTTCGTCCGTGCAGCCTCTCTTTGCTGGTCCCTCGGTGCAGTCTTCGTCCGTACAGCCTCTCTTCACAGGGTCTTTGGTGCAGTTGGGCTCTCTTTCTTCCATACTTTGCTCCAGTCCAATGAGATCCGAGTTCTTGATGCCACGGGCACAGTTTTTATGCTCAGCCAATGTCCTCAGGGTAGGATTAGGTTGCTAGCCTACGGACTACCAGGTTTCCTCCCTCCTGATGGCTACTTTCATCAAAGTGTGGCATCTGGCTATCTCAGGATGCCCCTTCTGCTCACCTCCAATATGGCAGAACCCCTCCGTAGCCTGTCCCCAGAAGTGTGGCTCACAAGGGGGCTACGAGCCCCTGGGAAACCGGTTTGACAAGTGTGTTCCCGTCTCCTTCCTGAGTGCCAGCATGTCTGCTTGAGCAGTCGAGCAGCCGCTCTCCCAAGTGTTTACCATTCGCCCTTCAAAGGCGGCTTCTCCTTTGAAGCTCACCTTTTGGGCTCCCATGTGGCTTCCTTCCAGGAGAGGTGGCTCCTCTCTCCCACACAGGCTTCCATTGTGTTCTTTCCAGCGTCCATTACCCGTCTCTCCAGGCGGGCAGAAAGCTGTCTCTGCGGCAGGCCCCGTGTGCACCCGTGGCCCGGCGCAGGGGACTTAGGGCAACAAAGTGGGAGTTGCACTCAGCTTCATGTTACAATATTTTGGACTTGGGCATCAAGTCGGGCTTAATGCAATGAGTTGTTTGAGAGCCTAAGTCTCCTCTTTACTAGTCCCAGACAGCCGTGAGCAGGGCTGCTGCGTCAGCCTGTAGCTCTGCACTCGCCAATGTGGCTACTAGCCTTTCCCACAGTAACATTTCAATTGCAGTTTTTACCTTAGGGGTGGCTTACCTACACTACAAAGGGAAGATTGGGCTTTGCTGTTCCTTTAAAGGGGACAAGTCGAGTTAGCAGTTTGATACTGCCATTCCAGTCTGCAGTGGCGGACCGGGAGCCATGTGTTACCTTGAACACACCCAAGGTGGACGGCCAGTGCTGCAGTCCCAGGTGAGACCCTCTAACTTACAGGCCTCGGGCCCCTGGGTACCGTATACTAGAGACTTACAAGTAAGGTAGCCCACGCCAATCAAACATATGCAGTTTAGGGTCAGGGGCTGGCACTGAGGTCTGGTTGGCGGCCTCTGTGCACTCTCAGAGTTGAGAAACCAGCAGCATCAGCCCAAAGCTCTGGAGGTGGCCGGGCAGAAAGAGGCGTGTCCTTCCATCGTGCACCCACTCAGATTGGGCAGGGGGCACCCTCTGTTTCCATTGGCGCAGAGAGCCACTGTGGCCACAAACCACACCGTATCTTCCCACTGCTTGTCACGATTCTCAGGATCCATTTCTGCCAGAGTATCGTGAAGAACCATCAGTGGCGCCGTTGGCCGTGAGTCGAGGACTCTGCTGGAGTTCATGGCGCTTAGGACTCGACACAAAAAGGATTGCAGAGAGGGACAGGAGTGTAAGATGTCACCAGCCGGATGGTCAGGCTCCGGTGGGTTCCCGAGGGTGCTAGGTTGGCCACCTGCAGTCTGTGTGGGGAGCAGTGCCAGTGCTGCAGGCCTGTCCCTGGCATGTGTTTCCAGCATCTTGAAGCGCTCCGTGTCGGAGTATCCTCTCCCCAGCCGTCTCTGCCATTGATCTCGGAGGGATCCGGAGTGGTCGTGAGTGCAGATTATCGAACGACACGGAGTACAGTCCAGAAATGGCCCCTGTGCCCTGTGGTGATCTGGCACCTTGCAGGCGGTGCTCCAGTTAGTTCCACAGGTTCTGTGCCTCAAGGTGGACTTTGGTTCGTAGATCATGAAAGGATTGAAGGCGGCCACGTGCCACAGTTTACCCATTGTGTGAATGCCGCGGTCGCCTGGTCCATACTCCCTGCACAGTATCCTTCGCCCATCAATTTGAATGGGTTTATTGTGCCCAATGGGGACTGTGTCATAGAGATAGTCATAAGACCCCAGGAGCCGGTGCGTGGCCTCGCAAGTGTGGGTGGCTTTATTAAGAATGGGACCTCCTATCCCGCCTTCGCTGCCAGGGCGTTGTAATGTGCGTTACGTACAGTAGTGCCCTTGAGGAGATGACCTTCTGTCCAGACCCCAGCAGGGCGCCCTGGCTCGTCACATCTTTGATGTGCCCCCTTCAGACTGTGCACCGTTGGCCCTGGAACTGGTCAATGGTGGGATTGTCTTCCTAACTGTCATTAGTTCCATGTGTAATGTCAGTGTCACTCCTATATAGTGCCTTCTCTTTGGACACGTTGATGCTCTGGACCTCCTTGGTGCCAGACGTGGTGCCCCTCTTCTGCATGTGGTGGGTGATGACTCTTCCATCCTTCTCAGGAGGAGGAGAGACGTCACTCGGTTGATGCTCTGGACCTCCTCGGTGCCAGACGTGGTGCCCCTCTTCTGCATGTGGTGGGTGATGACTCTTCCATCCTTCTCAGGAGGAGGAGAGACTTCACTCGGTTGATGCTCTGGACCTCCTTGGTGCCAGACGTGGTGCCCCTCTTCTGCATGTGGTGGGTGATGACTCTTCCATCCTTCTCAGGAGGAGGAGAGACGTCACTCGGTTGATGCTCTGGACCTCCTTGGTGCCAGTCGTGGTGCCCCTCTTCTGCATGTGGTGGGGATGACTCTTCCATCCTTCTCAGGAGGAGGAGAGACGGCACGCGGTTGATGCTCTGGACCTCCTTGGTGCCAGTCGTGGTGCCCCTCTTCTGCATGTGGTGGGTGATGACTCTTCCATCCTTCTCAGGAGGAGGAGAGACGTCACTCGGTTGATGCTCTGGACCTCCTCGGTGCCAGACGTGGTGCCCCTCTTCTGCATGTGGCGGGGATGACTCTTCCATCCTTCTCAGGAGGAGGAGAGACGTCACTCGGTTGATGCTCTGGACCTCCTCGGTGCCAGACGTGGTGCCCCTCTTCTGCATGTGGCGGGGATGACTCTTCCATCCTTCTCAGGAGGAGGAGAGACGTCACTCGGTTGATGCTCTGGACCTCCTCTGTGCCAGACGTGGTGCCCCTCTTCTGCATGTGGCGGGGATGACTCTTCCATCCTTCTCAGGAGGAGGAGAGACGTCACTCGGTTGATGCTCTGGACCTCCTCGGTGCCAGACGTGGTGCCCCTCTTCTGCATGTGGCGGGGATGACTCTTCCATCCTTCTCAGGAGGAGGAGAGACGTCACTCGGTTGATGCTCTGGACCTCCTCGGTGCCAGACGTGGTGCCCCTCTTCTGCATGTGGCGGGGATGACTCTTCCATCCTTCTCAGGAGGAGGAGAGACGTCACTCGGTTGATGCTCTGGACCTCCTCTGTGCCAGACGTGGTGCCCCTCTTCTGCATGTGGCGGGGATGACTCTTCCATCCTTCTCAGGAGGAGGAGAGACGTCACTCGGTTGATGCTCTGGACCTCCTCGGTGCCAGACGTGGTGCCCCTCTTCTGCATGTGGCGGGGATGACTCTTCCATCCTTTTCAGGAGGAGGAGAGACGTCACTCGGTTGATGCTCTGGACCTCCTCTGTGCCAGACGTGGTGCCCCTCTTCTGCATGTGGCGGGGATGACTCTTCCATCCTTCTCAGGAGGAGGAGAGACGTCACTCGGTTGATGCTCTGGACCTCCTCGGTGCCAGACGTGGTGCCCCTCTTCTGCATGTGGCGGGGATGACTCTTCCATCCTTCTCAGGAGGAGGAGAGACGTCACTCGGTTGATGCTCTGGACCTCCTCTGTGCCAGACGTGGTGCCCCTCTTCTGCATGTGGCGGGGATGACTCTTCCATCCTTCTCAGGAGGAGGAGAGACGTCACTCGGTTGATGCTCTGGACCTCCTCGGTGCCAGACGTGGTGCCCCTCTTCTGCATGTGGTGGGGATGACTCTTCCATCCTTCTCAGGAGGAGGAGAGACGTCACTCGGTTGATGCTCTGGACCTCCTCTGTGCCAGACGTGGTGCCCCTCTTCTGCATGTGGCGGGGATGACTCTTCCATCCTTCTCAGGAGGAGGAGAGACGTCACTCGGTTGATGCTCTGGACCTCCTCGGTGCCAGACGTGGTGCCCCTCTTCTGCATGTGGTGGGTGATGACTCTTCCATCCTTCTCAGGAGGAGGAGAGACGGCACGCGGTTGATGCTCTGGACCTCCTCGGTGCCAGACGTGGTGCCCCTCTTCTGCATGTGGCGGGTGATGACTCTTCCATCCTTCTCAGGAGGAGGAGAGACGTCACTCGGTTGATGCTCTGGACCTCCTCGGTGCCAGACGTGGTGCCCCTCTTCTGCATGTGGTGGGGATGACTCTTCCATCCTTCTCAGGAGGAGGAGAGACGGCACGCGGTTGATGCTCTGGACCTCCTCGGTGCCAGTCGTGGTGCCCCTCTTCTGCATGTGGTGGGGATGACTCTTCCATCCTTCTCAGGAGGAGGAGAGACGGCACGCGGTTGATGCCAGGAGGCTCTTCGGGTCTTTCCATTCTCAAGCATGGCCAGGTGGTCACTTTACAGATCTTCCAGTGTAAAGTCCACTCCTCGCACCCTCCACCTGTAGGAGATGCTGTTTTGTTATTCATCCAGAAGCTGACAAATCTGCAGTTCGAAGCATTAATCAGAAGGAGAAGTTACGTACCTTCAGTAACGCTATTTCTGGTGAATCCTCTATTTATTTCACAGAAGGTCCGCCGTCGCCGTCTCTCGTTCCCGTTCTGTGACGTGGACTTTTAGGATTCAAAAATGTCCCACATAAGGTGTGGTCCTTTGCCATGTTTGCTTCCTCTCAAGTTTCATCAGCATCGCAAGACACGGAACAGGTGAGAAAGAACATGGACGTCGGCGTGCAGGGGTGGCATCTATATACAGCCAGTGCCATCTCTTTGGGCGACCCTGCAAGGCGGCTGCAGACCAGTAGCATCACCTGTCGGCGCACGGGAGTGAGGGCTGCAAGAGCTCCGAGTCCAGTCTGGTGTCCGGGAAACGAAAGAAGTGAGGACTCTGCAGTTAGAGGACCACCAGAAAGAGCGTTGCCGAAGATAGGTTACTTGCTCGTTTGCAGTGTGAATCTATTCTAGATTTGCATGCTGTGCATTATTCCGCCATCTAGTGATTGGGTCAGGAGATCTTCTCTTTTCATCCCCTTTTTCTCTTTGGTTGTTTTTGGGGGTCGTCGGTTCCCATTTGGTGGTATGTCTGTCCCCCTTCTGACATCAGACGTATGCCCGGAAGCCCCTGTGCGTGGGCGCCATCTTCAGATTATTTATTCTGCAGTTTGATCCGGAAGCAGAAACTGGAGCTTTACTGATATCGTAGAAGATTGAGGAGAATTTGATGAACCGCAGGAAAACATTGAAAAAAACAACTATAAAGAAAATAACAGTTGAAGACAATGAATACGAAGGGATGGTCACTGGAAAAAGTAACTGCACCACTGGAGTGATCTGTGGCGCGGTCGAAGGAAGTGCAGCCGGGGTGGAGGGTGGGGCTGGAACAGGGGTGTCCAACCTTTTCTGTACTGAGAGCTACTTATGTTCAATAAAACACATTAACAGCTACTAATATTATTAGTGCAGTATAATTTCAATTTCTTTATATGTATATTAATGCAAGCAAGCAAAATCTTTCTAATTTAATAAGCTGGGCTGCACACAGGTGAGCTACTCAGTTAGCTCAAGAGCTACAGTAGCTCACGAGCTACTGGTTGGAGACCCCTGGGCCGCTGGAACCATGGAAGGAAATGAAGAAAATATTCTTTAGATTTTGTCGCAAGCGCCTCCATAAATGTTCTGAAAAGGACCGCCTCAAGGTCTGAAACCTCTGCACAGAAAGGTGTGAGGTGTGTGCTGAGTTTCAGCCTTACACCCCTAGAACACATGGACATCACGATTGGCCACATTACGCCACGATGCAGTCACAGAAGAAAGAAAACCTTTCCCCGACAGACCTGGGTTGTCGAGCGATGATCATGAAAATGTTGAGGACACAGAGCTGGCACAAGGAGAAGGATCCCAAGTCGTGGGGACGTCGTCAAACCAGAAACTGACCACAACACATCTATTGAGGTCACCCTACAGAAACACAGTGGGTTTGAGCTGAAGCATTTCGACTCGAGGTTCCAAAAGACACTCTCGACATAGCATCCTTTGACGAGCGAAGGGAAGCGGAGACCAAAAGCTTGTCCCTCACCCTTGGATACCAACAAAGAGGCACCACGGAAGGATGTCCCTTGGATGCTTCGTTGACGCCAAGAAGTGATCAAGACCGAGAGAGTAGAGAAGATCAAAAGCAAGGTCTGACCCCCAAAGAGAAAGGCGGTGCCCACCATTGACACCAAGCAAAGGGCACTCGAGGTCAACAGAATGAAGGGCTTCGAAGCCGAACTGGCAACGATCCTCCAGAAAAAGGAGGATTCCGGCTCACCGCTCCCAAAAACTTTAAATCCCTTCAAAGCCACTCAGGGGAAAAAACACAGGAGAAAGAAGAGCGGTCTGAGCGACGAACCACAGCCGGACCACAGGAAGGGGAGAAAGAGGTGCTCTTTGAAGAGGGGGTCGTGGACAAACTGAGGGTCTTTGAGGGACATGGACAAACTGGACCACCTGGAAGGGGAGCTTTTCAAGCGTTGTCCCCCACAAACGTAGTGCTGCCCAACGGAGGCGCGAGAATCGACACCACCGGGGTGGAAACCTTCCACAGATCCGCAGTGGTCCTTTTGAGGCAAATCCAGAGGGCGGGACTAGCCCCTGACATACAAACGAAGAGCTCCTACGTCTTCAGCCGGAGATAGCTTTGTTCCTGCAAATACAAGCAAAATAAAGGTACTGAAATCTGATCACAGGCAGGGAGTGCACTCGGTATATTTCATGCCACCAAAGCTGGACAAGGCTCTGAGACCCATTTTGGACCCTTGTGTTTTTAACAGATTTATAAAAACAAAATAAATCAAGATAACATTTTAAAAGAGAATCCCACAGCGGTGAGAAAAGGACTGTATGGAAACAGTAGACCTCAAAGATGCCGGTTTACTTCTACCCGTGAACAGGACGCACTACAGATCAGGAACCGGTTGCACTATCAGTTCGAGGTACTCCCATCGGTTCGCTGTCAGCACCCAAGGTGCTTACGAAGTGTTTGACTGCAGTAGCAGCACACCTGCGAAGGCAGGGGATACATGTGCACCCCAATCCAGGGGCGTAACACAGGCCCCCGCAGCCCACGCGGTGCGGGGGGGGCCCTAGCTCCAAGGGGCCCCCTCGGCACTAAACTCTGGCCTGAAGAGCTCCTGATTGAGCCCGGAGGGGGCCCCCCTAAGTACCGTGCAGGGATGCCCCCTCACTTTTCGCTACGCCAGTGTCCCAATCTAGACACTGGCTGGTGAAAGCGAGCTTCTTCACTCATTGCCAAAGGAGCATTGAGACGGTCATACACGCACCGTGAATCTGGAAAAACCCTCACCTATTCCAGAGAAAGATGCCATCTTTTTAGGATCGCGACTCGATGCACCGGACGTCGAAGCCTTTCCCTCAACCAAGACGATGCGGGCATTGAAAGACCCTTGACCAGAAGAGAATCGTGAACAGTGAGACAGCGGGCAAGCAGACGGACATGATGGCCGCCTGCACCGTTGACCCCACATGGCAAGTTCCATGTGAGGCCAATCCAAGAATGGCTACAGAATCAGTGGTCACAGGCAGCAGGGAGTTGGGAAGATCATGTGGCCGTTAAACCGAGGGTACAGAAGGACATGGGACGGGGGACGGTGAACCCTGAGCCGGGGGGCAGTCGGCAGAGCTTTTGGACAACCCGCTCCATAAGTGGCCATCACCACGGATGTGTCCTACATGGGACGGGGAACATGCATGGAGACCCTCAATATCACAGGCTTGTGGGCAACTATGGAAATGGTGCAATGCAAACATGTTCGAGCTAAAGACGGGTAAAGGGTAGCGGCATACAAACCGTAACTCACAACACAACCACAATCTCTTACCTTAACTAGCAAGGAGGGACGAGGCCAAATGCACTGTCAACCCGATCTCATGGCATTTGGAAATGCACCTGCCAAAGATAGATAATCTTGATGCACTCACCTATTGGATATAGCAAGCATTGGAAAAACCAATAGATCTCGCCTATGACGCTTTGGTAATGTTTTGCAGCTGTGCAGCAGCGCTGATGCTTTGCAGTGTGGCTAAAACTCATTTTAAAAAGCATTTAGACACAACCAGGATTAAGGCATTTTCTTTTTTATAAAGTGCATTAGCGCTGGATGCATCATAGTCCCCATTTTATTATTACTATTTTTTGCCACACTGCTAGGCACCCTTGCATAATTCTTTGCAATGTCCATGCACCGCGTGTACAGCATAAGCAAAAGGCGACGGCAGAGCCTCTAGTCTCAAAGGCGAGACCCATTGGATTTTCCAAAGCTTTTTAGGTCTTGTTACAACACCTCTGTGATTCCGAGCAAACCAGCTTATCTCCCCAATGCGTGAAAAATAAAAAATAAATAACATTTTGCAAAAACCTAGTCGCATAAAGAAAGCAATTTTGTCCATGTCCACGTCTCAGTGAACATACATTTGGAATCCGAGGACGGGGAAGCCAGAACCTGATCTGTTTATGAAGCCAGAAACCGCAAAATGCCAAAACTTTGCATCCAGGCACCCTGTTAGAAATGGGATTTCCGGCTGGCTGAGGCTTGCGCCAAAGCCAGGCAGAAACCACCACTCTAGTCAGGGCAAGGGAGTTACACGCCAAGATAACCCCTGCTCACCCCCTTGGTAATGTGACACGAGCAGTAAGGCTAAACTCGGAGGCAATGTGAGTTAAGTATTTGCGCACGCACCCCCAGCAACAACACCCAAGGCCCACCACAAAGGAAACTCCACACAAGGTTATATGTAAAAATAGCCTTTGTATTACACCAAAACACATTAGATAACAACACACACTTTACAATGTGCCAGAGGCACGGGCAGAATTTACAGGGGATATCTACAAGACAGGGCCACCTGGACCACTGTCAGGAATCAGCTCTTTTAGGACTAGCTGTTGGGAAAATTAGCACTTTGTAGAAGTACCACTTTTATAACATATTACATATAATAACTGGCGGCGGATACGGACCGTACCTTCCATTCTGGTTGCGCGGGATAATGCAAGTGATCTCCTCAGTAGGCCTGAGCGGGCGGTGGTGACCCGCACGCTACAAGCGTTTGGTTGGGGCGACCAAGGTGTGGGGCTCAGAGGAGGAGGGGGGCAGGGTGCGGGCTGCCCAGCGAAGCGGACGCGGCTCAGAGGAGAGCGGTGCGGCTCGAGGCATGAGGGCGGCCCAGGCACAAGCTGCCGAGGTGCAGGATGCGGGCGGCCCAGGCGGAGCAGAGCATGGCTTCACAAGGAGCGGTGCGGCTCTTGGCGGGGACGGCTAGGCACGAGCTGCAGGGGAGTGAGCGAGGCACACTTCAGGCGAGGCCCCAGCGGCCCAAGGAGATCAGACAAGTCCCAGCAATTAGTCAGGGAAGGCACAATAGAGTCCACTGGCCCTGGGACTCTGGTCAGGGGGCAAGCTCAGTATCAAGCCCTTGGAGATAGTTAAACACCAAATATTCATGTAGCACACAACCAGTAATCCCTGGTAAGAGGTAAGTATCACCTACGCAACCCTAACCACCTTAGGAGAATGTCACGCAGGGAACCAGGACCTCACTAGTAACACCTGTACTAGGAAGAACAACCACCTAAGTATCACTATACATTTAGGGGTATAAACATGAGAACATTACACATGATGCATCACAACATTCAGAGGTGTAGGGGAAGAAAACACATGATGCATAAACATACATTCAGCGGTGTAAGGAAAGCAACTTTGTACATGATGCATAAAAACACATTCAGAGGTACCAGAACACCGGGTGCGCAAAACATATCACACACAGTACATTTCCTAGCACCCTAAGCATGAGCGCATGAATAATAATAGCATATAAATCACATTAAGCGCAGAAATCATATTTAGCACATAACTCACATCAAGGACCAGGTTGCGCCACTGCGCCAAAACCTAAACGTAGCAGCTGCCCACTACTTGCTGGGCAGCTGAGGACAAGAACAGGGCCTAAACGCTGCAGCTGGCACTAAGTGCTGCGCAGCTGGGGAAGGCCAGGGTAGGGATGAGGGAGTGCGTCTCACTCCTGAGTCCAAAGAACAAGTCCCTAGAAAGCAAAACCTAAACGGTGCAGCTGCCCACTAATTGCTGGGCAGCTGGGAATCAAGAACTGCGACAGGGCCCTCACTGGCCCCTCTGGACAAAGACTGCACCAAATGGTGAGCCCACCGGCTCTGCACGCACCTGTGCATTTTTGGGAGCCCTCTGAAATAAAAACTGCGCAGCTTGAAGCCTTCTAGGCTCTTGAGGATCAACAGGGCATTGGAGCCCTCTGGCTCTAAGAGTCATGGGGCCAAAAAAAACATGGAAGCCCCCACGGGGCTCTGTGGGACACATGAGGCAAACATGGGCCCTGAAACACTGGGGGCCTCGTTGGAGCTATCTGGGCTCTGGGCATAATCGTGTCCCCAATCGTTGGAAGCATTCTAGGCTCTAGGAGCAAGGAGGGGGGCCAACATCAGCGGTGGGGGCCCGGGGGCGGGCACCAATTATGTGCCTCGACATCACCCCCTCTACACAACAAAGCCTGGGCCCCTCTGGGCCTGAGACACCATTGCGGCCGCGTCAAAGCAGCCCCCTACTATGCGGGGCTGCTCGAGAGCAGGGCACCGGCAGGGTGCCTCGCTCAACTTCCCCCCCAGCCGGCCTTTACTCACCGGCTCTGGGGCGGTCTGCGGCTCTCTTTCTTCAGCGGCGGTAGCGCTTGGCGGGGCTCTCTCTCCTCATGGGAGCCCCGCCTTCACAAGGTGCCCGCTTCACTCTTCACCCGGTCCCCCATCTCGGGACCGCGACTTGATGTGGAGCCTTCGTGGCTCCTGGGACAGCAGTTCCCTCTTCCGGCCAGGCAGTGTGCAGGGCTCCCATCGGCATACGGGAGCCCTGCGGGGCAGGCTCACCGGCCGGGCAGTTCCGCTTCCGTCGTAGGCTCCACCCACAACCAGGCGGGCCGCGGATGCGGCGGCCATCTTAACGTGGCTCGGGCCACGGGCGGTGAGACTCGGGGCACAAAATGAGGGGTAGGCTCCCTCGGTTACAATTAAAGAAGCAGGGTGAGCACCCGCGCACTCGGGGGCATATAAGGGGCAGGAGCGCTTCCCTCCCAGGGAAATGACGGCGCTCTGCCCTGAAAGGAAAATAAAGCGCTCTCAAGGCGCTAGAGGCAATAAAGGAAGCGCTATTTAATAAAATGAATAAAGCACTACCCCAGCAGGTCATAGCCACAGCGCTCTTAAGGGACAATTAGAAGGAGTTCCTAGGGGTAGAAGTCCAGCACTCCCCCAAAGCGCTGTAATCCCAGTCCAAGGACAAAGAGAGGGAGCCCATACAGCTCCTTAACCAGGGAAAGTCTTCCAGCCTTCCTAGGCCAGGCAAAAAGGGGTCCAAAGAAAAGTCCATCAGTGATCCAGGGGCTGGGCAGGGCCCAGGCAGGCAAGCTTTCCCCTGGGCCCCAGCAGCAGCACGCCCCTGGTAGATTCAAGTCAGAAACAAGAACATTTTGTAAGGGAACACAGCCCCTTTGTATACAGTGAATTCCTTAGTCTCAGGGTGCAGGGTGGGGGAAAAACCAGTCGCAGCTGGTTTTGGAGCACTGTGATGTGCTCAACCACCCTTTCCTTTCACCAGCCAGGCTAGGGACATTAGACGCATCACAGGGGGCGGAGCCAGCATTGTGTGGGGAAAGCCCAGCCCTATTCAGGTCCCAGGTGCACCCCTCCCTCACATCAGCATGCTAATCTCTCCACTCACCACCGGGGCAGACCCATCAGGACTCATGGAGCCTGGCTCACCAGCCAGCTCCAGCCAATCACAAGCCAGCACATTCACTGCACAGACAGGCACACTTCTAGAAGTGGCACTTCCATATTAGACACAAACACGCTGCACGCATCATTGCGCAGCCTTCAATCACACGAGTCCGCACATACCAGACACGCGCCTGCACACCCCACGCATCAGGAACTACCAGGGACACATACATTCCCCATGCATTCCTATGGGAGGGCAGGCCGATCTCACCACACGCACTCAGAGTGCGCACGCACTTTCCACTGGGACACAGTGAAAGTGCGCAGAACCCAAAAATCACCATCACCAGGTCAGCATTAAAAGCAAAAAGTTTAGGGGTGAACCTGCCAGAAGGGCCAAGTCCAACACACCCATAACATCTGTCCCTGGGGCATGTCGATCGATAGACTGGTCAGGAAGGTGTGCGTACCCTCCCCCCAATACCACATATATCGCAGGTAATAAATAAGAGCGAATAGTCCCACGTGGCTTTAGTCTCGATAGCCCCACCGTGGGCGAGATGAAGATGGTGTTCATAACTAACGGAGAAGTCACAGGGGAAAGTAAAGTTCCCATCTTTGTAGGGCCGACCCACAGGGCCATCACCGGAGCCCGCCGGCCGCAGCCTAGCGGGGAGGATACGGAAGACTCCAAACTTTGGTGCCCGACCGTGGGCTTCCCGAGGGAAGAGTAATACGAGTTACTCAATACTTGTGGACAGGGCATCAATGTGCACACCGACAAGAGGGCGAGTCTCCGCACCAGGATACCCGTGGGGGGACAGTCTGCGCTATATAAGTTCAAGTTACATTACATTCCTCTCTGTTGAAGGATAGTGGACCAAGCACAAGGAAATGCAAGGCATCTCAATGAAAGAGCTGTGCTTCGGTGCAGCACAGAGGGTCTCTCTGACGGTGGCACACAGGACGCCACAGACCCCCGGTGCCCACCTGTGCCTCGCTGAATGTCCGTCCGTCTGTCTGCTATAGTGGCGTCCTGGAGGGGACATGTGGGTGGACGTGCTTTCAGACATCAAAATATTCCTAGAAGGAGCCAAGAGAAGAAGCCCCCCCAGGTCTGCCCCCCCCCATGAGGAGCCTCACACTCTCTCCACCCCCCCTCTAAAGCTGCTGGCCCCTCACTGGGGGTATCTGTCCCTCAGAGCTGTCTGTCCCCACACGAGGGACAGGGAGGGGGGGGTCTACCCTCCTCTGGCTTGTCTCTCTTTTCGTCCTCCTAAGAGCCCTGTTCTTTGGGGTGTGGGTCAGGCTGGTGTGTGGCTAGACAACTGTAACCCCCCCCGGCTCCTCCCCCCCCAGCCCCCCCTCTGCTCTACACCAGGTGTCACTGAGTGCCTCTAATCTGTTTTCTGTTTGCAGATCGCCACCTGTATCAGCAGGAATGGGAACCCTGCCCCGACCATCACGTGGTACAAAGATGGCGCCGCCCTGCCCACCATGACCGAGCGGAATGATGGTGAGTGCTGCTGAGACCCGCCCTGCCCACCCTGGGACAGTCCCCTCTGCCCACCCTGGGACCGCCTCCTCTGCCCACCCTGGGACAGTCTCCTCTGCCCACCCTGTGACATTGGCCTCTGCCCACCCTAGGACAGTCCCCCTGCCCACCCCGGGACAGTGGCCTCTGCCCACCCTGGGACCGCCTCCTCTGCCCACCCTGGGACCGCCTCCTCTGCCCACCCTGGGACCGCCTCCTCTGCCCACCCTGGGACATCCTGTGTCCTCCAGCTCCTCCTCTCACCCATGAGTGCAGGCACCCCATGTGTCCTCCAGCTCCTCCTTTCACCCATGAGCGGGCACACCCCATGTCCCTCAGCTCCTCCTCTCACCCATGAGTACACGCACCCCCGTGTCCTCCAGCTCCTCCTCTCACCCATGAGTGCACACACCCCCTGTGTCCTCAAGCTCTTCCTCTAACCCAAGAGTGCACCCCCCGTGTCCTCCATCTCCTCCTCTCACCCATGAGTGCACATGCATCCTGTGTCCTCCAGCTCCTCCTCTCACCCATGAGTGCACACACCCCCTGTGTCCTCCAGCTCCTCCTTTCACCCATGAGTGCACACACCCCATGTCCTCCAGCTCCTCCTTTCACCTCACTCTCACCCTCTTGTTTCCTTGCAGACATGTACATGGTCTCCCGCACGGTGAAGGAGGCGTCCGGCCTGCACTCTGTCTCCAGCACCCTGTATCTGAGGCCCACCAAAGCAGACAAGGACTCCCACTTCTACTGCATGGTGCAGTACCTGATGCCGAAGGGCCGGACGGAGAGCCTCATGTCCCAGAAGTTCAACCTGACCCTGCACTGTGAGTCTCGTTCACGCGCTTGTACTGCACGGACCCCTCCCCCGCGAGTGCGCGCCCTGCACCTATGCAGGCATAATGCTCACCCAGGGGCCTCCTGGCGCTGAATAGCAGCTGTTTATTGTTACTCGACTCAGTGGTACTCCTTCTATCCACCTCAGAAGGATGAAAGGCTGAGTGGACCCGCCGGGATTAGAACCTGTGACCATGAGGTTAAACACAGGCCCCTGCAGTGGGTGCATTCGTCCACTGAGCCACCAGACCCGACATGCCTCCAGTTTCCCAGCATGCACTCCTTCTCTATTGCAGTAGTTGCATAATCTTCCCTGCATGTGACTCTTCCCCATTCTTGTGCTCCTTGTGCCACTGGATTCAAGCTAGCCTGGCTGGGGGGGGGGGGGGGGGCGATGCCCCCAAACCGGTCCCAGGATGCCTGTTTCCGGTCCAGGGAGGACCCGGCCTGGCAGTTCTAGTAAGTAAGTAAGTAATAATTCTTTATTTAGATATAAAACATATCTTTAAAAGGTTTCTCAAGTCACACTATGTACAGTTTTATAAATGAGAAATGATTAAAAGAGTGAAAAGAATAAAATGTGACCGTGGGCATGCATGTTAAAACATTTCAGATTGTGAATTGGCCCTTGCAGTCATTACAAGTTCTGTTAAAATACATGTTCAGTCTAAGCAGTGAGCAATGAGGCCTTAGCAGTGTCCATTTGATCTAGATTGTGGTATGCTTGCTGAATAAATGTGGCCAATTTTATATTTAAAACCGTGTTATCCAAGGACAGAGCAGCAATAGTGGCATGCCTACAGGTCCGAACTCCCAACCTGTTCCATTCTGGCTTAAGCAGACACCTGCGTTGAAGGTTGAGGGAGGGGCAGATACAGAGCACATGCACGAATGTTTCTGTTGCTGACCCGCAACCTCTACATGTTGTGTCCTCCTTGCGACGCCAGGTGGGTAGGTTTTGAAGAAAGCACCATTCTCCCATTCTTCGGGCAATCAGGCAGCGCTTCAAGTAGAGTGAAAATGTCATGGAGAGGTAGGTAGCAGGGGATAGTCGTTTATAGGAGTTGACTACTGCCCAGGAATGGCTGCGTTTCGTGAGAAGAGTTTTATCTAAAGCCAGGGATTTCAGTCTTACACATTTTTTGATTGTGTTTTTAAAAACAGTCTGACTGGGGTTAGGAGCCCATAGGTCGGCGGCTGACGTTTGATAGATGTAATCGTTCAAAAGGCGGCCAAATGACCCCCCTGGATTGATCTCGTTCATTTCTTTCCACACTAGAGATTCTAGGGTGCCTGGTTCTGCCCGTCCTAGTTTGTGGCACAGCTTGAGATATGTGCCAACTTCGGAAGCTTCATAGTTGGTTAATCCCAGCTCTCATCTAATCTGAGCCGGGGATGCGGAACTCGGCAAATGAAGTACTTTTTTATAGATTTTAGTTGTGTGTTTGTTTAAAACAGTGTTCATTTTGCCTTTAAAGATCTCTATGCCAGATGAAAGTGTGGGTCCGATCTTTGCTCTAAGAACTTCCAATAGAGGGGAAAAGGTTGGACCTGAAAGTTTCTTCGATAGCTTGGCCAGGGATACCACGGGGGCCGTGGCTTTGGCTGCGATCACATTACTTTGCTTTGTAAAACAGCCCCTAGAGTCCAGATAAACACCTAAATATTTATATGATTGGCCAATTGAAAGACTTATTTTATTGATTGACCAGCCGCCACCTCTATGACGTTTCTTACCGAATGGAACTATCAAGATTTTTTCCATATTCATTTCTAATTGATTGCCGATCGTGTATTGCGATAATGCGTCAAGGAGCCTTTGTAACCCTACTCTGGTGAGGCTAAACAGGGCCAGGTCATCGGCATATAGAAGATTACTTAATGTCCTGCCTCCTACTTTGGGCGGGTGACTGTTTACCTTGTCTAGGGTACTTGACGGGTCGGCAATGAATAGGTTGAAGAGAAGGGGGGCCAGCACGCATCCCTGCTTGACACCACGTGCGGTCATGATTTTTCGCGAGAGATGCGAGCCGGACCCTAGCTTCACTCGAACCCATGTGTTAGAATACAGTTGAATGATAGGGTTCAGGATTTTATCTGGGATTCCCCACTGGCTCAGTTTTTTCCAGAGTGCCGCCCTGGGCACCCTATCAAATGCTGCTTTGAAATCGACAAAGCAGCGAAAGGCCATCCTAGATGTTGAGAAGGCTTTATCGATGATAGTGGAAACTGCTAGTAAGTTGGTCATAGTTCCTGAATTGGCAACAAACCCTGTTTGGTTCAGAGGGATCAGATCGTAGTCCTTTGCCCGTTGCCTGAGGTCCTCCAGGATGAGCCCTGCATAATGTTTCGCCTCTATGTCCAGAGGAGCGATTAATCTGTAATTGTTCGGTGCGGCTCGTGATCCAGCTTTGTGGATGGGGTGAATAATTGCACCCAGCCATGAGTCCGGGATTGTCAGTGTCCGCAGAGTATAGTTGAAGAGGTTTAGTAGCACTTTTGTCACTGCTTTGACTACTCGTTGTTCGGTTAGTTCATATACTGAGGTAAACCCCTGAGTTGTATCGGAGGGAGTGATCGGTGATACGCCCGCGCCAATGCCGTGGGCCCTGAATGATTTAGTACATTCATAGTGATCTTGAGCCTGAAGGTGGTCCGTTAAGTAGAATGCCCATTCTGCTTCCTGGATATTCGCTGAACCATAGTTTGTTAGGTTCAGGTTGGTGCGGTTAACAAGAGACCAACATTTCCCTGAGTTTTTTTGCTTGCTTTCCCACACCAATTTCACCCAATATTGAGTTTCCTGAGCCTTTTTCTCTTGGGAGACTGCCCTCCTGAATGCTTTTTGGGCGTGGTGATATGTAGCAAGGAAAGCACTGTTCCCCGGAGACTTTGAGAGCGACCTCAATGCATTGTTTCTCGTTCTCTTGAATGATTTTATGACGGTGGAGGCTGGGGCCCCTACTGATGGAGTGCGGTTTGGGCCCTGCACAGTCACTGGAGAAGAGCTGATCAGATGAAGACACAGCTGCGACCATTTCGCTGTCGGGGGGGGCGTCTTGATCAAGACTACCTGTTATAAAATCCTTGCTCGCTTTTAAAACGCTCTGACTGTTAAACTCACTCCATTTGAGGTGCTTTAAGTTTTCTGTGTGTATTCCCTTGTAGGTTATAGGAGATTATGGGATTCTGGAATTGTAATGAAGGAAATGACTTGCGGCCAGTGATCGCTTTCAGACCGTTGATGGATACAAAAACTGTCCAGATTAAACAGTAGTTCTGAGTTGCAAATAGTAAAATCTAAGTAAGATTTTTTGCTACCATTCGACCAGGTCCAGTTTGGAGGTGTATCGCTGGTTGACCTTCCATTCACTACCAGGTAGCCTGCAAATTAAAATCTCATCACGGAGAGCTCACCTAATGTGTTTGTGGCTGGCATCGGAGGTTCGATTGGGTCATAGCTTCAGTGATGTTAGTCATGTCAGGCCCTTCCATGTCTGCTGCATTCCCTTGAAATAAGTTTGTATTAAAATCCCCCGTGACAATACGGTCCGAATTGGGGTATTCAGTGGCGATGTCCTTCATAATTTCACAGAGTCGGGCCAGATGGTCTTTTTTTGTACGGATGCTGGGGTTGATGTACACATTTATGAGGAGGAGCAAACGCTGCCTCCTCCACGGGTTAATTTTAACCCCTAGTAGCCAATCTTCTTTGAAGTGAAATTGATTAAATGCACCTTTTAGATTATTAGAGATGTATATGGACAGACCGCCTTTAGGATGACCATAGCGGCTGTCCTTGAGTGCTGGTTTCCAAAATGTGATGTATCCTTCTATGGGGCGGCCCTCTACCGCCCAGGGTTCTTGTAGAGGGATTGCTGTACGTTTACACAAGAAGGCCATGGTGACTTCATTTGAGGTGTTTTGATGGAGACCACTGATGTACCATGAACACAATAAGAAGGGCAGCCGTCCTTGCCTATTATCTGTTTTGTGAGGTTCTAAGTCTTCTGTGCTTTGCTGCCCCCCCCCGTGATGCAGTTTTGGGGCTTGTTGCCCCCCCCTCTCTGTCTTCTGTGCTCTGCCCTCCAGCTGCCAGTCCAACAGCCCCGTCTGGACTCTCTTTCTTTCAGATTACACAGAGAACGTGAAGTTTGAGGTGATCTCCGGGCCCGTCAAGGAGGGGGACACTGTGATGCTGAAGTGTACGGCAGATGGCTTCCCTCCCCCGGAGTACAACTTCTTCCGGATACAGGTGCGTGTCCTCGCTCCCCCCAAGCTCCTCTTCCACGCGTATCTGCCTCCAAACCTCCTCTTCCGCATGTATCTTCCGCCTGTACCTCCTCTTCTGTGTGTATTTGCCCCCAAACCTCTTCCGCGTGTATCTGCCCCCCCAAAAAACCGCCTCTTCCACGTGTATCTGCCCCTCGAACCTCCTCTTCCACGTGTATCTGCCCCAAACCTCCTCTTCCGCGTGTATCTGCCCCCGAACCTCCTCTTCCGCTTGTATCTGCCCCTGAACCTCCTCTTCCACGTGTATCTGCCCCCCAAACCTCCTCTTCCGCGTGTATCTGCCCCCCAAACCTCCCCTTCCACGTGTATCTGCCCCCCGAACCTACTCTTCCGCATGTATCTGCCCCCGAACCTCCTCTTCCGCGTGTATCTGCCCCCAAACCTCCTCTTCCGTGTGTATCTGCCCCCCCGAACCTCCTCTTCCGCATGTATCTGCCCCCGAACCTCCTCTTCCGTGTGTATCTGACCCCTGAACCTCCTTTTCCGTATGTATCTGCCCCCGAACCTCCTCTTCCGCGTGTATCTGCCCCCGAACCGCCTCTTCCGTGTCTATCTGTCCCCTGAACCTTCTCTTCCGCATGTATCTGCCCCCGAACCTCCTCTTCCGTGTGTATCTGCCCCCTGAACCTTCTCTTCTGTGTGTATCTGTCCCCTGAACCTTCTCTTCCGTGTGTTTATGCCCCCCAAACCTCCTCTTCCGTGTGTATCTTCCCCCTGTACCTCCTCTTCAGAGTAGATCTGCCCCCGAACCTCCCCTTACGCGTGTATCTGCCCCCCAAAACCTCCTCTTCCGCGTGTATCTGCCCCCTGAACTTCCTCTTCCGTGTTTATCTGCCCCCCGAACCTCCTCTTCCGTGTGTATCTTCCCCCTGTACCTCCTCTTCCGTGTGTATTTGCCCCCCCGAACCTCCGCTTCGGTGTGTATCTGCCCCCCTGAACCTCCTCTTCCATGTCTATCTGCCCCTGAACCTTCTCTTCCGTGTGTATCTGCCCCCCAAACCTCCTCTACCGTTTGTATCTGCCCCCAAACCTCCTCTTCCGTGTGTATTTGCCCCCCCAAACCTCCTCTTCCGTGTGTATTTGCCCCCCTGAACCTCCTCTTCCATGTCTATCTGTGCCTGAACCTTCTCTTCCGTGTGTATCTGCCCCCCAAACCTCCTCTTCCGTGTGTATCTGCCCCCGAATCTCCTCTTCCACTTGTATCTGCCCCCGAACCTCCTCTTCCGGGTGTATCTGCCCCCGAACCTCCTCTTCCGGGTGTATCTGCCCCCAAACCTCCTCTTCCGGGTGTATCTGCCCCCAAACCTCCTCTTCCGTGTGTATCTGACCCCTGAACCTTCTCTTCCGTGTGTATCTGCCCCCCTGAACCTCCTCTTCCATGTGTATCTTCTCCCTGTACCTCCTCTTGCGTGTGTATCTGCCCCCTGAACCTTCTGTTCCGTGTGTATCTGCCCCCTCCAAACCTCCTCTTCCGCATGTATCTTCCGCCTGTACCTCCTCTTCTGTGTGTATTTGCCCCCAAACCTCTTCCGCGTGTATCTGCCCCCCCAAAAAACCGCCTCTTCCACGTGTATCTGCCCCTCGAACCTCCTCTTCCACGTGTATCTGCCCCAAACCTCCTCTTCCGCGTGTATCTGCCCCCGAACCTCCTCTTCCGCTTGTATCTGCCCCTGAACCTCCTCTTCCACGTGTATCTGCCCCCCAAACCTCCTCTTCCGCGTGTATCTGCCCCCCCAAACCTCCCCTTCCACGTGTATCTGCCCCCCGAACCTACTCTTCCGCATGTATCTGCCCCCGAACCTCCTCTTCCGCGTGTATCTGCCCCCAAACCTCCTCTTCCGTGTGTATCTGCCCCCCCGAACCTCCTCTTCCGCATGTATCTGCCCCCGAACCTCCTCTTCCGTGTGTATCTGACCCCTGAACCTCCTTTTCCGTATGTATCTGCCCCCGAACCTCCTCTTCCGCGTGTATCTGCCCCCGAACCGCCTCTTCCGTGTCTATCTGTCCCCTGAACCTTCTCTTCCGCATGTATCTGCCCCCGAACCTCCTCTTCCGTGTGTATCTGCCCCCTGAACCTTCTCTTCTGTGTGTATCTGTCCCCTGAACCTTCTCTTCCGTGTGTTTATGCCCCCCAAACCTCCTCTTCCGTGTGTATCTTCCCCCTGTACCTCCTCTTCAGAGTAGATCTGCCCCCGAACCTCCCCTTACGCGTGTATCTGCCCCCCAAAACCTCCTCTTCCGCGTGTATCTGCCCCCTGAACTTCCTCTTCCGTGTTTATCTGCCCCCCGAACCTCCTCTTCCGTGTGTATCTTCCCCCTGTACCTCCTCTTCCGTGTGTATTTGCCCCCCCGAACCTCCGCTTCGGTGTGTATCTGCCCCCTGAACCTTCTCTTCCATGTGTATCTGCCCCCCAAACCTCCTCTTCTGTGTGTATCTGCCCCCCTGAACCTCCTCTTCCATGTCTATCTGCCCCTGAACCTTCTCTTCCGTGTGTATCTGCCCCCCAAACCTCCTCTACCGTTTGTATCTGCCCCCAAACCTCCTCTTCCGTGTGTATTTGCCCCCCCAAACCTCCTCTTCCGTGTGTATTTGCCCCCCTGAACCTCCTCTTCCATGTCTATCTGTGCCTGAACCTTCTCTTCCGTGTGTATCTGCCCCCCAAACCTCCTCTTCCGTGTGTATCTGCCCCCGAATCTCCTCTTCCACTTGTATCTGCCCCCGAACCTCCTCTTCCGGGTGTATCTGCCCCCGAACCTCCTCTTCCGGGTGTATCTGCCCCCAAACCTCCTCTTCCGGGTGTATCTGCCCCCAAACCTCCTCTTCCGTGTGTATCTGACCCCTGAACCTTCTCTTCCGTGTGTATCTGCCCCCCTGAACCTCCTCTTCCATGTGTATCTTCTCCCTGTACCTCCTCTTGCGTGTGTATCTGCCCCCTGAACCTTCTGTTCCGTGTGTATCTGCCCCCACCAAACCTCCTTTTCCGTGTGTATATGCCCCCCTCTTCCGTGTGTATCTTCCCCCTGTACCTCCTCTTCCGTGGGTATCTGCCCCCCTGAACCTCCTCTTCTGTGTGTATCTGCCCCCTGTACCTCCTCTTCCGTGTGGATCTGCCCCCGAACCTCCTCTTCCGCGTGTATCTGCCCCCAAACCTCCTCTTCCGTGTGTATCTGCCCCCCTGAACCTCCTCTTCCGTGTGTATCTGCCCCCGAACCTCCTCTTCCGTGTGTATCTTCCCCCTGTACCTCCTCTTCCGTGTGTATTTGACCCCCCAAACCTCCTCTTCCGTGTGTATCTGCCCCCCTGGACCTCCTCTTCCGTGTATCTGCCCCCGAACCTCCTTTTCCATGTGTATCTTCCCCCTGTACCTCCTCTTCCGTGTGTATTTGCCCCTCAAACCTCCTCTTCCGTGTGTATCTGCCCCCGAACCTCCTTTTCAATGTGTATCTTCCCCCTGTACCTCCTCTTCAATGTGGATCTGCCCCCGAACCTCCTCTTCTGCGTGTATCTGCCCCTGAACCTTCTCTTCCGCGTGTATCTGCCCCCAAACCACCTCTTCCGCATGTATCCAAATTGTCCAAATTGTCACAACCGTGTGGGGTACCTCAAGGCTCATCCCTGAGTCCGACACTTTTTAACATATATGTGTCGGACCTGGCCAATGTCATCAAGGCACACGGGATGAGCCTTACCTCCTACGCGGATGACACACAATTAGTGTTGGCTATAAGGGGTGATGGCGAGGAAGTAGCTAAAACATTCCAGAGGGGACTGACAGAACTGGGAGACTGGATGGCAGTAAATTGCCTAAAACTAAACTCGGATAAAACCGAAGTTATGATCTTTGGGCAACTCTCACCAGAATGGCCTACCTCGTGGTGGCCCCAAACCTTTGGTGCCCCCCCTAATCCAGTGACCAAAGTAAGGAACTTAGGAATAATTTTTGACAATCATCTGAATTTTATGGACCATGCCAGCAGAGTGGCATCAGTTGCCCACCATAAACTGCGCATGATCCGAAAGATAAGTCCCTATCTTCCCACTACTGCCATCAAAACTCTGGTGAGCTCATTAGTTCTGACATCCTTAGATTATTGCAATGGGCTCTTTATTAACGCCCAAGCAAGAGTCTTAAAAAAACTGCAGACTATACAGAACGCAGCAGCACGTCTCATTCGGGGAATTCCAAAATTTGCTCCTTTATCCAATGCCATTCCCAAACTACACTGGTTGACGATTCAGAACAGAGCCAGATTCAAATCCCAATGCATTGTATACAAAGTCCTAAACAAACAGGGTCCACAGTTCCTCAAAGACCACCTACGACCGTACCAACCCACACGCCAACTGCGCTCTACCAACAGTAACCAACTTATGGTACCTCGAACCAAAACTGTGATGTGGGGAGACCGACGGTTTGTAGTGGCGGCTTCTAAACTTTGGAATACCTTACCCCAGGACATTAGGGCATGTCCTACGCTACTCCAATTTCGCAAGAAATTAAAAACTTGACTGTTCAATAAATAAACTTCCACATGACTCTAGGTATAGAATAATCATCAGAGCAAGGCAGTTCCAACCAGCCGGCAAATTATTTAGCGCCAAGACACCCCAGGGTATAAGTTGCGCTTTACAAATGCCAATAAATAAATAAATAAATAAATAAATATCTGCCCCCCGAACCTCCTCTTCCGCATGTATCTACCCCCCAAACCTCCTCTTCCATGTTTATCTGCCCCCAAACCTCCTCTTTCGCGTTTATCTGCCCCCAAACATCCTCTTCCGCATGTATCTACCCCCAAACCTCCTCTTCCATGTGTATCTGCCTCCCAAACCTACTCTTCCTCGTGTATCTGCCCCCCCAAACCTCCTCTTCTGCGTGTATCTGCCCCCCCAAACCTCCTCTTCCACGTGTATCTGCCCCCCAAACCTACTCTTCCGCGTGTATCTGCCCCTAAACCTCCTCTTCCGCGTGTAGCTGCCCCCCCAAGCCTCCTCTTCCGCCTGTTTCTGCCCCCAAACCTCCTCTTCCGGGTGTATCTATCTTCCAAACGTCCTCTTCCGCATGTATCTGCCCCCAAACCTCCTCTTGCCTCTCCCGCATGCCCCTCCCTTCTTTGCCCCCATCCGACTCTCGCCCCCTACCCTTCGCCCTCCCTTTCGTTACTTGCTCCTTCTCCTCATGTCTGTCTGTCTGTCTGTTCTTCCAGGGGGGCCAGGAGCAGGAGATCCAGTCGAGCACGGAGAGTGTCCTTGTTCTGGAGAAGGTCTCCCGGTCCCAGGGGGGCACCTTCCGCTGCCAAGCCATGGACTTCGACAGCCCCCCAGACATCACCTTGACCCGGGACCTGGTCCTGTCCGTGAGTTGTAAGTGTGGGGTGTGGTTTGTAGCTCCTCATCCCCTGGCGAGGCTGTGAGGCGCTGTCTTCCCATTGGTCCCTGGGTGCTGAAGGGTATGTGGAGAGTGTGTGGTGGGTGTGTGATGGTTGTCTGGTTGGCGTGTGGTTGGCGTGTGGTTGGCGTGTGGTTGGTGAGTGGTGAGTGGTTGGCATGTGGTTGGCGTGTGGTTGGTGTGTGGTTGGTGTGTGGTTGGCATGTGGTTGGCATGTGGTTGGCATGTGGTTGGCATGTGGTTGGCATGTGGTCGGCGTGTAGTCGGTGTGTGGTCGGTGAGTGGTTGGTGAGTGGTGAGTGGTTGGCGTGTGGGGCATGTGATTGGCATGTGGTTGGCGTGTGGTTTGCCTGTGGTTGTTGTGCAGTTGGTGTGTGGTTGATGTGTGATTGGTGTGTGGTTGATGTGTGATTGACATGTGGTTGGCATGTGCTCGGCGTGTGGTTGGTGAGTGATTGGTGTGTGGTGAGTGGTTGGAATGTGGGTGTGTGGTTGGCATGTGGTAGGTGTGTGATTGGTGTGTGGTAGGTGTGTGGTAGGTGTGTGGTAGGTGAGTGGTTGGTGAGTGGTTGTCGTGTGGTTGTCATGTGGTTGTCGTGTGATTGGTGTGGTTGGCGTGTGGTTGGCCTGTGGTTGTTGTGCAGTTGGTGTGTGGTTGATGTGTGATTGGTGTGTGGTTGATGTGTGATTGACATGTGGTTGGCATGTGCTCGGCGTGTGGTTGGTGAGTGATGGTGTGTGGTGAGTGGTTGGCATGTGATTGGTGTGTGATTGGTGTGTGGTTGGTGAGTGGTTGTCGTGTGGTTGTCGTGTGGTTGTCGTGTGGTTGTCGTGTGGTTGGCGTGTGATTGGTGTGGTTGTCGTGTGGTTGTCGTGTGGTTGTTGTGTGGTTGTCGTGCGGTTGATGTGTGGTTGATGTATGGTTGGTAGGCTCTTGGATGTGGTGGGCCTGCCGCTGAGGTCTTGATGGTGGTGAATGGGGTTGGAAGGCATGCTGCACGCGTGGCATGGGGAGGTCTGTTGTGCATAAGCAAGGGGTGTTGTGCGAGTGTGAGAGCAGCTGCGGCTGCCAGCTGTTCTCTTTGTTGAAAGTATAGTCTGCATTTTGTCTTTATCATGATGTCAGGAGCCCAGTTTATAATTTGTTCAGGACTGAATATGATCGTCATTCCTCCTTGTCCGAGGAGAGACTGAACTCCAAGGTTTGGCTTCCTGGACACAGAAGGAAGTAAGACCGAGTTGAGTCTTGTTAGATGTAGGGTCGGTCAGTAGAGGGCAGGCCTGGACGCTGACAGCTTGTTCTGCAGGGGTGTGAAGGTTTTGTTGACGGAACAGTGGTTCAATGCATGAGTTGTTGGGTGAGCTTCATACTGCATTAACCGCCCTCTCTTGGACCTTATGCTCCTCCTCCACCCTGCAGAGCCCTCCCCCGGCTTTATGCCAGGGTTCCCCCATACACATGCCATATTCATACAAACACACACCTGTCTTGAAAGGTGGTCCTTCTAGATACTGCCACCCAGCGTAGGGAAGAGAGGCCAGGAGTGAGGTGGGCCTGCCTCTGGGGGTTGTGCACTCTCCGGCATCGGTCTTGAGAGGCCAGGAGTGAGGTGGGTCTGCCTCTGGGGGTTGTGCACCCTCTGGCATCTGTCTTGAGAGGCAAGGAGAGGAGTGAGGTGGGCCTGCCTCTGGGGGTTGTGCACTCTCTGGCATCTGTCTTGAGAGGCCAGGAGTGAGGTGGGCCTGCCTCTGGGGGTTGTGCACTCTCTGGCATCTGTCTTGGAGGCCAGGAGTGAGGTGGGCCTGCCTCTGGGGGTTGTGCACCCTCTGGCATCTGTCTTGAGAGGCAAGGAGAGGAGTGAGGTGGGCCTGCCTCTGGGGGTTGTGCACTCTCTGGCATCTGTCTTGAGAGGCCAGGAGTGAGGTGGGCCTGCCTCTGGGGGTTGTGCACTCTCTGGCATCGGTCTTGAGAGGCCAGGAGTGAGGTGGGTCTGCCTCTGGGGGTTGTGCACTCTCTGGCATCTGTCTTGAGAGGCCAGGAGTGAGGTGGGCCTGCCTCTGGGGGTTGTGCACTCTCTGGCATCTGTCTTGAGAGGCAAGGAGAGGAGTGAGGTGGGTCTGCCTCTGGGGGTTGTGCACTCTCCGGCATCTGTCTTGAGAGGCAAGGAGAGGAGTGAGGTGGGCCTGCCTCTGGGGGTTGTGCACTCTCTGGCATCTGTCTTGAGAGGCCAGGAGTGAGGTGGGCCTGCCTCTGGGGGTTGTGCACTCTCCGGCATCGGTCTTGAGAGGCCAGGAGTGAGGTGGGTCTGCCTCTGGGGGTTGTGCACTCTCTGGCATCTGTCTTGGAGGCCAGGAGTGAGGTGGGCCTGCCTCTGGGGGTTGTGCACCCTCTGGCATCTGTCTTGAGAGGCAAGGAGAGGAGTGAGGTGGGCCTGCCTCTGGGGGTTGTGCACTCTCTGGCATCTGTCTTGAGAGGCCAGGAGTGAGGTGGGCCTGCCTCTGGGGGTTGTGCACTCTCTGGCATCGGTCTTGAGAGGCCAGGAGTGAGGTGGGTCTGCCTCTGGGGGTTGTGCACTCTCTGGCATCTGTCTTGAGAGGCCAGGAGTGAGGTGGGCCTGCCTCTGGGGGTTGTGCACTCTCTGGCATCTGTCTTGAGAGGCAAGGAGAGGAGTGAGGTGGGTCTGCCTCTGGGGGTTGTGCACTCTCCGGCATCTGTCTTGAGAGGCAAGGAGAGGAGTGAGGTGGGCCTGCCTCTGGGGGTTGTGCACTCTCTGGCATCTGTCTTGAGAGGCCAGGAGTGAGGTGGGCCTGCCTCTGGGGGTTGTGCACTCTCTGGCATCTGTCTTGAGAGGCCAGGAGTGAGGTGGGCCTGCCTCTGGGGGTTGTGCACTCTCTGGCATCTGTCTTGAGAGGCAAGGAGAGGAGTGAGGTGGGCCTGCCTCTGGGGGTTGTGCACTCTCTGGCATCTGTCTTGAGAGGCCAGGAGTGAGGTGGGCCTGCCTCTGGGGGTTGTGCACTCTCTGGCATCTGTCTTGAGAGGCCAGGAGTGAGGTGGGTCTGCCTCTGGGGGTTGTGCACTCTCTGGCATCTGTCTTGAGAGGCCAGGAGTGAGGTGGGTCTGCCTCTGGGGGTTGTGCACTCTCTGGCATCTGTATTGAGATGCCAGGAGTGAGGTGGGCCTGCCTCTGGGGGTTGTGCACTCTCTGGCATCTGTCTTGAGAGGCCAGGAGTGAGGTGGGTCTGCCTCTGGGGGTTGTGCACTCTCTGGCATCTGTCTTGAGAGGCCAGGAGTGAGGTGGGTCTGCCTCTGGGGGTTGTGCACTCTCTGGCATCTGTCTTGAGAGGCCAGGAGTGAGGTCGGTCTGCCTCTGGGGGTTGTGCACTCTCTGGCATCTGTCTTGAGAGGCCAGGAGTGAGGTGGGTCTGCCTCTGGGGGTTGTGCACTCTCTGGCATCTGTCTTGAGAGGCCAGGAGTGAGGTGGGTCTGCCTCTGGGGGTTGTGCACTCTGGCATCTGTCTTGAAATCCCATTGGCCGGTTCCAGGTGGGAGGGTGCTGCTGCTGTGGTAACATGCGTCTGTTGTGGGGGGCCAGGTGTGGCAAGGGATGTTGTAGACATCTTACTACACAAAGGGTTTCCTGGGCCCCTCATTTACTTGTGAAACAAGCATTTGCAATGCAATCGGGCTCGCACTTACTCGAGTTTGAGCTATTGACATTGCAAATAACAAAGCCTTTTATTTGTGTTTTAGTTTTTAAAACCGAAACAAAAGGCATTGTCATTTACAATGCCAATAACTTAAACTCACATAAATGCGAGACTGATTGCATTGCAAATGCTTGTTATTAGACGGTCACTCCAGCCGGCCCTAGTACTCATTTATTTTGCTAAATTAAATGCTTGTTTGCAGGGTTCTCTGCACAGTGGAATAAGACTTCAGATGGGAGCATACTGAATTTGTATGCTTATGCTCAAACAACCAAGGACCAGCTGAGCTAGCAAGTGCTAGTGCCACAGTGAGTGTAGAATTGTGCCTCCGTAGTGCACTGTGTTAATTAAATGACACAGACACCAGCATAGAACCAGTCCGGAGGAAGCACAATTTTAGCCAGTACCTCCAAGAAATCTAGCTAAGGATTCAAACATTGTGACAGCGGGGTCCCCTCAGATTGTATATATTATGTATGCGCATCACACACGACAAAGTCACCGAGTCCCTGCTCGGATATGCACCGCTGCAGCCTGCAGACCTTCCGGATGCCTAGGAACCCCCCACGAGAAGTGGTGTCCCAGCTGCCGGGTTGGTACCGTCCGCCCAGTTACAGTACTCCAGTGACACCAGTTCGCATATTGCAGCTAGGAGACTGGACCCTAGTCCCTCCCAGGCATCCCGCTTCCGCCCTCGGAGCGCAAATCTTGAGAGCCCACCGCGGACCTGAGGTGGAGCCTGCTGCCCTGCTCACCTTTTCAGGCTTACAGCAGCACCGTGTGGCCGCAATGTTTTCAATCTCCATGATCAAGTGTGGTTGGACTGGCACCGCATCACTTAGGCTGTGGCGGGGCTGGCGGGAGACCGGCCCGCGCTGTTCCATTTCCTGGTGGACTGACCCTTTATGCCTTGGCACTCAGGGGTGCCTCTGAGGGTTACGGTGGGTGCCAGCGTTGAATCTTGCAGAAGAGCGGCACTCGCTCCCGGACCCCACCCGCTTCGGATCGCAGTAGGCATGCCCTACTGTGGTGTTCCTCTGTGCCCTCTAGTGGGCGGCCTGCCCTGAGGGACAGAGTGCAGAGCCGCCGCTGCTACAGTCTCCGGACAAAAGCCAGTCACTTCAGAAAGCATCCCTCAGTGGTGTCCCTCACTGCCCATGTCACGGAAACGCCAGATAATCTACTGCAGTGCTTTTCAAAAGCACTGTAAAAGCAAAAACAATTAAATAAAAGAGCCATGCTAGTATTTACCTTTTAGAGGCGAACAGAAACCTAACCGTGCTTCCTGCGCTCCAGGGAGGAATAGTGAAAGCATGCACGCTGTGTTGAAACGCCAGCCCTATGCAGGAACAGGAGATGTGCACGCATACGGAGTGCACATCTCCTGTCGGTATGCGTGCTCATCTCCTGTCCCCCTTCGGCAGAGAAACCAACAATAGAGCTCGCCAAGGCAAACAGCGCATGCGCTGCTTCGCTAGGCGAGACCTAAAAAAGGGGTTTGTGATTACCACTAGATCCCTCGCGTGGGAGGAGAATGGTGGAGGGTGATTTACAAACTGGGGCCTGGATCTCGCGTCGGAGGAGTATGGTGGAGGGTGATTTACAAACTGAAGCCTGGACCTCGCGTCGGGGGAGTATAACGCAGGGTGATTTACAAACTGGGGCCTGGATCTCGCGTCGGAGGAGGATGGCGGAGGGTGATTTACAAACTGAGGCCTGGATCTCGCGTCGGAAGAGGATGGCGGAGGGTGATTTACAAACAGAGGCCTGGATCTTGCGTCTGAGGAGTACGGCAGAGGGTGATTTACAAATTGAGGCCTGGATTTCGCGTCATAGGAGTATGGTGGAGGGTGATTAACAAACTGAGGCCTGGATCTTGCGTCGGAGGAGTATGGTGGAGGGTGATTAACAAACTGAGGCCTGGATCTTGCGTCGGAGGAGTATGGCAGAGGGTGTTTTACAAACTGAGGCCTGGATCTTGCGTCGGAGGAGTATGGCGGAGGGTGTTTTACAAACTGGGGTCTGGATCTTGCGTCGGAGGAGTATGGTGGAGGGTGATTTACAAATTGAGGCCTGGATCTCGCGTCGGAGGAGTATGGCGGAGGGTGATTTACAAACTGAGGCCTGGATCTTGCGTCGGAGGAGTAGGGCAGAGGGTGATCTACAAACGGAGGCCTGGATCTTGCGTCGGAGGAGTATGGCAGAGGGTGTTTTACAAACTGAGGCCTGGATCTCGCGTCGGAGGAGTATGGCAGAGGGTGATTTACAAACTGAGGCCTGGATCTCACGTCGGAGGAGTAGGGCAGAGGGTGATCTACAAACGGAGGCCTGGATCTTGCGTCGGAGGAGTATGGCAGAGGGTGATTTACAAACTGAAGCCTGGATCTCGCGTCGGAGGAGGATGGCGGAGGGTGTTTTACAAACTGAGGCCTGGATCTCGCGTCGGAGGAGTATGGCAGAGGGTGTTTTACAAACTGAGGCCTGGATCTTGCGTCGGAGGAGTAGGGCAGAGGGTGTTTTACAAACTGAGGCCTGGATCTCGCGTCGGAGGAGTAGGGCAGAGGGTGTTTTACAAACTGAGGCCTGGATCTTGCGTCGGAGGAGTATGGCAGGGGGTGATTTACAAACTGAGGCCTGGATCTTGCGTCGGAGGAGTATGGCAGAGGGTGATTTACAAACTGAAGCCTGGATCTCACGTCAGAGGAGTATGGCAGAGGGTGATTTACAAACTGAGGCCTGGATCGCGCGTCGGAGAAGTATGGCGGAGGGTGATTTACAAACTGAGGCCTGGATCTCGCGTCGGAGGAGTATAGCAGGGGGTGATTTACAAACTGAGGCCTGGATCTTGCGTCGGAGGATGTATAACGCAGGGTGATTTACAAACTGGGGCCTGGATCTCGCGTCGGAGGAGTATGGTGGAGGGTGTTTTACAAACTGAGGTCTGGATCTTGCGTCGGAGGAGTATGGTGGAGGGTGATTTACAAACTGAGGCCTGGATCGCGCGTCGGAGAAGTATGGCAGAGGGTGATTTACAAACTGAGGCCTGGATCTCGCGTCGGAGGAGTATGGCGGAGGGTGATTTGCAAACTGATGCTTGGATTTCGCGTCGGAGGAGTATAGCAGGGGGTGATTTACAAACTGAGGCCTGGATCTTGCGTCGGAGGATGTATAACGCAGGGTGATTTACAAACTGGGGCCTGGATCTCGCGTCGGAGGAGGATGGCGGAGGGTGATTTACAAACTGAGGCCTGGATCTCGCGTCGGAGGATGTATAACGCAGGGTGATTTACAAACTGAAGCCTGGATCTCACGTCAGAGGAGTAGGGCAGATTGTGATTTACAAACTGAGGGCTGGATCTCGCGTCGGAGGAGGATGGCGGAGGGTGATTTACAAACTGAGGCCTGGATCTCGCGTCGGAGGAGGATGGCGGAGGGTGATTTACAAACTGAGGCCTGGATCTCGCGTCGGAGGAGTATGGCAGAGGGTGATCTACAAACTGAGGTCTGGATCTCGCGTCGGAGGAGTATGGCAGAGGGTGATTTACAAACTGAGGCCTGGATCTCGCGTCGGAGGAGGATGGCAGAGGGTGATTTACAAACTGAAGCCTGGATCTCGCGTCGGAGGAGTATGGTGGAGGGTGATTTACAAACTGAGGCCTGTATCTCGCGTCGGAAGAGGATGGCAGAGGGTGATTTACAAACTGAGGCCTGGATCTCGCCTCGGAGGAGTATGGCAGAGGGTGATTTACAAACTGAGGCCTGGATCTCACGTCGGAGGATGGCTGAGGGTGATTTACAAACTGAGGCCTGGATTTCGCGTCTGAGGAGTATGGCAGAGGGTGTTTTACAAACTGAGGCCTGGATCTTGCGTTGGAGGAGTATGGTGGAGGGTGATTTACAAACTGAGGCCTGGATTTCGCGTCGGAGGAGTAGGGCAGAGGGTGATTTACAAACTGAGGCCTGGATCTCGCGTCGGAGGAGTAGGGCAGAGGGTGATCTACAAACTGAGGCCTGGATCTTGCGTCGGAGGAGTATGGTGGAGGGTGTTTTACAAACTGAGGTCTGGATCTTGCGTCGGAGGAGGATGGCAGAGGGTGTTTTACAAATTGAGGCCTGGATTTCGCGTCTGAGGAGTATGGTGGAGGGTGTTTTGCAAACTGAGGCCTGGATCTCGCGTCGGAGGAGTATGGCGGAGGGTGATTTACAAACTGAGGCCTGGATCTCGCGTCGGAGGAGTATGGCAGAGGGTGTTTTACAAACTGAGGCCTGGATCTTGCGTCGGAGGAGGATGGCAGAGGGTGATTTACAAACTGAGGCCTGGATCTCGCGTCGGAGGAGGATGGCGGAGGGAGATTTACAAACTGAGGCCTGGATCTTGCGTCGGAGGAGGATGGCAGAGGGTGATTTACAAACTGAGGCCTGGATCTCACGTCGGAGGATGGCTGAGGGTGATTTACAAACTGAGGCCTGGATCTTGCGTCGGAGGAGTATGGTGGAGGGTGATTTACAAACTGAGGCCTGGATTTCGCGTCGGAGGAGTAGGGCAGAGGGTGATTTACAAACTGAGGCCTGGATCTCGCGTCGGAGGAGTAGGGCAGAGGGTGATCTACAAACTGAGGCTTGGATCTTGCGTCGGAGGAGTATGGCGGAGGGTGATTTACAAACTGAGGCCTGGATCTTGCGTCGGAGGAGTATGGTGGAGGGTGTTTTACAAACTGAGGTCTGGATCTTGCGTCGGAGGAGGATGGCAGAGGGTGTTTTACAAATTGAGGCCTGGATTTCGCGTCTGAGGAGTATGGTGGAGGGTGTTTTACAAACTGAGGCCTGGATCTTGCGTCGGAGGAGTATGGCTGAGGGTGATTTACAAATTGAGGCCTGGATTTCGCGTCTGAGGAGTATGGTGGAGGGTGTTTTACAAACTGGGGTCTGGATCTTGCGTCGGAGGAGTATGGTGGAGGGTGATTTACAAACTGAGGCCTGGATCTCGCATCGGAGGAGTATGGCAGAGGGTGATTTACAAACTGAGGCCTGGATCTTGCGTCGGAGGAGTATGGTGGAGGGTGATTTACAAACTGAAGCCTGGATCTCGCGTCGGAGGAGTATGGCAGAGGGTGATTTACAAACTGAGGCCTGGATCTTGCGTCGGAGGAGTATGGTGGAGGGTGATTTACAAACTGAGGCCTGGATCTCGCATCGGAGGATTATGGCGGAGGGTGATTTACAAACTGAGGCCTGGATCTTGCGTCGGAGGAGTATGGCGGAGGGTGTTTTACAAACTGAGGCCTGGATTTCGCGTCGGAGGAGTATGGCAGAGGGTGTTTTACAAACTGAGGCCTGGATTTCGCGTCGTGGGAGTATGGTGGAGGGTGATTTACAAACTGTGGCCTGGATTTCGCGTCGGAGGAGTATGGCAGAGGGTGTTTTACAAACTGAGGCCTGGATTTCGCGTCGGAGGAGTATGGCAGAGGGTGTTTTACAAACTGAGGCCTGGATTTCGCGTCGTGGGAGTATGGTGGAGGGTGATTTACAAACTGAGGCCTGGATCTTGCGTCGGAGGAGTATGGCAGAGGGTGATTTACAAATTGAGGCCTGGATTTCGCATCTGAGGAGTATGGCAGAGGGTGATTTACAAACTGAAGCCTGGATCTCACGTCGGAGGAGTAGGGCAGAGGGTGATTTACAAACTGAGGCCTGGATCTTGCGTCGGAGGAGTATGGCGGAGGGTGATTTACAAACTGAAGCCTGGATCTCGTGTCGGAGGAGTATGGTGGAGGGTGATTTACAAACTGTGGCCTGGATCTCGCGTCGGAGGAGTATGGCAGAGGGTGATTTACAAACTGAAGCCTGGATCTCGCGTCGGAGGAGTATGGCGGAGGGTGTTTTACAAACTGAGGCCTGGATTTCGCGTCGGAGGAGTATGGCAGAGGGTGATTTACAAACTGTGGCCTGGATCTCGCGTCGTGGGAGTATGGTGGAGGGTGATTTACAAACTGTGGCCTGGATCTCGCGTCGTAGGAGTATAGCAGGGGGTGATTTACAAACTGAGGCCTGGATTTCGCGTCGGAGGAGTATGGCAGAGGGTGATTTACAAACTGTGGCCTGGATCTCGCGTCGTGGGAGTATGGTGGAGGGTGATTTACAAACTGTGGCCTGGATCTCGCGTCGTAGGAGTATAGCAGGGGGTGATTTACAAACTGAGGCCTGGATCTCAGGTCGGAGGAGTATGGCGGAGGGTGATTTGCAAACTGAGGCCTGGATCTCGCGTCGGAGGAGTATGGCGGAGGGTGATTTACAAAGTGAGGCCTGGATCTCGTGTCGGAGGAGTATGGCGGAGGGTGATTTGCAAACTGAGGCCTGGTTCTTGCGTCGGAGGAGTATGGTGGAGGGTGATTTACAAACTGAGGCCTGGATCTTGCGTCGGAGGAGTATGGCAGAGGGTGATTTGCAAACTGAGGCCTGGATCTTGCAACGGAGGAGTATGGCGGAGGGTGATTTACAAACTGAGGCCTGGATCTCAGGTCGGAGGAGTATGGCGGAAGGTGATTTGCAAACTGAGGCCTGGATCTCGTGTCGTGGGAGTATGGCGGAGGGCGATTTGCAAACTGAGGCCTGGTTCTTGCGTCGGAGGAGTATGGTGGAGGGTGATTTACAAACTGAGGCCTGGATCTTGCGTCGGAGGAGTATGGCAGAGGGTGATTTGCAAACTGAGGCCTGGATCTTGCAACGGAGGAGTATGGCGGAGGGTGATTTACAAACTGTGGCCTGGATCTCGCGTCGTGGGAGTATGGTGGAGGGTGATTTACAAACTGTGACCTGGATCTCGCGTCGGAGGAGTATAGCAGAGAGTGATTTACAAACTGAGGCCTGGATTTCGCGTCATAGGAGTATGGCGGAGGGTGATTTGCAAACTGAGGCCTGGATCTTGCGTCGGAGGAGTATGGCGGAGGGTGATTTACAAACTGAGGCCTGGATCTCGCGTCGGAGGAGTAGGGCAGAGGGTGATTTACAAACTGAGGCCTGGATCTCGCGTCGGAGGAGTAGGGCAGAGGGTGATCTACAAACTGAGGCCTGGATCTTGCGTCGGAGGAGTATGGTGGAGGGTGTTTTACAAACTGAGGTCTGGATCTTGCGTCGGAGGAGGATGGCAGAGGGTGTTTTACAAATTGAGGCCTGGATTTCGCGTCTGAGGAGTATGGTGGAGGGTGTTTTGCAAACTGAGGCCTGGATCTCGCGTCGGAGGAGTATGGCGGAGGGTGATTTACAAACTGAGGCCTGGATCTCGCGTCGGAGGAGTATGGCAGAGGGTGTTTTACAAACTGAGGCCTGGATCTTGCGTCGGAGGAGGATGGCAGAGGGTGATTTACAAACTGAGGCCTGGATCTCGCGTCGGAGGAGGATGGCGGAGGGAGATTTACAAACTGAGGCCTGGATCTTGCGTCGGAGGAGGATGGCAGAGGGTGATTTACAAACTGAGGCCTGGATCTCACGTCGGAGGATGGCTGAGGGTGATTTACAAACTGAGGCCTGGATCTTGCGTCGGAGGAGTATGGTGGAGGGTGATTTACAAACTGAGGCCTGGATTTCGCGTCGGAGGAGTAGGGCAGAGGGTGATTTACAAACTGAGGCCTGGATCTCGCGTCGGAGGAGTAGGGCAGAGGGTGATCTACAAACTGAGGCTTGGATCTTGCGTCGGAGGAGTATGGCGGAGGGTGATTTACAAACTGAGGCCTGGATCTTGCGTCGGAGGAGTATGGTGGAGGGTGTTTTACAAACTGAGGTCTGGATCTTGCGTCGGAGGAGGATGGCAGAGGGTGTTTTACAAATTGAGGCCTGGATTTCGCGTCTGAGGAGTATGGTGGAGGGTGTTTTACAAACTGAGGCCTGGATCTTGCGTCGGAGGAGTATGGCTGAGGGTGATTTACAAATTGAGGCCTGGATTTCGCGTCTGAGGAGTATGGTGGAGGGTGTTTTACAAACTGGGGTCTGGATCTTGCGTCGGAGGAGTATGGTGGAGGGTGATTTACAAACTGAGGCCTGGATCTCGCATCGGAGGAGTATGGCAGAGGGTGATTTACAAACTGAGGCCTGGATCTTGCGTCGGAGGAGTATGGTGGAGGGTGATTTACAAACTGAAGCCTGGATCTCGCGTCGGAGGAGTATGGCAGAGGGTGATTTACAAACTGAGGCCTGGATCTTGCGTCGGAGGAGTATGGTGGAGGGTGATTTACAAACTGAGGCCTGGATCTCGCATCGGAGGATTATGGCGGAGGGTGATTTACAAACTGAGGCCTGGATCTTGCGTCGGAGGAGTATGGCGGAGGGTGTTTTACAAACTGAGGCCTGGATTTCGCGTCGGAGGAGTATGGCAGAGGGTGTTTTACAAACTGAGGCCTGGATTTCGCGTCGTGGGAGTATGGTGGAGGGTGATTTACAAACTGTGGCCTGGATTTCGCGTCGGAGGAGTATGGCAGAGGGTGTTTTACAAACTGAGGCCTGGATTTCGCGTCGGAGGAGTATGGCAGAGGGTGTTTTACAAACTGAGGCCTGGATTTCGCGTCGTGGGAGTATGGTGGAGGGTGATTTACAAACTGAGGCCTGGATCTTGCGTCGGAGGAGTATGGCAGAGGGTGATTTACAAATTGAGGCCTGGATTTCGCATCTGAGGAGTATGGCAGAGGGTGATTTACAAACTGAAGCCTGGATCTCACGTCGGAGGAGTAGGGCAGAGGGTGATTTACAAACTGAGGCCTGGATCTTGCGTCGGAGGAGTATGGCGGAGGGTGATTTACAAACTGAAGCCTGGATCTCGTGTCGGAGGAGTATGGTGGAGGGTGATTTACAAACTGTGGCCTGGATCTCGCGTCGGAGGAGTATGGCAGAGGGTGATTTACAAACTGAAGCCTGGATCTCGCGTCGGAGGAGTATGGCGGAGGGTGTTTTACAAACTGAGGCCTGGATTTCGCGTCGGAGGAGTATGGCAGAGGGTGATTTACAAACTGTGGCCTGGATCTCGCGTCGTGGGAGTATGGTGGAGGGTGATTTACAAACTGTGGCCTGGATCTCGCGTCGTAGGAGTATAGCAGGGGGTGATTTACAAACTGAGGCCTGGATTTCGCGTCGGAGGAGTATGGCAGAGGGTGATTTACAAACTGTGGCCTGGATCTCGCGTCGTGGGAGTATGGTGGAGGGTGATTTACAAACTGTGGCCTGGATCTCGCGTCGTAGGAGTATAGCAGGGGGTGATTTACAAACTGAGGCCTGGATCTCAGGTCGGAGGAGTATGGCGGAGGGTGATTTGCAAACTGAGGCCTGGATCTCGCGTCGGAGGAGTATGGCGGAGGGTGATTTACAAAGTGAGGCCTGGATCTCGTGTCGGAGGAGTATGGCGGAGGGTGATTTGCAAACTGAGGCCTGGTTCTTGCGTCGGAGGAGTATGGTGGAGGGTGATTTACAAACTGAGGCCTGGATCTTGCGTCGGAGGAGTATGGCAGAGGGTGATTTGCAAACTGAGGCCTGGATCTTGCAACGGAGGAGTATGGCGGAGGGTGATTTACAAACTGAGGCCTGGATCTCAGGTCGGAGGAGTATGGCGGAAGGTGATTTGCAAACTGAGGCCTGGATCTCGTGTCGTGGGAGTATGGCGGAGGGCGATTTGCAAACTGAGGCCTGGTTCTTGCGTCGGAGGAGTATGGTGGAGGGTGATTTACAAACTGAGGCCTGGATCTTGCGTCGGAGGAGTATGGCAGAGGGTGATTTGCAAACTGAGGCCTGGATCTTGCAACGGAGGAGTATGGCGGAGGGTGATTTACAAACTGTGGCCTGGATCTCGCGTCGTGGGAGTATGGTGGAGGGTGATTTACAAACTGTGACCTGGATCTCGCGTCGGAGGAGTATAGCAGAGAGTGATTTACAAACTGAGGCCTGGATTTCGCGTCATAGGAGTATGGCGGAGGGTGATTTGCAAACTGAGGCCTGGATCTTGCGTCGGAGGAGTATGGCGGAGGGTGATTTACAAACTGAGGCCTGGATCTCGCGTCGGAGGAGTATGGCGGAGGGTGATTTGCAAACTGAGGCCTGGATCTCAGGTCGGAGGAGTATGGCGGAGGGTGATTTACAAACTGAGGCCTGGATCTTGCGTCGGAGGAGTATGGTGGAGGGTGATTTACAAACTGAGGCCTGGATCTCAGGTCGGAGGAGTATGGCGGAGGGTGATTTACAAACTGAGGCCTGGATCTTGCGTCGGAGGAGTATGGCAGAGGGTGATTTGCAAACTGAGGCCTGGATCTTGCAACGGAGGAGTATGGCGGAGGGTGATTTACAAACTGAGGCCTGGATCTCAGGTCGGAGGAGTATGGCGGAGGGTGATTTGCAAACTGAGGCCTGGATCTCGTGTCGTGGGAGTATGGCGGAGGGCGATTTGCAAACTGAGGCCTGGTTCTTGCGTCGGAGGAGTATGGTGGAGGGTGATTTACAAACTGAGGCCTGGATCTTGCGTCGGAGGAGTATGGCAGAGGGTGATTTGCAAACTGAGGCCTGGATCTTGCAACGGAGGAGTATGGCGGAGGGTGATTTGCAAACTGAGGCCTGGATCTTGCGTCGGAGGAGGATGGCGGAGGGTGATTTACAAACTGAGGCCTGGATCTCGCCGCGGAGGAGGATGGCAGAGGGTGATTTACAAATTGAGGCCTGGATTTCGCGTCATAGGAGTATGGTGGAGGGTGTTTTACAAACTGAGGCCTGGATCCTGCGTCGGAGGAGTATGGCAGAGGGTGTTTTACAAACTGAGGTCTGGATCTTGCGTCGGAGGAGTATGGCGGAGGGTGATTTACAAACTGAGGCCTGGATCTTGCAACGGAGGAGTATGGCGGAGGGTGATTTACAAACTGAGGCCTGGATCTTGCAACGGAGGAGTATGGCGGAGGGTGATTTACAAACTGAGGCCTGGATCTTGCGTCGGAGGAGTATGGCGGAGGGTGATTTACAAACTGAGGCCTGGATCTTGCAACGGAGGAGTATGGCGGAGGGTGATTTACAAACTGAGGCCTGGATCTTGCAACGGAGGAGTATGGCGGAGGGTGATTTACAAACTGAGGCCTGGATCTTGCAACGGAGGAGTATGGCGGAGGGTGATTTACAAACTGAGGCCTGGACTCTAGATAACGCACCTATCGAGTCATAGTGTGTAATCCAAAGGAGAGGTGCTCAGAAAAACAAACAGCCTCCTTGTCCTCATAAGCGGATATGATCCTCACACATATACACCAGAAACCAGCACTTAATATCTATTATTTTTTCAGAATAATATCTATTTTGGTCAAAACACGATTAATTAATTACAATACTTAATTCAAGTATTATTTAATAAAAGCAGTTTACATTCAGAGTTCACAAGTTCATTCAGATTTGTTCAGACGTGTCGTATTTTGAAAATTCTTTATTGGCAATGTGCAAAATATTCCCACCAGCGTAGCCAACGTGTTTCGTCCCTTTCTCGAGACTTCTTCAGGGCTTACTCCTTTCAAAAAAAGTTTCTCAAACCATCTGTTCACATTAGTTTGTCCAGAAGGTACATGATCCTTCATTAGTGAAATAGTGGTCTTCGTTTTTGTACAGGAATATTCGAGTTCAGCAAGGTTATAATTTTAGCCCATGTCGGCAGTTGAACCTAATCGGTAATGGTCGGCGTATGTACACCGTCTTCGGGTTAAGAGTCCAAGCAGGTGAAGTGAATCACGTCAGGGCCACGAAAGATCAAATCGGAGAATGGCCACCACACCATGAGCGTCATGAGTTGTTTTACAGTCGTTCCATGGTGCAGTGGGTGATGTGTTAGTGCCGCGACCGAGGGGCGGTTCCGATACTCCAACAGCGGATTACCTTCAATGCATGTTGACATTGTTTCGATCAATCAATCAGGGAATTGTAAGCGCACTACCCGCCCGTAAGGGTCTCCAGTCGCTGAGAGGGGGGGGGGGGTCATTGTCCGAATGCATGTTAACACACTTTAGCTATTGGCCAGTAATGAGTAGGGTCTGAGGAGTTTGAACCAGGTATTTTAAGAGTGGTTTACTGTGCCTTCTTTCAAGGGCTCTTTTGAAGTTTCTAGTTGCTACAGAATGATAGAATATATCCATAGTGGAAGTGACCGGAGAGCTTCTAAGGTGTATATCCTTGGGTATCTCAGCTGGCCGGGTCCCCTGATGGCACAGGACATTTGTTGTGCTGGAGTGCCCGTCTCCAGAACACAGAGCCTTCCACCTTATATGTACTGTGACAGAGTGAAGCGTCTGGCAGGGTAGTGAGTCCCACAACAGGCCAGTGCCCTCTGTGCCCACAAGAGGCCAGTGCCCGCTGTGCCCACAAGAGGCCAGTGCCCGCTGTGCTCACAAGAGGCCAGTGCCCGCTGTGCCCACAAGATGCCAGTGCCCTCTGTGCCCAGTGCCCTCTGTGCCCACAAAAGGCCAGTGCCCGCTGTGCTCACAAGAGGCCAGTGCCCGCTGTGCCCACAAGAGGCCAGTGCCCGCTGTGCCCACAAGAGGCCAGTGCCCTCTGTGCCCACAAGAGGCCAGTGCCCTCTGTGCCCACAAGAGGCCAGTGCCCTCTGTGCCCCCAAGAGGCCAGTGCCCGCTGTGCTCACAAGAGGCCAGTGCCCTCTGTGCCCACAAGAGGCCAGTGCCCACAACAGGCCAGTACCCTCTGTGCCCACAAGAGGCCAGTGCCCGCTGTGCCCACAAGAGGCCAGTGCCCGCTGTGCCCACAAGAGGCCAGTGCCCGCTGTGCCCGCAAGAGGCCAGTGCCCGCTGTGCCCGCAAGAGGCCAGTGCCCTCTGTGCCCACAAGAGGCCAGTGCCCTCTGTGCCCACAAGAGTCCAGTGCCCTCTGTGCCCACAAGAGGCCAGTGCCCTCTGTGCCCAGTGCCCTCTGTGCCCACAAGAGGCCAGTGCCCTCTGTGCCCACAAGAGGCCAGTGCCCTCTGTGCCCACAAGAGGCCAGTGCCCTCTGTGCCAAGGGTGCCCTTGCATCTCCTCTCCATGCTGATAGACTTTGGGGTGGGGAGTTTGCTGCCTTTCTTCTCCTTGGTTGCTCAGGCGCAGATCCTGTGCCCTGGCCTGCTTGTGTTACTCCCAGGTTGGCAGGGACTTGCTGCACTGAGAGCTGTTCTCGCCTTGCTCTGGTGAGGAGTGGAGTGGAGGGTGGCTGCCTGGTTACAGAAACAAGAGGCAAGGGCTGCTTTCCAACTAGAGGAGAGTGTCCAGCGTGCCAATGTAGAAGGGTTCGGTGCTTGTGCCCAGGCACATGGGCACAGCGCTGTGGTCTGTAGATTGGGGGGCGGCTCGTGTTTTTCAAGGGCTCCCATAAAAGGCACCCACCCGTCCTTCAGTCATGGGTGTGCAGTGAGGACAGGCGCTCCGTGTTCATGAATGACCATGGATGAATGGAAGAGACCAGCACATGCGGAGGGGTGCCCTGGGGCGCTGCGCACGCTCATGCCTCAGGTAAAACCGCCTCCAGGTGGCGAGTTGCCCCTCCCCTTCCTTGCCAGCTTCCAACCAACTGCATTCCTTTTAACCCTTAAATCACCACTAACAACTTGCTTTGGTGCCTTCAAAGGTCGCAGTTTATTCAACATCATATGTTTATACGTTTGTGGAATTCATGGTCCTGTCACACCAACAGTTCTCTTAATGTCCATGTTACATATTTACATTCACATATTTACTGGTCTTTGCGCTTCTTTCTGCTCGCAGTATGGACCCAGCCTCCTCAGTTTCCCGGGAGAGGAGGGACCACCTGTCAGGGCTGCCGCTTCACGGGTCTCGGCTTCAACTTGCTACCGACTTGGAGGGCGTCCGTCTGGACCTACGCGGGCTTCGAATGCCGTCCCACGCGCCCTGTGACACTGATGGACCCTCCCTGCTCCCAGGGGTCCCTGCCGTGCGGCATCCCAAGGACCTTACTTCAGCATCTACTCTATCCTTCCTGAGGCTGAGTCCTTGCCATCTTCTCCCTCAGTGCCCCGGCCGTGAGGCATTCCAAGAGACCGGCCGGAGCATCACATTCACTCTTTCTATGGTGGCACGCCGCCCGTGGCTCCCTCAGTGCTCCTGGCATTCGAAGGGTCCCGCGGGAGCATCACATTCACTCTTTCTATGGTGGCACGCCGCCCGTGGCTCCCTCAGTGCTCCTGGCGTTCGAAGGGTCCGGGATCATCACATCTACTCTTTCTATGGTGGCACGCCGCCCGTGGCTCCCTCAGTGCTCCTGGCGTTCGAAGGGTCCGGGATCATCACATTCACTCTTTCTATGGTGGCACGCCGCCCGTGGCTCCCTCAGTGCTCCTGGCATTCCAAGCGTCCTGCGGGAGCATCACATTCACTCTTTCTATGGAGGCACGCCTCCCGTGGCTCGCTCAGTGCCCCGGCCGTGAGGCATTCCAAGAGACCTGCCGGAGCATCACATTCACTCTTTCTATGGCGGCACGCCGCCCGTGGCTCCCTCAGTGCTCCTGGACGTTCGAAGGGTCCGGGATCATCACATCTACTGTTTCAATGGCGGCCCGCCGCCCGTGGCTCCCTCAGTGCTCCTGGACGTTCGAAGGGTCCGGGATCATCACATCTACTCTTTCTATGGTGGCACGCCGCCCGTGGCTCCCTCAGTGCCCCGGCCGTGAGGCATTCCAAGAGACCTGCCGGAGCATCACATTCACTCTTTCTATGGCGGCACGCCGCCCGTGGCTCCCTCAGTGCCCCGGCCGTGAGGCATTCCAAGAGACCTGCCGGAGCATCACATTCACTCTTTCTATGGCGGCACGCCGCCCGTGGCTCGCTCAGTACCACTGCCGTGAGGCATTCGAAGGGTCCGGGATCATCACATCTACTCTTTCTATGGTGGCACGCCGCCCGTGGCTCCCTCAGTGCCCCGGCCGTGAGGCATTCCAAGAGACCTGCCGGAGCATCACATTCACTCTTTCTATGGCGGCACGCCGCCCGTGGCTCCCTCAGTGCCCCGGCCGTGAGGCATTCCAAGAGACCTGCCGGAGCATCACATTCACTCTTTCTATGATGGCACGCCGCCCGTGGCTCCCTCAGTGCTCCTGCCGTGAGGCATTCCAAGAGACCTGCCGGAGCATCACATTCACTCTTTCTATGATGGCACGCCGCCCGTGGCTCCCTCAGTGCTCCTGGCATTCGAAGGGTCCCGCGGGAGCATCACATTCACTCTTTCTATGGTGGCACGCCGCCCGTGGCTCCCTCAGTGCTCCTGGCATTCGAAGGGTCCCGCGGGAGCATCACATTCACTCTTTCTATGGTGGCACGCCGCCCGTGGCTCCCTCAGTGCTCCTGGCGTTCGAAGGGTCCGGGATCATCACATCTACTCTTTCTATGGTGGCACGCCGCCCGTGGCTCCCTCAGTGCTCCTGGCATTCGAAGGGTCCTGCGGGAGCATCACATCTACAGTTTCTATGGTGGCCCGCCGCCCGTGGCTCCCTCAGTGCCCCGGCCGTGAGGCATTCGAAGAGACCGGCCGGAGCATCACATTCACTCTTTCTATGGTGGCACGCCGCCCGTGGCTCGCTCAGTACCACTGCCGTGAGGCATTCGAAGGGTCCGGGAGCATCACATATACTGTTTCTATGGTGGCACGCCGCCCGTGGCTCCCTCAGTGCCCCGGCCGTGAGGCATCCCAAGAGACCTGCCGGAGCATCACATTCACTCTTTCTATGGCGGCACGCCGCCCGTGGCTCCCTCAGTGCTCTTGGCATTCAAAGGGTCCCGCGGGATCATCACATCTACTGTTTCAATGGTGGCACGCTGCCCGTGGCTCCCTCAGTGCTCCTGGCATTCGAAGGGTCCTGCGGGAGCATCACATCTAGTGTTTCTATGGCGGCACGCTGCCCGTGGCTCCCTCAGTGCTCCTGCCGTGAGGCATTCCAAGCGTCCTGCGGGAGCATCACATCTAGTGTTTCTATGGTGGCACGCCGCCCGTGGCTCCCTCAGTGCTCCTGCCGTGAGGCGTTCGAAGCGTCCTGCGGGAGCATCACATCTACTCTTTCTATGGCGGCACGCCGCCCGTGGCTCCCTCAGTGCTCCTGCCGTGAGGCGTTCGAAGCGTCCTGCGGGAGCATCACATCTACTCTTTCTATGGCGGCACGCCGCCCGTGGCTCCCTCAGTGCTCCTGGCATTCGAAGGGTCCTGCGGGAGCATCACATCTACTCTTTCTATGGCGGCACGCCGCCCGTGGCTCCCTCAGTGCTCCTGGCATTCCAAGCGTCCTGCGGGAGCATCACATTCACTCTTTCTATGGCGGCACGCCGCCCGTGGCTCCCTCAGTGCTCTTGGCATTCGAAGGGTCCCGCGGGATCATCACATCTACTGTTTCAATGCCTTGTCTTTGTTCCTATCTTGTCTTGTCTTCTCTCTGTTCTCACCCTGTCTTGTTGTCTTTCCTCCCACTCTGTCCTCTCTTTGCTTCTGTTCTTCCCGATCTCATGTATTCTTCTTCTCTTTCCACACATCTTGTCTTTGCTTCTCTTAGCTTCTGATGTCCTGACCCCCTCTCATCTCTTTGTTTCTGTTCTTCCTCATCTCATTGCTTCTTGTTCTCTTTGCTTCTTAGTTTCTGCTCTCCTGCCCCCCTCTCGTCTCTTTGTTTCTTTTCTTCCTGATCTCATTTCTTCTTGTTCTCTTTGCTTCTCTTCGTTTCTGCTCTCCTGCCCACCTCTCGACTCTTTGTTGCTCTCCTCTTCCCTGGCTCATCTGATGTGTTTCTCGCGGATTCACATCTGTCCTTTGTTTCCAGATCTTGATCCACTGCGTCTGGTTCCAGCCAAAGCCACCACCGTCTCCCTGGGCGGTGACCTGGACCTGTCCTGTTCTGGCTCAGGCTCCCACGACCCAAAGCTCGCCTGGAGGAAGGTGAGAAACTGGATCACTCCGCTTTTATTCTGTGAAGAGTTCCCTCAGACCACCTACCGAAGGCTGCCTCAGTTAGAAAAGAGTCTTTTTTTTTATTAGTTCAAAATATTTCATTGATGTGAGAAGTTGGCCTGATGTGCAGTGCTCACTATTCTAGTGATCACTATATATCAGTCCAAACAACCCTTATTGATGATTGGTTGTAAGTCAACCTTATAGACCAGCTATCCTAGTAGCATGGATACGAGCAGTCTAAGGCTAAGACTCTAGAGGGCGTGTTAAGCCAGCTGTTTTACCATCACATTACCCCTTGAACACCCAGTGAAAGGACACCACACAAGTGTTATGAAAATAAACAATGTATTTATTAGAATCACAACAACCCTGTACTCTTTATGAGGACAGGGTGCTAAGCACACAACAAAACTCTTACGAAAATACTTTTAAGTTAGCACGTTACACAAATGCCCGAGGGGCACGAAAAACCATATACGCTAAAAGTGGAATGCGAATTACTAGCAGGTAAGTAACAGTTCTAATAGGCTTTGGAATCGCTAGGACTGGACTAGGGAATCGTTAGATTACTACTAGGAGGCCCAGGGGACTCGGGTGCAGAGTGTGCACTCTCACGCGGGATGCGGGACAAAGTCTATGGAAGCTAGAATTCACAAAGTTAGTGTTCACGGGCGAACCCGACCTGGTAGGGAGAAAACGACAGTGGATCCTGACCCTTGGATAGTGAGGCTATGCTGGGACACCGGAGTGCCGAAGTTACCTAGCCCAGGGGCTGCAGCTGCATAGGTCTGAAAAGACGTCGGGGATCTCGTTGCCGGACCAGGAGCCTGGAAGGAAGAAGTTGCTGGCAGGCGACCAGTGAAGGAAAGTTCGATGGATCCAAGCCTGGATCAAGGAAGAAGAAAACCTGAAAGCAGAGGGGACCAAGTTCTTGAATCACTAGCCAGTGATTAAGTGGGCACCAGGATGGCACCGGGCGAAGTCACCGCAGTCAGGTGAGTGGGCGCTGCTGGGCTCTGCAGTCTCTCGGACCAGGAGGCGTTGTCGGCGACCAGGATGGAGGTGCGAGCTGTCCCACGGAGGATGAAGTCGTTGGCGTCGAAGTTACCCAGGATTGGGCAACAAGCCTTGGCTAATTCAAGCCCACGCGGTGGACTCAAAATGGCGTCTTGAGTGGACCAGGAGGGTCCGGGGTGCTCCTCTTCTGGGAGGGAGCAAGGGCCAGTCTGGAGCAACCAGACCAGCAGCAGAAATGTCGTCGGGCGTCGTCAGGAAGGCCACAAGCCAGCGGGCTAGTAGCCAAACAACGCGGTGAGCAGTAAAAAGCAGAAGGGCCCCACGCAGATCGTGGAGATGCTGGGGGGCTGCTCTTCGGTGCTGGAGCTGCTCAGGGTGGGGGCTTCTCGGACCCCAAAGCACTCACCAGGAAATTACTCGGTGGGCTTGCTGTGCAGAAGTCGTGCAGTCTTGGCGATGGCCGGTCCCTCGAGGTCTCGTCGCACCCACGGTTCTCAGCTGGGCTGTAGAGGTGGGTAGAGGTCAGAGGTGCCAGGGAAGCCGGGTCTCGTCGAGCTGGGCAGTCGGATTCCGGAGGAAGGACGTGCAGCAGACCGCAGTGTTCTTAGATGGTGCCTGCGGATGCAGGGTGACTACTCCTTAGCCACAAGGGAGAATCTTGAGGAAGAAATCGTGAAGTCCTTTCGTGGAAAGTGGTATCTTGATTCCAAAGATGATCTGATTTGGAAGGGGGCCAGTCTCTACCTTTATCCTGTAAAAAGGGGCTGGCACGCGACTAAGTCCTGCCCTATGGGTGGGACTAGGAGGGGGGTGGTTACACCCACTTCCTTGGCGGGCTTTTCCCCAGCACAGGGTCTGGAGTGACCCTGGAACTGGTTCAAGCCGGCCTATGCACAGTGAGCACCGGGGTGCTACTTGCAGTCACCTTCCTCTAAAGCCCTGCCTACCTACAATACACAAAACCCTGTCTGGGACGGTGCTGGCACCGCCCCTGGCAGGAAACCCTTTGTCCTTATCTCCTGCTCTGGGAGGACTCCCAGCAGCAGGAGGGCAGACTTGTGTCTCGGTGGCAGCATCCATTTTGTGGATGCTAAGGCTCTGTCTGACTTTTAACCGGGTTATAGGTTACAGGCATGTCGTGTCCCTCTAGAAGGGTGGAATGCTAACCCCGTCGCCAGAATTGGCGAGGGGTTAGTATTCCAATTCGTATGACACCTTACTCGACATGTTTTGATAAAGCGATACCAGAGTTGGCACATAACCGCGAGGATTATAATGCACTTAAGAGTATATGGTATGCGATATCATGGAAACGGCTAAGGGATGGATCCCGAAAGCCGCAGACAGGCTCAGCTCATGCTAGAGCACCATCTCACACGATTCCAAGCACTCTGCCTTCAGGATTGTTAAGGCCTGCTATAGGAGTGACTGATAGGAGATCTGTGTGTCCATTTTTAGGGTTAGATATAGGTATACTATATCTAAAGCAAAGGGTGAGTACACCACCTTGCCCCAGCTGTCGTGCAGCCAGTTGTGTCAGATTTGGATGGCCAGCCAGGGGTGGCATAATACATGCTGCAGCCCCTGGTAGGCCCTGGGTACACCTATGCCCTGGGTACCTAAGGTACACTGTACAGGGACTGATAAGGTGGCTCAGTATCCAATTTGGATATGTACCTAAGGCACATGGAATCCATTTTACAGAGAGAGCAGTGGGCCTGAGGTCCTGAATAGCAGGGCCTCAGGTCAACTAAGTCAGAAAACCAGCAAAACACCAGGCAAAAAGTTGGGGGCAACCATAGTCAGGGGTCAACCTTCCTACATAACCCCCCCCCAAACGAAAGGAGATAAGGCTATCCTTGTCCAGGTAAGCCTATATTGCCTAAGTGGCCATTTAAGGAAGTACCAGCACTGGCATGGTTACCCCCTATGTCATGGTCCACTAAGCAATCCCTCACCCTAAGGGTGTCTGAGGGTCTCCACCATAGGGAATCTCTACCTGTGGTGTGTTTTGTCAAAGAAAAAGGCTGGTGCTGAAATGGAGTACTGAAGTGAGGCTCCACTAATTTTGGGCTCAGCTTCCTCCAATCATTTTCCACCATATAGGCCTTTCTTTCCAAGACTGAGTTGTTTTGGGCTCTCAGGGTCAACCTCTGGCTACCTACAGCTGGAGGTTGGGTCCCTCTGTTTGGCTTACTGGAGGGACAGGTCAGGTCTGGGGCCCTCAGGTCCCAAGTTTGGCTGTGCCCAACAGTGTCCATCTGTGGGAGGTCCCTAACTAATTTTAAGGGGGATCCCTCAGGAGTATGTTTTATTTTCACCTGGCTAGGACTACTAGCTTCAGTGCCCTTAATCTGCTGATTGGGAAATTCTTTTGGACAGGGGGCCCTTTGGGGTCCAACACTGGCCTCCCTGACCTCTACAGCCCTGGGCTGACGGAGGCAGGGTAGAGAGGGGCAGGTTACCTGCTCCAGACTGGGTCCCACCTTGGAAGGGTCCACTGACATCAGGGGTTCTGCCAGGCTAGGCCTGACTACCTCTGTGGCAGTTTCTTCACAAGGGGTCAGATCAGTTCCCTGAGGAGGCTGATCCTTTCCTAAAGTCTGGTGGGAGGGAGATTTCTCTTCCTCCTCAATACTCTCTGTCTGAGTGGAGTGATCCATAGTTTCAGGCTTCACAACACTGTCATCTGTCTGAGTTTGAGCTGTGGCCATCACAACTCTCCCAACCTTTTCAGGAGGGGGCTCAGTTTGGGTGTGGGCCGTGACCATCACAGCCTTGACAACCTGTTCTGGGAAGGAAGTTGTCTGAGATTGGGTTGTGACTGGCACAACCCTCCTGACCTGTTCAGGGAGGATATCTTGGACTGGGGCTGTGGCTACCACTGCCCCACTAACCTTACCATGGATGTTCACCATTCTAGAATGGGTCTCTTGCTCTACTTCAGCCCAGGCTGAGAGCTCTAAATCATTCCCCAGTAGGCAATCTACAGGCAAGTTTGGTGACACTGCCACTCTCTTGTGGCCAGTGACACCTCCCCAGCTGAGATTGACCACTGCCATGGGATGATCTCTCTGTACTCCATCAATATTGGTCACCTGGTATGTGGCACCAGGTAAAAGTTGCCTTGAGGGGACTAGACTCTCAGTCACCATAGTGATGCTAGCCCCTGTATCTCTATAGGCCTCAACTTTTATACCATTGATGAGGGGCTCCTGTCTGTACTTGCCCAAAGTGTTGGGACAAGTTGTGAAGTTGGCAAACCCCATGCCAGTCTCACAGACAAGAGTATCTAAGTTTGGGGACCTGGTTAGGCCAGAGTCCCCAGGAACTCCCAAAGTAAATGCACCCAAATTCTTGGGGGCACTCCCACCACCTGGGGGATTACTACTAGTAGTAACAGGAGGTTTGGGAATGTTACTTGGGGGTATGTTTTCCTTATTGTTATTCTTTGGGCAACTGCTGTCAGTTTTTAAATGACCCACCTGTTTACAGGGATAACAATAAGGTTTCTTCTGGTTATTGGAAGGATTCTGGGACCCACCCCCCTCAGAGGATTTTTGGGGCCCTGATGTGGTTTGATCTGGAGATTTATTCCCACCCTTCTCTTGAGGCTTGGTTGATTCCTTTTTCTGGTCACCACCTTGGTTCTTGGGCCTGATCCTGGTTCTGACCCATTTGTCTGCCCTCTTACCCAATTCTTGTGGAGAGGTCAGATCAGAGTCTACCAGGTGCTGGTGTAATAACTGGTTCTGACAATTATTTAAGACTTGCTCTCTCATAATTAGATTATACAATCCCTTGAAATCAGTAACCTTACTACCCAGTAGCCAGCCTTCCAAAGCCTTAGTGGCACAATCAACAAAGTCTGACCAGTCCTGAGACTGAGTTTTCTGGGTGTCTCTGAACAGCAACCTGTACTGCTCAGTGGTTAAACCAAACCCATCAACCAGTGCATCTTTCAGGACCTGGTAATTGTTAGCATCCTCTACTCTTGTAGTGAGGAGCTTATCTCTACCTTTACCATCAAAGGAGAGCCACAGTATAGCTGCCCACTGACTCTGGGGAATGCCCTGCACAGTGCAGGCCCTCTCCAGAGCAGCCATCCATTTCTGGATGTCATCCCCTTGCTTAAAGGGGGGCACTATTTTAGTCAGGTGTTTAGTATCTAAACCCTTCTCTCTATCTCTTGGGAGATTGCTGCCACCAGTGGGAGCTAGCCCACTCATCTGCTGCTCTCTTGCCAGGGCAAGCTTCTCTTTGGCCAGGGCAATTTCTTCCCTTTCAATCCTCAGTTCAGCTTGTCTCATCCTAGCTTCATGCTCCTTTCTCTGAGGGGAAGTAAATCTCCTCTGTGGAGGATTCCTTCTCCCCTGAGAAGAGGCATTAGAGTGCAGAGATCTATTGGAGTCCCTAGAAAGAGATCTATCTCTCCTAACTCCAAGGTTAGGCCCACTTCGGGTCAGTACTGGGGGGCCCCCAGATCCTAGCCCAAGTAAGTCTAAGTTGGTCCTAGTTAGCCTTCTGACTACCTCAAGACCTTTGTCTACCTCATCCCCAGAGAGTACCTCCTGATCCTCCTCCTCAACTGCTGAATCAGTGTTGGGGAGGTCTGGATCCCCAGAGGTTCCCTCTAAGGCTGGCATGCTCTCATGTAACTGAGAGAGCTTTCTGGCATCATATGTCTCTAAGAGACCTATCAGAAAGGGAAGGGTGGGGTTAGACCCCTGCTTCAGTTTCCTGGAGACACAGAGTTGCCTCATCTCCTGAAAATTGAGAGCTGCATATCTTGAAGTGACCTGTGGAGGGTCAAAGCTGACCAGGGGAGTCTCAGTAGAGTCCCCCTGAGTCGACATGCTTTTCTAGTGAGGTGTAAGTGGTGCACTTACCTACACTATATGTTTGCCTACTGATCCCTTGCTAGAGTTGTAGTTTAGGGTGTGCTAGGCCCTAGGAGCTACAACAGCTGGTTCAGTAGAACTCAGAGTATTCTAAGCTAAGTTATATGTACCTTTAGTACTTATGTGATCTTTCACAAGATATTCTTAGGGCATGTGTGGTAAAACAACAGCAAGCTCAAATCCCCACCGCTGCCACCAATGTGAGAAGTTGGCCTGATGTGCAGTGCTCACTATTCTAGTGATCACTATATATCAGTCCAAACAACCCTTATTGATGATTGGTTGTAAGTCAACCTTATAGACCAGCTATCCTAGTAGCATGGATACGAGCAGTCTAAGGCTAAGACTCTAGAGGGCGTGTTAAGCCAGCTGTTTTACCATCACATTACCCCTTGAACACCCAGTGAAAGGACACCACACAAGTGTTATGAAAATAAACAATGTATTTATTAGAATCACAACAACCCTGTACTCTTTATGAGGACAGGGTGCTAAGCACACAACAAAACTCTTACGAAAATACTTTTAAGTTAGCACGTTACACAAATGCCCGAGGGGCACGAAAAACCATATACGCTAAAAGTGGAATGCGAATTACTAGCAGGTAAGTAACAGTTCTAATAGGCTTTGGAATCGCTAGGACTGGACTAGGGAATCGTTAGATTACTACTAGGAGGCCCAGGGGACTCGGGTGCAGAGTGTGCACTCTCACGCGGGATGCGGGACAAAGTCTATGGAAGCTAGAATTCACAAAGTTAGTGTTCACGGGCGAACCCGACCTGGTAGGGAGAAAACGACAGTGGATCCTGACCCTTGGATAGTGAGGCTATGCTGGGACACCGGAGTGCCGAAGTTACCTAGCCCAGGGGCTGCAGCTGCATAGGTCTGAAAAGACGTCGGGGATCTCGTTGCCGGACCAGGAGCCTGGAAGGAAGAAGTTGCTGGCAGGCGACCAGTGAAGGAAAGTTCGATGGATCCAAGCCTGGATCAAGGAAGAAGAAAACCTGAAAGCAGAGGGGACCAAGTTCTTGAATCACTAGCCAGTGATTAAGTGGGCACCAGGATGGCACCGGGCGAAGTCACCGCAGTCAGGTGAGTGGGCGCTGCTGGGCTCTGCAGTCTCTCGGACCAGGAGGCGTTGTCGGCGACCAGGATGGAGGTGCGAGCTGTCCCACGGAGGATGAAGTCGTTGGCGTCGAAGTTACCCAGGATTGGGCAACAAGCCTTGGCTAATTCAAGCCCACGCGGTGGACTCAAAATGGCGTCTTGAGTGGACCAGGAGGGTCCGGGGTGCTCCTCTTCTGGGAGGGAGCAAGGGCCAGTCTGGAGCAACCAGACCAGCAGCAGAAATGTCGTCGGGCGTCGTCAGGAAGGCCACAAGCCAGCGGGCTAGTAGCCAAACAACGCGGTGAGCAGTAAAAAGCAGAAGGGCCCCACGCAGATCGTGGAGATGCTGGGGGGCTGCTCTTCGGTGCTGGAGCTGCTCAGGGTGGGGGCTTCTCGGACCCCAAAGCACTCACCAGGAAATTACTCGGTGGGCTTGCTGTGCAGAAGTCGTGCAGTCTTGGCGATGGCCGGTCCCTCGAGGTCTCGTCGCACCCACGGTTCTCAGCTGGGCTGTAGAGGTGGGTAGAGGTCAGAGGTGCCAGGGAAGCCGGGTCTCGTCGAGCTGGGCAGTCGGATTCCGGAGGAAGGACGTGCAGCAGACCGCAGTGTTCTTAGATGGTGCCTGCGGATGCAGGGTGACTACTCCTTAGCCACAAGGGAGAATCTTGAGGAAGAAATCGTGAAGTCCTTTCGTGGAAAGTGGTATCTTGATTCCAAAGATGATCTGATTTGGAAGGGGGCCAGTCTCTACCTTTATCCTGTAAAAAGGGGCTGGCACGCGACTAAGTCCTGCCCTATGGGTGGGACTAGGAGGGGGGTGGTTACACCCACTTCCTTGGCGGGCTTTTCCCCAGCACAGGGTCTGGAGTGACCCTGGAACTGGTTCAAGCCGGCCTATGCACAGTGAGCACCGGGGTGCTACTTGCAGTCACCTTCCTCTAAAGCCCTGCCTACCTACAATACACAAAACCCTGTCTGGGACGGTGCTGGCACCGCCCCTGGCAGGAAACCCTTTGTCCTTATCTCCTGCTCTGGGAGGACTCCCAGCAGCAGGAGGGCAGACTTGTGTCTCGGTGGCAGCATCCATTTTGTGGATGCTAAGGCTCTGTCTGACTTTTAACCGGGTTATAGGTTACAGGCATGTCGTGTCCCTCTAGAAGGGTGGAATGCTAACCCCGTCGCCAGAATTGGCGAGGGGTTAGTATTCCAATTCGTATGACACCTTACTCGACATGTTTTGATAAAGCGATACCAGAGTTGGCACATAACCGCGAGGATTATAATGCACTTAAGAGTATATGGTATGCGATATCATGGAAACGGCTAAGGGATGGATCCCGAAAGCCGCAGACAGGCTCAGCTCATGCTAGAGCACCATCTCACACGATTCCAAGCACTCTGCCTTCAGGATTGTTAAGGCCTGCTATAGGAGTGACTGATAGGAGATCTGTGTGTCCATTTTTAGGGTTAGATATAGGTATACTATATCTAAAGCAAAGGGTGAGTACACCACCTTGCCCCAGCTGTCGTGCAGCCAGTTGTGTCAGATTTGGATGGCCAGCCAGGGGTGGCATAATACATGCTGCAGCCCCTGGTAGGCCCTGGGTACACCTATGCCCTGGGTACCTAAGGTACACTGTACAGGGACTGATAAGGTGGCTCAGTATCCAATTTGGATATGTACCTAAGGCACATGGAATCCATTTTACAGAGAGAGCAGTGGGCCTGAGGTCCTGAATAGCAGGGCCTCAGGTCAACTAAGTCAGAAAACCAGCAAAACACCAGGCAAAAAGTTGGGGGCAACCATAGTCAGGGGTCAACCTTCCTACAATTGAGTTTTCATATTAAACAAACAAAGACAATACAGAAAAAATAGCATTTAGCGGAAATACCTAATCACAATACAGAGATATAAGAAACCTCATATGAATTACAGAAGGTAACGAAATTGCAAATATTAATTGGAAAAAAAATACAATAAAATAAATAAATAAAAGGGGAGGAAAAGGAAACCACTATTAAACGAATGCATTGACTATAAATAGAGCTACTATATCATAGAAATTGGTCTGTTATAATAGCAATACAAAAGAGAACTACACATATATATATAATTAAGAAGATAAAAAAATATCAACAGGTTTATAAAAAGAGTGATAAGAATTAGAATTATGAATAATACCATTCAAGGATAACTGAGCTCCTCTTCTTGTAAATATAACCCATGACCACCAAGCATAAACTGATAATAGCGAAACATCTTTCCAACAGAATGTAATGGATTTTAAAGCAGCTGAAATTAGAAAATTGAAGAGTTTACCTTCATTTAAGTTTTGCGAAAGAACAGCAGATTTGCATATTAATAATTTGAATGAAACCTCACCATGAATATTTAATGTATTTTTTATAATATCCCAAACTTCAGTCCAAAATTTAAAAACTAAGGGAAAATTAAAAAGCATATGTTGTAACGTACCAGTGTGTAATTTACAGTGACAACAAATTGAAGATTGAAGGAGTTTAGCTTTAAATAAACGTAATGGAGTCCATAAACAGTTGAATACAATATAAGAGTTCGTTTGATAAAGCGAGACAGGTAACCAACCAGAAATACTGCTAAGCCAAATATCTTTCAAAATATCAACAGATGAGGAGATTGAAAATTCATTATTCCAAAATACTGAAATCATATTAATGTTGTTTCCTAGAGAATTAGACAATTTTTTATATCAAATAGAAACACTGTGGGATGAAGTGAAAACAGTTTGAATATAAATTGATAAATCAGCTTTAACATTAGAAGGAATAACATGAGGAAATGAATCTAAAACTGAATTACACAAATATTCATATTTTTAAGGTCAGACTGAGGTAAACTAAATTTTGTTTGTAAAGCCTCAAATGATATGAAAGCATTATTGTAATAAACATCTTTAAGATGGAAAATACCAGCATTAATCCAGGAATACCAGAAACTGATATTTCTATTTAATTTAATTTAATGACCATGCTATGCCATAATGACATATCTTCCGTATTCAGCACGGGGGATTGAAAAATGGAATCAAAATCATAAAAAATAATTTTAGTGAATTTAAGAATAACAGAATTATGAAAAAATGATGATTTATTAGACATGGTAGCCAAAGTTGGTAGTGGGGATGGTTTTGCTATTCATCATCATCATCAAAGATACTTTATTCGGTTTTAAATCACAAAAACCATAAAAGTGTACAGATATTAAAAAGGTCCACAAGTCACCAGGCTGCATGATTTGTAATAAAATACGACATAGATGCAAGACAGGGAGTGCCCAATACGATATGCAATACATGGTGACAAGAATTTAAAAACAACAGCATAAACATTGATCACCTAATTAAAAAAAAAAAAAAAATCATACAATAGTATACATTTGTGAAAAATCAACTAGGACCAAGCGATCCTTTTGCCAAGTCTCACTGCTATGGTTAAGAATTTAGCCACGTTATAAATTTCCCATATTTCTGTCAAGAGTTGAAGGTACAACAGAGCTGGCTTCACTTGCCTAAAACCTTTTCCCTTTAACAGTGGTATAATGAATTTTGATCTTATACCCTTAAAGTGATCACAAAAAAACAAGAAATGAACAGTGTCCATAATTGAGCAGCCATCGCATTTGCATAGATCTAAGTCCCTACTCCTGGTCCAAGCAGGGCGGCCAGAAATTAGGAGATGAATTTTGTTCAGTCGGAACCTTGTTAACAAATACCTATGATTGGCATCATTAACAACTTTGAGGTACAGTTCCGGTTCAGGGCCAGAAGAAACAATCAGCTGATGGGTCCTGACAGAGGGCTTTAGCAGCTCTCTGTCCTCTCTATCCATTTCTCTTTTCAGCAAAAAAGTGTTTTTGGCCCATTTCAAATCTCCTTTCACCAAACTGGAAGGTTTATCAAACAATTCAGGCCGACCCAGCTTTTCACAAGTTTGTTTCACGTATTTCAACCAGGGGATCTTTGCCCAGTGATCTAGCAACAAGCAGTCTTTTAAGATTTCTGGGTTTAACCAAACTGCCAGCCATTTTAATAAGGGGGTCATAGCAATTTTATCCTCCAAGTAACCCACGCCGCATTCCTGGTGAACTATGAAGCTTGCGGTGGATCTTGGGAGGGAAAGAAGTGTTTTTAAAAAATTGTCCTCTGTGACCTGGAGCGATGCAACTGGCCTAAAGCCCCACAGATCGGCCCCATACATGGCAATGGCGGTACATTTGGCAGCATATACTTTCAACACTGCTTCGATGGGCTATTGATTCCTCAATAAGAAGCCACATAGGTGAATTACTTAAAAAGGGATGGTTAAACTATATGGAACTTTGTTTTAAAATAAAAGCTTTATGGTAATGAAAAAAATCAGGTAATCCAAGACCTACATTACATTTGGGCAGTTTTAATTTTTTATAACTAATACATGGTGACTTGTTATTCCAAAGAAATTTGGAAAGAAGTTTGTCAACATCCTTGTAAAACTTTAATGAAAATTGTGTAGGAATCATGGCAAGGGTATAAAAGATATTAGGAGCAATAGTCATTTTAATAGAATCCATTCTTCCCCACCATGAAAGGTGAAGTGAAGACCATTTGGATGTTTTATCCTTAATATAATTTAAGATGAAATCACAGTTCAATGTTATTGTTAATTTTATGGATGAAGCAAACAGAATAACAAGAAACTTCAATGTATCCTTTTGCCAAATAATTTGATTCATAGGTATCATTTCAGGAGTACAATAAATATTTAAAGGGAAAAAACAGTTTTATTAGTGTTTAATTTATATCCAGAAACTGTTTTTTTCTCTCGAAATAATCACTAATAGAGGAGGCAATGGGGATAAAGGATCACTAATAAATAAAACTACATCATCAGCATAAGCTAAGGTTTTAATAATGACGTCCTTAACTTTGATTCCTATAATATTGTCACATTTTCTTATAGAAGTAAAGGTTCAATACCTATAAGAAACAAAAGCAGGGAAAGAAGGAAACCTTGTCTTGTACCTCTAAAAAGGAAGAATTGGTTTGAAACTTGGCCATTGATAAATAAGCGAGCAGTTGGAGCAGAATACAAAGCAGAAATCATGCGGATAAATGAGTCACCAAAATCAAATGATAATAATGTATGGAATAAAAATTGCCAGTGAATTTTATCAAATGCTTTCTCAGCATCTAATGCAAGAATTCCTGATGGTAGAGTTAAAGTGGATCCTTCTTCAATAACATGTAGCAAAGTTCTTGTATTATTGGCAGAATATCTATTCTTTGTAAAACCAGATTGATCTGGATGAATAATAGAATCTAACACAGGGGACAATCTAGAAGCAAGTATTTTAGCATATAATTTACAATCTTGATTAATAAAAGAGATAAGACGATAATTTGACACATGTGTGGGATCTTTATCAGGTTTGGGAAGTACAATAATTAAAGCCTCAGTAAAAGAACCTGAGGTAATTCCTGTAGAACCAAAACATGTAAAAAGTTGAATTAAAAAAGGAATACGTTTTAATTGAAATTCTTTGTAAAACTCAGCAGGAATACCATCGGGACCAGGAGATTTTTTTTTTTTAAGAGATTTTATGACTGACAGAATTTCATCTTGAATAATGGTGAGTCAAGCCCCATTTTATCAGTTTGTGAAATTTTAGGTAATCCACATTTAGTTAAAAAAGTATCAATTAAAGAAATATCATCAAAATCGGGTTCGTTATAAAGATTAGAATAAAAATCCCAAAATTCATTAACTATATAGTTGTCGGATAAAGCAAATTTACCATGAGAGCCCTGAATTGAATTTATTTGAGTTTTATCTTTTTTTATACACAAATAATTAGCTAAAAGTCTTCCAGATCTATTGACATTAAAACAAAATTTGGCTTTAGAATTAGAAATCTGAATGCTAGCCCTTTTGCTAAGGATTGGGTTAAACTCATATAAAAGTTTTTGTTATTTAACTCTATATTGAGGATCATTAGACGTAATAAAAAGTCTCTAAAATTTTGCAATTTGCTTTGCTAAATTTGTAATATTTGCATTAAAGGTTTTATTTTTGTAGGCCATAAGGGAATTAGTTACACATCTAATATAGGCTTTGAAAGTGTCCCATCTATTAACCATAGAAGTATAACCTTCAGGATTAAGAAGGAAATATTCCTGAATGGCATTTAAGAGGTTAGGTTTACTAAGTTAAATAAGAACAATGTCTGTATTCATTAGCCATCTAGACTGCTTTGTAAAAGTTGAATTAGTCGTATCCATGAACCAGGCGGACTCCTCCTCTGCTAAGTTAAGCAACTGTCTGGCAGCGGTTGCTCAGTGGATGGCTACCTCGCATCTAAAATTAAACGGCGAGAAAACAGAGCTATTGATGCTAGGCAACTCAGCCATTCCCAGCCCTCTACCAGACTGGCCCTCGTGTATGGGCCCCCCGCCTCAACCTAAGTCCCATGTAAAGAGCCTGGGCATTTGGCTGGACACTAACCTCAGTTTTCTGCAGCAAGCCACTACTCTGTCCGCCATATGCTTTGGGCTCATGCGTATGTTGAGAAAGGTGTTACCATTGCTCCCTTTTGAAGCTCGCAGAATAATGGTGCAAGCCATTATCTTGTCTCGTTTGGACTACGGGAACTCCCTATACTTAGGGGCTCCCGCTTTTACAATAAGGAAGTTGCAGGTGACACAAAACGCTGCAGCCCGCCTCCTACTAGGCCTTAACAAACGACAATCAGGTACCATGGCCCTGAGGAAACTGCACTGGCTCCCCATTAAGGCCAGAGTGGTGTTTAAATCCCTGTGCATCATGCACAAAGCCATGTGGAAAACTGCACCTACTATGATCTGTTCCCTAGCGGAACCCTATCTTCCTCACAGAACTTTGCGTTCCAGCACTGCTTTCCTAGCTACTGTCACTAAGATCAAACGTACTAGATGGGGTGGTCGCTCTTTCTCCTGGAATGCTGCAAAGAAATGGAATTCCTTGCCCACCATCCTTCGTAGTGAACCTAGTCTTCTTAAATTTCGGAAGGATCTGAAAACTTACCTATTCAACTAATCTTTTCTCCTGTCTCCTTAGTATGACGGTACATAGCGCTACGAGGCCTCCGGGTTGTTTGCGCTTTATAAAACCCGATTAATAATAATAATAATAATTTAAATTCAAAACAAAAGAAATCAAAGCGTGATCCGAAATATCAATGTTACCAATCATAGGTGTACTCACTGAGTTAATTAATTGCTTGAAGACTAATAAATAATCAAGCCTAGAATGAGAATTATGTGGGTTAGAAAAGAATGTAAAACTTTTTTCTATGGGGAAGTGTAGTCGCCACATATCAACTAATTTTATGGTTTAAATAAATGATTTGAAAGCATAAAAACTTTAAGAGGACTAAATTTAGTAAGAGATAATCTATATAATAACAGATCAAATATAGCATTAAAATCACCTCCAACAATTAGAGGAACTTTACCCAATTGTAGAACTTCAGTTGTAAGATTAGACCAAAAAACAGGATCATCCGCAGTACGGCCATAAACATTTAGTAAAAATATGACTGAATTATGAACTTTCATTTTAACTATGACATATCTCCCTTCAGTATCTGAAATTTTACTCAAAATTTGGCAATGTAATCTTTTTGCAAAAAGAATAGCCATACCATTTTTTTGCCATTTGCAGGAGAAGACCATATTATCAACCCACTATTTTTCATATAATCTAAGATTCTGTCATCAATATGGGTTTCCTGTATAAAACAAATATCTCTACGTTTAACTGGATGACGTAAACCTTTAACATTTAATGAGACTACTTTAATTTTATGAACATTAGCCATAATATAAGAGGAAGAGAAAAAAGATCAAGAGGAGTGAAGTAAGAATTAAGGAAATAGTATGAAAAAATAGTAGCTCCAGAACATGCGAAAAGGAAAGAATAGGTAAAAGAATATACAAACTAACATACAAAAGACGACAACAAATAAACATCAATAATAAAAATGAAACACACACACGCTTTACAAGCATGACCAACCGTTGTATCCCAGTGACAAATCTATAATAAAATTACTTATCCAGTCAGAAATAAATAATTAAATCAGTGTTTACATAACAGAAATGATGCATAACCATAAATTGCTGTGAACGTTGGTCCAGGAACACTTTTAACCCTTCTGCGCAACCAAGGAACTGAGATAAATACAGATATACATATTAAAGCATTGCTCAAGGGACACATTCCTGTGTATCCATATAATGCTGTGAACATTCGTCCAGAAACACTTTCAAATCTTCTGGACATTGGAAGGACTTAGAAAAATTATCTTTCCAGATACGCATTGTTGAAGGGTCAAATAGGCCATATTTAAAACCAAGACTTCTCAGTTGAGGACGAGAATCAGTAACCTCTTTACTAACCTTGACAGTCTCCTTGGCAAAGTCCTGGTGAATAAAGATTCTGTTGCCATTAACTGTGAAAGATGGAATTTCTCTTGCTGCTTTTCTTATCATGACTAAATGATGGTGACGCAGAACCTTAAAAATAATTTGCCTTGGCTTAGTATGCTGAGGGAGGCTATTGCGATGGGATGGAATCCTATGCGGTTTATCAATTTCAAATTTCTACGGAATTTGATGTTTAATAGACCAGGTAGTAAGTTTTCCAGGTTGAGTCTGCAATTGGAACCTTCTACTTCCTCTGGTAAATTAAAAATACGTAAATTGTATTGTCTGTTACGATTTTCCATATCCAGAGAGACATGGGGTAAATCTTTGCCACAAGTGGTGTAAAAGCGTCAATCTTTACTTTATTGTCTTGTATTTTATTTGAATTATCTGAGATTTTCATCGTCATGATGGCCATATCCTTGCGCAAGTTTTTAATCTCTGACGCAATGGTGTCAGTATTTGCATGCAATGCATGAAGCTCGTCAAAAAATAAAGCGAGGGGATGGCTCACTAGATTCCACTACTTTCGATTGCATTGGAGGAGGAGAAATCTGATTTTTCCTCTTATTATTGGGACTTTGTACAGTTTTTATTCTCCTTTTTCACATAATAAAAATGAATGGGAGTAAATAAATATAAAGTACAAGTAAAAGAGAAAAGTGTAGAAATTGCTTCACTGAACATGCTGATGCAGCAGCTAAAACAGAGTGTGGGGGTGGTTAGGCCAAAGCCAGGCCCTTTCCTGAGTGGTAGCTCCGCCCCCTGACAAGAAATCTGGGCAGTACCTTGATGTAGAGCTTGAGGCTGGAGGAGGCTGGAGCAGAAAAACACCTTTTCAACTACAGAAAACCCAAACCAACAGCACCACAGCAACAGGTGCACATTTACAGGACTGCTACATTAATTTCCAGTAAATTCTGACAGGAAATACGCCGTTCGGCAATAAAAACGGGCCCCTCTGTCAAGGAGCTCACTGAGAGGCGGCCATCTAGTTTTGCGCAATCACGCGTCTCCAGAAAACGAGTCTTAATAATGAGGGATGTGCCATTGGGAAAAGATCCCTTTAGTCCAGAGCCAGAAGAGGGAGACTCCAATCAATCCAGATCAGCAGAGGGAGGCCACTATCAACCCAGATCCAGAAGAGGGAGACCCCTATCATCCCAGATCCAGAGGAGGGAGACCACTATCAACCCAGATCCAGAGGAGGGAGATCCCTATCATCCCAGGTCCAGAAGAGGGAGACCACTATCAATACATATCCAGAAGAGGGAGACCCCTATCAACCTAGGCCCCCCTGTCATCTGGAGGTGTTGAGATGAGGGCATTAGTTCATCACAAGTACCCCGTCTTCTGGAGGTGGCTCTTTGAGGATGCTTGTGAATCTAAAAGAGATAGACCTATAGCCAACCCCAGTGCCTTGTAGACAACCCCAGTGCCTTGTAGCCATTCCAGTGCCTTTTAGACAAAGCCAGTGCCTTTTAGCCAAAGCCAGTGCCTTGTAGCCAAAGCCAGTGCCTTTTAGCCAAAGCCAGTGCCTTGTAGCCAAAGCCAGTGCCTTGTAGCCAAAGCCAGTGCCTTGTAGCCAATGCCAGTGCCTTGTAGCCAATGCCAGTGCCTTGTAGCCAATGCCAGTGCCTTGTAGCCAATGCCAGTGCCTTTTATCCAATGCCAGTGCCTTTTATCCAAAGCCAGTGCCTTGTAGCCAAAGCCAGTGCCTTGTAGCCAAAGCCAGTGCCTTGTAGCCAAAGCCAGTGCCTTGTAGCCAAAGCCAGTGCCTTGTAGCCAATGCCAGTGCCTTGTAGCCAATGCCAGTGCCTTGTAGCCAATGCCAGTGCCTTGTAGCCAATGCCAGTGCCTTGTAGCCAATGCCAGTGCCTTGTAGCCAAAGCCAGTGACTTGTAGCCAAAGCCAGGGCCTTTTATCCAAAGCCAGTGCCTTTTATCCAAAGCCAGTGCCTTTTATCCAAAGCCAGTGCCTTTTATCCAAAGCCAGTGCCTTTTATCCAATGCCAGTGCCTTTTATCCAAAGCCAGTGCCTTGTAGCCAACCGAGGGCCTTGTAGGCTAAGCCAGTGCCTTGTAGCCATAGCCAGTGCCTTGTCGCCAAAGCCAGTGCCTTGTCGCCAAAGCCAGTGCCTTGTCGCCAAAGCCAGTGCCTTGTAGCCAAAGCCAGTGCCTTGTAGCCAAAGCCAGTGCCTTGTAGCCAAAGCCAGTGCCTTGTAACCAAAGCCAGTGCCTTGTAACCAAAGCCTGTGCCTTGTAGCCAAAGCCTGTGCCCTGTAGGCAAACCAATGCCTGGTTCCATTTCCCTCCTCGCTGCCGCCATCTTTCACCGTAGTTATTATTGTGTTTGTCGTTGCAGGGTAAGGAACCTGTTTCGGACTCTGGAGTTCTGCATCTAAAGCGAGTAACTTATCACTCGATGGGGGCCTACACATGTGAGGCTACCGTCCCTGAGGTCCCTGGACTGCACAAGGAACAGAGTGTACACGTCATTGTGCAAGGTAAGAAGCATGCATGTCATTGTGTAGGGTAAGGAGTGTGCATTTCATTGTGTGAGGTAAGGAGTGTGCACGTCATTGCGTGAGGTAAGAAGCATGCATGTCATTGTGTAGAGTAAGGATTGTGCACTTCATTGTGCGAGGTAAGTAGTGTGCACGTCATTGTGCAGGGTAAGGAGTGTGCACTACCTTGTGCGAGGTAAGGAGTGTGCACTTCCTTGTGCGAGGTAAGGAGTGTGCCCTTCCTTGTGCGAGGTAAGGAGTGTGCACTTCCTTGTGCGAGGTAAGGAGTGTGCACTTCCTTGTGCGAGGTAAGGAGTGTGCACTTCCTTGTGCGAGGTAAGGAGTGTGCGCTTCCTTGTGCGAGGTAAGGAGTGTGCGCTTCATTGTGTGAGGTAAGGAGTGTGCACTTCCTTGTGAGAGGTAAGGAGTGTGCACTTCCTTGTGCGAAGTAAGGAGCGTGCACTTCCTTGTGCGAGGTAAGGAGCGTGCACTTCCTTGTGCGAGGTAAGGAGTGTGCACTTCACTGTGCGTGGTAAGGAGTGTGCACTTCACTGTGCATGGTAAGGAGTGTGCACTTCCTTTTGCGAGGTAAGGATGTGTACTTCCTTGTGCGAGGTAAGGAGTGTGCACTTCCTTGAGTGTGCACTTCCTTGTGCGAGGTAAGGAGTGTGCACTTCCTTGTGCGAGGTAAGGAGTGTGCACTTCCTTGTGCGAGGTAAGGAATGTGCACTTTGTGCGAGGTAAGGAGTGTGCATGTCATTGCACGAGGTAAGCATGCATGTCATTGTTTAGGGTAAGGAGCGTGCACATCATTGTGCGAGGTAAGGAGCGTGCACATCATTGCGTGAGGTAAGGAGCGTGCACGTCTTTGTGTAGGGTAAGGAGTGTGCACTTTGTGCGAGGTAAGGAGTGTGCACGTCATTGCGTGAGGTAAGGAGCGTGCACGTCTTTGTGTAGGGTAAGGAGTGTGCACTTTGTGCGAGGTAAGGAGTGTGCACGTCATTGCGTGAGGTAAGGAGCGTGCACGTCTTTGTGTAGGGTAAGGAGTGTGCACTTTGTGCGAGGTAAGGAGTGTGCACGTCATTGCGTGAGGTAAGGAGCGTGCACGTCTTTGTGTGAGGTAAGGAGCGTGCACGTCTTTGTGTAGGGTAAGGAGTGTGTACATAATTATGTCCAGAAGGACCTTGATGAACCAATGCCCTCAGCTCAACACCTCCAGAAGAGAGGGAGCCAAGAAGGTATCAGTGTCCAATATCTTGCGCAGAGAGGAGAGCTGGAAATACCCCCCTGTAGGTGTTTGTACCCACAAGTTGCCCCCTTCCAAGACTTGTCTGCTTTGTGGAAGCATGCGAGTGCTTCCGTGAGCGAACTGCTGAGGTACCGAGGGGCACCTTGACTTCACTTACAGAAGGTGGCATCGTGCCAGCCAAGTTGGCTTGGGGCGGAGCAGCAGACCGCATACCGCAGGACGAGACCCCGGAAAGAGTGAAAAACATTGGGAAAGAATCAGAAGGAAGGGGTGGTGTGGGTAAACATGAGTAGAGCAGGAGAGAAGGGCAGAGATCATGACCATAGAGAGGAGGCTCTAGAAAGAGATGACTAGATGAGGTCGGGATTTTGAGATGGAAGAGTGAACGCAGAGAGAGTGAGTGACGGAGGAAGTTGTAGAAGAGATTGACCAGAGTGAGTGATGTCATCATAAGGATTTTCTCTCTCATAGGGAAGCCAGAGATTGAAGACAAGGCGTACCAGAGCGAGTTCTCTGCTGAGGGAGAAGAGGCCACACTCACCTGCTCTGCGCTGGGACATCCGGAACCCAAAATTACCTGGAGCATCCCCAATGTACAGGTGAGAGTCTAGAGCCTATATCTGCTGTGAGAGCCCAGGACCCTCTCTCCTCTGAAAGTCTAGAGCTGGTCTCTGCTGCCAGAGTCCAGAACCCCTCTCTCCTCTGAAAGTCTAGAGCCTGCCTCTGCTACCAGAGTCCAGAATTCCTCTCTGCTCTGGGTCTAGAGCCTGCCTCTGCTGCAAGAGTCTAGAACCCCCCCTCTTCTCTGAAGGTCTAGAGTAACCCCGGGCGTAGTTCACGACGTAGCGCTATGCGTAGCTACGCGAAGTGCAATTCACACTACGCGAGCTACGCGTAGCACTACGCAAACTGCGTAGTACCCTGTTCACGATGATTGCACAGTGACGGATGCTGGTCCACACTGTGCAATCATTGAAAATGGCATCTTGCACAGTGCGAGTAGTCTTTTACTGCCGCTCGAGTAGATTTTTACTCGAGCGGCAGCTTGCTCAACACGGACTGGTAGTTTTCTCATTGCGAGCATACGCTACCACTCGCAATGCGAAACCTGACCTTCCTGTGTTGAGAATCTTGCCAAGCGGTTTATTTTTTACACTCGCGTTCAGAAACTTGATGTTGCTGATTGCGAACGAGAGAAAAGTCTCGCCGGGATGTCATTTTGCTTGCTCGCGGTCGCCAACTTGACCGCGGGCATGCAAAAAATGACCGCTGCACTACGCTATTCGTGTTTGCACTGTGCTACGTGCAGTTCACATAGTGCAAAGTAGCGCAAACTACGGGAGCATAGAGTAAAGCTTTGCCCAGGGTTAGTCTAGAGCCTGTCTGTGCTGTGAGAGCTCAGGATCCCCCCTCATCTGACTCTAGAGCCTGTCTGTGCTGTGAGAGTTCAGGACCCCCCTCCTCTGTCTCTAGAGCCTGTCTCTGCTATGAGAGTTCAGGACCTGTCTCTGCTACGAGTGGCTGCAAGCCCAGTGAAGATTGCTGCTGCTGCAAGTGAGAGCCTGTGCTGTGGTGCGTTGACCTTGGTGTTGACGCTGTTTCTCACTGACTGGTGATGCATAAGGTTACTTGCCTCACACTTTAGAGGATGTTAAGTTGAAGAGGATGAAAACACATTTGGAGCATCTAGAAAGGAAGCCCACAGTGATTTGAAGACATTGTGACTCAGACAGCAAGAGCTGCTGGTGGTACAATATGGTGTGGTGGAAGGAGGTCTGAGTCATACCACCACAGAGTTGGAGGGACAGCGGGGTGTGATATGAAGGAGATGGTGACACTGAACGGATCGGACATCTGAGGTCTTGCTGCCTGAATACGCAGTGACGAGGCCTTCGTACTGTCTGCAGAGGTGACCTGAAGCCTGACCATTTGAAAGATTGAGGTGAGAATTAAAACCTGTAATTGGATGGCGAACCCACACTTGCTGAGGTAAAGTCTATGGACGAGGGGATGATGGCATATCTTTGATGTGGCATCAGTTTTTTCCCGAAAGACAAGTCCCCTATAGTGGTGTGCATTTATTACTCCTTGCCTGTGAGGGATTTGTTGAGAGGCTTTAAAGGAGCAGATAGGAGGAGAGTTTTCTACCATCCGTGTAAAATGGGTTCGTAGAGAGGATGAATTGGGTATTGAACTACAATGCTGCGCTTGTTATAGAGATCTTGGCAGACTGAATTTGATACCACAGGTTTGGAAGTTCAAACAACTTTTGAATGTATTTATTTATTTATTAGGACATTTGTTAAGCGCCTGGTTACGCCACTGGCGTGTCCCCGCGCTGTGATAAGTGAAGTAGCTGTCCCCCCTCCTCCCACAAAAAGCTATCCGCTAAAAAGATATGTTTTAAGTTTTTTTCTGAACAGGACTTCAGAGGGCTCAAGTCGCAGTTCCAGCGGGAGAGCATTCCAGCGTTTGGGAGCAAGGTATCTAAAAGACCTGCCCCCCATACGTGCTCTTGCTATTCTGGGGACTTTTAACAGCCCAGTCTGAGAAGACCGTAGACTGCGTGTGGGCTCGTAGTGGGTTATTAGGCTCTGGAGCGGTCTAGGCGCTTTGCCGCTCAAAATGCGGTGACAAGTGGCAAGGGCCTTAAACTCCACTCTCCTCTCAATGGGAAGCCAATGGAGGGCCCGCAAGGCTGGTTTAGCGGAAGACCTCCTAGGGAGCCCGAGTACCAGCCGCGCTGCCGCATTTTGAAGGACCTGCAGACGGCCCATGACCCTACCTGTGGCCCCCAGAAAAAGCAGGTTCCCGTAATCAAGTTGGGAGGTGACGAGGGCGTGCACCAGCGTCTTTCAAGCAGAAATGGGAAGCAGATCTAACACTTTCCTAAGGGCTCTCAGGACACTGAAGCACACCCCCGCCACCCGACCGACCTGTGGGCCGAAGGTAAGGTCCCTGTCCAGCCACACACCAAGGTTCCTGGCCTCACGACAGGGGACTGGGACTTCACCCAGGCAGGGCGGCCACCACGCCGACGACCACGCAGACGGCCCACTCCCCACCACGAGCACCTCAGTCTTGCTGCCGTTCAATTTTAAACAGTTTGCGGACATCCAGGCAGCAAGATCTTGCATGCAGTTCCTGAAGATGTCCGCTGCAAGATTGGGCGCGCGTGATAGGGAGATGACCAGCTGCGTGTCATCGGCGTAGGACACCAAACGGAGACCATATCCCTCCACGATGGCCGCTAGGGGGGAAACGTAGATATTGAATAGGGTTGGGCTCAGAGACGAGCCCTGAGGCATGCCCTGGCCCAACTCAATCTCCCTAGAGTAACATTCCCCTAGCCTGACTTGAAAACACCTGTCAGACAGGAAGGACGTGATCCAACCAAGCGCAGCTCCTGTCACCCCTCCTTCGTTCAGACACTGTAGCAAGGTGGAATGAGCTACAGTGTCGAACGCTGCGCTTAGGTCTAAAAGGATCAATGCCATAGTTTGGCCCTCGTCCACACCCTGTCTTAGTGCTTCCACCGCCACGAGAAGGGCAGACTCCGTCGAATGACGGGGGCGGAAGCCAAATTGCGAGTCGTGGAGTAGCGAAGCCATCTCCACGTGCTGCATAAGCTGTATATTGGCATTTTTTTCCGCCACCTTAGCCATATAGGGCAGGAGGGAGATGGGACGGAGGTTGTCCAGTTTTTCAAAACTGACGTTGGCCTTCTTCTGCAGAGGAAGTACCACTGCCTGCTTCCAGGCGTTCGGGACCACCTGGGACTCAAAGGAGGTGTCCAGTAGAAGACGCACATACGGCTCAAGTACTGGCAAGCTACCCTTTAACCGACTAGGAGTGGTCGGATCTCTAGGGGAACCGGATTTTATTGATCCACAAACACGGAGGAGTTCCGCAGTGGGGGGAGTAACAAACGTGGATAACCGTTGTTCCCCTTTCATTCTAGTGGGTTCCGGGTAAGTAGGGCCGCTATCTGTCCTCTGGGGGAAGGAATTATAGATATTGGTAACCTTTGTTGCAAAGAACTCAGCAATCCGGTTACAACCCTCCGTAGTACATAATTTCTTAGGCACCACGGCTGGTTTCCCTATTGCAATAGACTTATAAATAGAGAAAAGCTCCTTGGTGGACTGCTCTGCTTCCTCTATCTTATTGCAATAGTACAGTGATTTAGCCTTCCTAATCAAAGTGTGGTAAATGCGCCTGCAGTCAATGTATTCTGTTTTGGCCTGAGTTGAATAGGCAGTCCTCCATTGCCTTTCAGCACGTTTACATGCTGCTTTGGCCGTTCGCAGGTCCACGTTATACCAAGGTGCCGATCTTTGCACTCTGCCCCCCATTTTCGCCATACCCAATGGTGCCACCGAATTCAGGGCTTCCAATATGCGTTGGTCAAGGTTGGCATTAATTTCATCTACCCCATCGCCCCCAGGATGGCCCTTCTCAGTTAGTGCCAGGTCGAATTTGGCTTGGGAGAACGCTGCCCATCTCCGCCTAGGGTGTTTGTCGGTGGGGGGGTCACTGGGGCGAGGTCCCTGCATTTCGATGGTAAAAGGGACGAGGAAATGGTCAGACCATGGGATGGAAATCGGGGTTTGGGCGTACACTTGATTCCAGTTTGCGAAGACTGGGTCCAAAAGGTGGCCCAGCTTGTGGGTGGGGTGCGATACCTTCTGCTCGAACTGTAAGCTTGCCATCGTATTACAGAAGTCACTTGCCACCCTATCCGTAGGGGTGTCTAAATGCAAATTCAGATCCCCTAAGACCAGGAATTTATCCGTGCGTAGCGCGGCTTCTGTGACGCCTTCCACTAGCTTGTCGATGAAGGCTGCAGTAGAGCCCGGAGGGCGGTAGATTAGAAGGCCTTTCAGGGTGAAATAGCCGTTGATAGAGATGGAAAAGGCACCAGCCTCGCTGTCATCAATCATGGTGCTGTCTAGCTGACATTGATAGTCTTGTCTAGCAACTATGGCTATGCCACCCCCTCTCCCCCGTATTCTGTCTAATCGTAGCAGACAGTAGCCCTCTGGAATGGCCTCAATGATCTCTGGCATGGAATCTTGGTCAAGCCAAGTTTCCGTCAGAAAAAACAGATCCCATTGTTTTCCACTGAGGAGATCATGGATGTCCAGAGAGTGTTTACGTAGGGAGCGTACATTCAACAGGCCGCATATCAAAGTATGCTTACCTGTGGTTTGAGCCTTACTGATGTCAAAGGTATAATTACAATGGCTGCAGCCCACGTTATTTCCTGCCTCGATGCTGTGTGGACATAGTCCACCCAGCTCTCCACGGAGGAGAAGAAGTTCTTCTCGACTCCAAGTAGTGCGACATGAAAAAGGGGCATGGGGACTGGCCCTGGACCGCTGTCGGCCGCGGACGGGCGCAGACGGGCTTAACTCAGGCGCAACTCCGGCGCGCCTTCGTCGCGCCCGCTGCGCTCGTCCGCTGCGCTGCCGACAGCACATCCGCCTTATATCCCCCCCAGCGTCCCAACAACTAGAGCGCTGCTGTTCCCTGCCGGAAGTGTCTGGCTCGGACCCTCCACGCCCTCTGCTCAAACGGTGCTAGTCAGACCGAGGCGGGAGGGAGGGGCGAGTCCAGCACTCCGTTGCCAGGCAGCAGCACCTGCTTGTCCGCCTACGGAGGCTCTACCGAGCAAAATGCGGAGGTCGCTGAAATCTCGCTGTGCCAAGCAGCTTACACGAGGCCAGGTGAGGAGAGGAAGGTTGTGGGATTAAAAGTATTAAAAACGCTCATGCGCTAGAAAGCATGCGAGCAACACGCAGAAGCGCTAAAGTAAAAAGCGGTAGGGACTGCCACTGTCCACTTACCACACAAGGCTCCAGACTCCAGTGCCTTATATCCCCCCCAGCGTCCCAACAACTAGAGCGCTGCTGTTCCCTGCCGGAAGTGTCTGGCTCGGACCCTCCACGCCCTCTGCTCAAACGGTGCTAGTCACCGGCGTCAGACCGAGGCGGGAGGGAGGGGCGAGTCCAGCACTCCGTTGCCAGGCAACAGCACCTGCTTGTCCGCCTACGGAGGCTCTACCGAGCAAAATGCGGAGGTCGCTGAAATCTCGCTGTGCCAAGCAGCTTACACGAGGCCAGGTGAGGAGAGGAAGGTTGTGGGATTAAAAGTATTAAAAACGCTCATGCGCTAGAAAGCATGCGAGCAACACGCAGAAGCGCTAAAGTAAAAAGCGGTAGGGACTGCCACTGTCCACTTACTTTGAATCAGTGCTAGACAGGATTGGAGCAAAAAGAACAATTGATAGACTGCTGAACAATGTCAAACATTCACCCCAGTACAGAGTTCTGAGCCTAAATCCATCATTTTTTGCTCCCCATGCCATTCCAGTTTAAACCCAGCCATAGGCAAATAGTCTTGCCCTGTTCCCCGTAGAAACAGTCCAGCCTGAACTGCCAGTGAAGGAAGTGACCCACTTAGTACCACCCAGGTCACCACAGACTACCTCTCAGCCATCTGTACCAAATGAAGAGTCAGAGAGACAGTGGAGAATATACACCAATAACTGTTTATTTGTATACACTCAGAGCGGAGCCCCGCCTGCACAATAATATGAGAGAGCTACACCTGCTATGCGCTGGCACGAACAGTTCTTTATAGCAAAACAAAACTCTGCAAAGGGCATTTTTGACTTTCTGTCAATTGTTCAAGATAATCAAGCAATACAGAATATTCAATGTCGGAGTATTTTCGAGGACGTAGGACTCCCCAGGCATGGCCGGGTGTCCAAACACTTTCATAAGGTAATGAGCCAGTTCTAGAATGTGCTCTTGTCCTAGTTGACAAAAGAGCCAAAGGAAGGGCATGTGGCCATCTCAACCATGCTGTTTCCTGAAATATTGCCAATTTCAGTTTGAGGGTACAATTGTACTTAACCAAAACCCTCTGACTGCGGGTGATTGGCAGCATGAAATTTCTGTTTAATGTGCAAACCTTTATTAATCTGTCCATGTTGTATCTTAGTGCCCAGGAACCCTCTTTCTGCCCACAATCGCCTGAAATGATGTGCGACCCCAAATGCATATTGGCTGTCCGTATAAATATTTGCAATCAAACCGTCACTCAGTTCACATGCTTGTATTTCTGCTGCCTGGATGGACTCGTAGAAGACCTGTGATGTCTCAACTACTGTGCGCAATATAGTGATAGCATAAGCTGCAGTTATGGTGCCATCTGGTAATTTAAACCAAGAGCCATCAATACATAGTTCTCCTTTGGGTTCAGATAAGGGAACATCAGTCAAGTCGACCCATCCTTTTGTCTCTTCCTCTGTTTAGAACCTACAGTCTTACTTATCGACTGCATTGTTTTCAGAAGAAAGGGGTAGTAATGTGGCTGGATTCAGAGCAGCACATCTTGTAATCGTAAGATGCTTAGCAAACCATGTCAATTCATAACCAGTAAGACATGCACTAGTGAGGTGCTGTGTCCTGTTTTTATCCAAAAGTGTATCTATAGTATGGGGTACCATAACTGTGAGGTCAGTATCGAATACGACTCCAGCCGATTGTCTGATTGAAGTGGCCACAGTCGCAACCCTTCGCACACAGCTCAGGAGTGCTCTTGTGACAGGGTCAAGCATAGCGGAAAAATAAGCGCAAGGTTTGTCTATCACCAAATCTTTTAGTCAAGACAGAAAGAGCACAACCAGCAATCTCTTGGACGTAGAGCACGAAAGATTTCCTGTAATCAGGTGTACCTAGCACTGTAGCAGAGCAAAGTGCAGCTTTTAATTGTTCAAAAGTGTTGACAATCAGGGGTCTAAGGCAAAGGCTCCTGCATGTCTTTCATTGTTAATGCAAGCAGAGGTTTGATTAATACAAAAATAATTAGGTATCCACTGTTGACAGTAGGAAGTAATGCCTATAAAAGCGCTCACATCTTTTTGTGTTTGCAGAAGAGGCATTTTAGTGATAGTAGTGATGCGCTCTGGTGTTACCTTCTACCCTCCTTCGACAGTAGGTGACCTAAATAGGTGACCTCCTGTTGACAATACTGAAACTTTGAAAGATAAACCTTATGTCCTCTCTCTGTGCACCAGGTTTACACTCCTTGGGCTCCTTGTTACTTCTATATCGATGTGCACCCTGTTTGCACTCTATGGACTCTTTGTTACTTCTGTATTTCTCTGTGCAGTCTGCTCGCACTCTGACTCTATGCCTGCCTCCGTCGGTGCAACCTACCCGCACACCTTTTACTTTGTTATTCCTGCCTGTCTCTGTGAATCCTACCTAAACTCCCTGGACTCCTTTGTACTCCTGTTTGTATGCTGCCTGACCTGCTTAGACTCTTTGTTACTCCTGTGTGCACACTGCCTGTACTCTCTGGGTCCTTGTTACTCCTGTGTGCACACTGCAAGTACTGCTTACATTCCACATTTGAAAGTTAATTCTCTTTCCAGCCCTCAGTGACCAGCTCGGGGAACAGACTGATGAGCGAAGTAACTCTCCTTGTCACTCAAAAGCTCCTCGAGTCTGAGATCTCCTGCAGCGCCAGCAATGGCTTCGGGACCTCTAAGCGCACCTTCCAGCTCAGTATTGGTGAGTGTCAATGACCCTTAAATTTTCATGTGTCCTAATGGTGCATGTGGGCCACACTGGGGGTAAATAGAGTGAGCATGGTGCATGTGGGCCACGTTGGGGGTAAATAGGGCACTGATGGTGCGTGTGTGCACACTGGGGGTAAATAGGGTGCTGATGGTGCGTGTGTGCACACTGGGGGTAAATAAATAGAATGCTTATGGTGAATGTGTAAACACAACGAGATGATATACAGAGTGCTGAAACTTTTCAGACACTCACCCCCAGTCACAGATCTGGGATGAATTCATCATCGTTCTTTAGCCCACTTTGCCACCCCAGTTCAAACCCAGCTGTATGCAAATCAGTCGGACCCTGTGCCTCATGGGACCAGTCCAGACTGAACTGCCAAGCCATGTCTTCCCTGGACTGGAAACAAGCATTCTAGGACCGGTTTTGAGGTAGCACCCCTCATCAGCCAGGCTAGCTTGAATCCAGTGGCAAAGTGAGCAAGGGACCCATGTGTGGTATGCTAGAGATACATAAATAGTGGTGAAGGTGCATGTCTGGCACGCTGGGGGTAAATAAATGGAGTACTGATGGTGCATGTGTGAAAAGTTTGCCACTTTGCTGACAAAACGCGTAAAGGTGAAAACTGGCCTGTGTAATTGCTGACATTAATGTATGGGACATTGATGATGTATGTGTTGGGGGATTAAGAAGTATTTGTAGTGTACTGAGTGAATGTGTGGGATGTGGCCGCTGAACGTATAGTGTACTGACTATGAATGTGTGTGGTATGAATGGTGTACTTGTGATGCGCTGACAATGTGTGGGGTGCTGATGTATGTGTGGTGTGCTGACTGTGTGTGGTGCTGATGGTGCATGTGTAGTGTGCTGACAATGTGTGCAGTATGGATGGTGTACTTGTAGTGCTCTGACATTGTGTGAGGCGCTGATGGTGTATGTGTAGTGTGCTGACAATGTGTGAGGTGCTGCCAATGTGTCAGGTGCTGATGGTGCATGTGTAGTGTGCTGACAATGTGTGGGGTGTTGATGTATGTTTAGTACACTGACATGTGGGGTGCACCTGGGACACGTGTAGTACACTGAAAATCTGTGGGGTGCTGATGGTCCATGTGTAACTGTGCTGACAATGTGTGGGCTGCTGATGATGTATGTGTAGTGTGCTGACAATCTGTGGTGCTAATGGTGTATGTGTAGTGTCCTGACCATGTTTAGTGTGCTGCTGGTGCACGTGTAGTGTGCTGCCAATCTGTGGGGTTTGGATGGTGTATTTGTAGTGTGCTGACAATGTGTGGGGTGCAGATGGTGCATGTGTACTGCGCTGACCATTTGTGGTGTGTTGATGATGCATGTTTAGTGCGCTGACCACATGTAAATTGCGGCTGGTGCACGTGTAATGCATTGACAATCTGTAGGGTGCGGATAGTATGTGTAGTGTGCTGGCAATGTGTGGGGTGCTGATGGTGTATGTGTAGTGCTCTGACCATGTGTGAGGGGCTGCCAATGTGTGAGGTGCTGATGGTGCATGTGTAGTGCGCTGACAATGTGTGGGGTGCTGATGGTGCATGTGTAGTTCACGGACAATGAAGGTGTGGGGTGCTGATGGTGTATGTGTATTGTGCTGACAATATTTAGGGTGCTGATGGTGTACACATAATGCTGTGACCATGTGTGGGTTGCTGATGGTGTATGTGTTGTGTGCCGACAATGAATATCTGAGGTGCTGATGTGTGTGTGGTGTAATGACAATGAATGTGCAGTCCGATCGTGCATGTTTACTTTACATACAATGATTGGGTATGGTTCATGTGTAGTGTACTTCTTCTCATGTGTTCAGGGCTATCAGTGCACATGTGCTGTGGTCACAGTGAAGGAGTAGTCTGCTGACTGTGCATGTGTAGTATACTGACATTGAATGTCTGGGTGGTGATGCTGGATTTATTGTGTATTGACAATGGATACGTAGTTCTTATGGTGAATGTGTAGTGTACTCCCATTCAATGTGCCTATGTAGGGTGATCAGAATGTATGTATGTTTAGTCTGCTGACCTCCCATGTGTAGTGTATCTACAGAGCATGTATCGAACAGTGTTGAGGCATGTGTGAGATACAGGTGGTGCAGATTGTGCTGTGTAGTTTCCACTAATCAGCAGGAACTGCACGTGTGAGACAACGTAAACTTAGGACGGTGCCAGACTGAATCCAAGCACCTACGTAGGATGTATTATTTCTTGGACCAGCTAGCTTGCAGTGCCACTGTTAGCCCCCTAAACCTGAACAGGAAGCAAACAGTTTGGGCAATTACTGAGCATGACAATTCTGTTTTCTCAGGAACCATGGTGACAGACTTCAAGCTTTTGCTCAGCCACTCGTGATTTCTTGTGCAAAGAAACCTATAGAATTAATACACAAAGGGGCATTTTTAATACTATTGAACTGTAGTGATTCTTGTATAGAAGATATGGGCTGCAATGATTATTAGACAGAAGCAGACAAAGTTGTAGTAAGTGTTGACACAGTGAATAAAACAAAAAGTTCCACCATCTTGTTGATACAGGTTAAATATGCATACATATAAAAGATTATAACAATCTAGCATACTCCTACGATGTTAATCCTAACTTATGTGTCTAGGGTTTGAATGTATGATCTGCAAAGAAACCCCCCCCCCCCTTCCCCGTCTGGATGATCTAACTCCTTTACCTGGTGGGTAAGGGTGTAAGACCCCATTTTGGTCACAAACTGGACTCCTCTCACAGAGATGTCAGTCAGCTGCTAGGTGAAAGCTTCAGCATGCAGGAACCCCTCAACGTCAGCAGAAGTGTTTTCTCTGATTATTTTAGGAAACTAAAGGCTAAGTATAGAAAATGGCATTCTTGCCTCGGGCCGAGATTGTGATCACCCAACCCTTGTTTGTGTTCTACAGATAGCTGTGTCGCCATATACATGTAATACTAAAACACATTTGTATTACACATGTGAGAAACCTTGCATCAATGCCACGGTAATATGAGAATATTGTCATGAAGTGTTCCATGTCAGCAAGCTTGGTGTTTCTGCCAAACCAGCCCAAGCGTTCCGAATGAAAGATGTGTGTTACATGTTAATGTGGCAAAGAGAAGGCAACTTTAGGAAAAAGGATTGTTTACAATCAAGAATCACACTAATTGCTACCAAGCCTAACTTGGCACATGACACCGACTCCTTGAATATATGTTGGTGTAAAAAAGCTGTCAAAAGCAAACTAACAACCACTTAGCATAAAGGAATAATTGCTAAAACTGTGTATAGTAAAAAATGCTTTAACGTCATATTAAAATCTAGGCACTCCGTCTTCGGAAGTACCTTTAGATGTCTTCTGCTCGTCTTGATCCTAGTTGCAGGGATTCTGCTTTTATTATTTTTGCTCTGCAATGGATGTCCCAGTTCAAGCTGGCACTACCTCATGCCCTGTTGTACCGTGAACGCCACCCACCAAACCTTTCCCAGCAGATAAAGGAGTTAGATCATCCAGACTGGGGTTGTCTTGGCAGATCATACATTCACATCCTAAGCACGGAGGTTAGGGTTAGCATTGTAGGAGTATACTAGACTGTTATATTCTTTCGTAGATATACATATATAACCTGTATCAACAAGATGTTGGAACTCATTGTTTTATTCTCTGCGTTGACTTTATTATAACTCTTGACTGCTTCTGTCTATGAATCATTGCAGCCTATATCTTCTATTACAAGAATCACTACGGTTCAATAAACATTAAAAATGCCTCTTCGTGTATTCATTATATAGGTCTCTGAGCACAAGAAAGCATGAGTGACTGAGCGAAAGTTTGAAGTCTGTCACCACGGTCATGCTCGGTGATTGCCAGAACTATTTGCTTCCTGTTCAGGTTTAGGGGGGTTAACATTGGCCCTGCGAGCTAGCTGGTCCAAGGGACAATATATCCTACAGAGGTGCACGGAGTCAGTCTGGCACCATCCTCAGTTTATGTTGTCCACAAAAGTGCAGTTCCTACTGATTAGTGGAAACTACACGACATGGCGCCCAACGTAGGGCATTTGACAATGAGACATACTCCTGCTTGTGTGTAGTGGGCAGGTAATAAATGCATGGTGCAGTGATGAGACGTGTGGTGTTCCAACAGTGCAGATGGCAGATACTCCTGTTTGTATGTAGTGGACAGACAATGAATGTATGGGGCAGTGATATGGCATGTGTGGGATACTGATGGTGTAGATGGGATATTCTCCTGCTTTTGTGTAGTGGAAAGACTATGAATGTATATGGCAGTGATGGGGCATGTGTGGGACAACCCTCCCAGTTATGATGGGTCCAAGAAGCTTACTGAGTTTGTTTTCCGATTCACTGATGCTGTTGGGTAATGCACACTTATGCCTTTTCTTAGCGCTGTGCTACTGAACAGTGCAAAAACATAAATGAAAGTTGAGTGTCCCCTTCAGCTGGTTGCCAGCCCTCATGTCTGCCATCTTGTTCCTCTCTCTGCAGTTGCCACGACGGCTTCCTCCACCGTGTCCACCGCAGGTAAGAGGCTGAGCCGCCGTCCATGCCTCATGTTGTGTGTACCTCTGCAGACGGGGGTTTTAATGGGCTTAATGGTGGAACGTCACAGCAGAGCTGCAGGTTCATATGTGGGACTGTGTCGTTTTAGTTGTATTTTTTGTAGTTGCAGAATTTAATCATAACCATAGATTTTTATTTTATTCATGCTGCATGTAGCTGACCCAGTTCTTGGAACAAGTGAGTATCGATGGGTGTCTAAGTGCATGGGGAAGAGAGTTTCTCACCTCCCTCCTTCCTGTGGGGGAGGACGACTGTGCCCTCAGCTCTGGGAAGCAACTCGCTTTATCGGTCTCTCTCTCTCTCTTTCTTTCTCCTTTCGAAGTGGTCTGTGATGCTGGTATGGGGCCTCGTGGGCGTCTCATTTCTGTGGTAAACGATCTGTCACTCACTCTCTTCACCCGGGGTGGACTCTTCCACTATGAAATGAGTATGTCACTTGCTGTGGGAAGTCCTTCCTCTAAGCTGTCCATTGTCTTTCAGAAGGGGTCTCTCTCTGCCCTTTCCTTGGTATCAGAAGGCTACCTTTTATCACAAGGTGAAGGTATATCGCACTGCCCTCTTTACACTATCGAAAAACCTCTCTCACTGCCCTACCCATTAAAAATAAAATCCTCGCTCACTGCCCTATTATCACTCTGTAAAGATGTCTTTCACCTCATCTTCCACAATTAATTGGCCTCGCTACTATATGGCAGGCCTGCGATACTGCCCTCCGCACTCTTACTGACCTCTCTACTCTACAGGATGTCTGTCATACTGCCCTCTGCACTCTCACTAGCCTCTCTTCTCTACTGGATGTCTGTCATACTGCGCTCTGCACTCTCACTGACCTCTTTACTCTATGGCAGGCCTGTAATACTGCCCTCTGCACTCTCACTGGCCTCTGTAATCTACAGGAAGTCCTGTCATACTGGTGTCTGCACACTCAGGAAAGTCGTCTGTCACTGGTCTCAAACACCATGAGAAGTCCTCTCTCACTGGCCACTCACATCAAGGGAAGTCCTCTCTCACTGCCCTCTCACACCCTGAAAAGTCCTCTCTCACTGCCCTCTCACATCATGAGAAGTCCTCTCTCACTGCCTTCTCACATCATGAGAAGTCCTCTCTCACTGCCCTCTCACATCATGAGAAGTCCTCATAGGTTTCACCCTGTCTCCTCTGCTCAGACAAGCTGTCCCTCGTCGTAATGTCCCACACTTGTCTCCTCTGCTCAGACATGCTGTCCCTTGCCGTGAGGTCTCACCCTGTCTCCTCTGCTCAGTCAAGTTGTACCTTGCCGCGGGGTCTCACCCTCGGCTCAGACAAGCTGTCCCTTGCCGAGAGGTCTCACGCTTGTCTCCTCAGCTCAGACAGGCTGTCCCTTGCCGTGAGGTATCACCCTGTCTTTTCTCTTGGTTTTCAGTGGACCAGCAGCAGGGGGGAAGCAGTACCGCCATCATCGCTGTCATCGTCTGCGTCCTCCTCCTTCTCCTCATCGTCGCCCTCTTCTACTTCTTACAGAAGAAGGGCAAGCTGAGTTGTGGCAAGGCTGAAAAGAAGTCTCTGTGAGTATCATCAAGGTGTCTCGGAGACTGTCTGCGTGCCACATGTTTGTCGCCAACTGTGTGTGTTATTGTGCCTATGTGTATGCCTGTCGCCAACATCGAGAATCAGTCTGCCTTTGTCGATGATGAACATCAGTCTGCCTGTGTATATGTGTCACCAACGTCGATAATCAGTCTGCCTCTGTCAATGCCGAGCATCAGCCTGCCTCTGTTGATGCCGAGCATAAGTCTGACGCTATATGTGTCACCAACTTCGAGAGTAAGTCAATCTCTGTCGATGATGAGCATCAGTCTGTCTCTATGTGTCACCAACGCCGATCATCAGTCTGCCTGTGTCGATGATGAGCATCAGTCTGCCTCTGTCGATGCCGAGCATCAGTCTGCCTCTGTCGATGCCGAACATCTGTCTGCCTCTGTCTGTGCCAAGCATCAGTCTGCCTCTGTCGATGCCGAGCATCAGTCTGCCTCTGTCGATGCTGAGCATCAGTCTGCCTCTGTCGATGCTGAGCATCAGTCTGCCTCTGTCGATGCTGAGCATCAGTCTGCCTCTGTCGATGCTGAGCATCAGTCTGCCTCTGTCGATGCTGAGCATCAGTCTGCCTCTATCGATGATGAAAATCAGTCTGCCTCTGTCGATGATGACCATCAGTCTGTCTCTATATGTGTCACCAATGCCGAGCATCAGTCTGCCTCTGTCGATGATGAGCAACAGTCTGCCTCTGTCGATGATGAGCATCAGTCTGCCTCTGTCGATGCCGAGCATCAGTCTGCCTCTGTCGATGATGAGCATCAGTCTGCCTCTGTCGATGCTGAGCATCAGTCTGCCTCTGTCGATGCTGAGCATCAGTCTGCCTCTGTCGATGCCGAGCATCAGTCTGCCTCTGTCAATGCCGAGCATCAGTCTGCCTCTGTCGATGCCGAGCATCAGTCTGCCTCTGTCGATGCCGAGCATCAGTCTGCCTCTGTCGATGCCGAGCATCAGTCTGCCTCTGTCGATGCCGAGCATCAGTCTGCCTCTGTCGATGCCGAGCATCAGTCTGCCTCTGTCGATGCCGAGCATCAGTCTGCCTCTGTCGATGCCGAGCATCAGTCTGTCTGTATGTCTGTTGCCGACGGCGATTGTTGGTCTATATCTCTGTCTGTCAACCACATCGAGCGTCACTCTTTGTCAGTTGACAGTGAGCATCAGCCTGTCTGTATGTCTGTCACTGAAGGCAAGCGTTAATCTGCATCTCTGTCACTGACAGTGAGAGTCAAGCTGTATGTCTGTCGCTGACGATGAGCTTCAGTCTGTCTGTAATGTCTGTTGAGAGAATCAGTCTGCCTGTGTGAATGTCTGACTCCAATGACAAGTGTCAGTCTGTCTGTACTTCTCTGGCTGATGGAAAGCATCAGTGTATCTAACTGTACGTCGGTCGTCGACTGTGAGCATTAGTCTGTCTATCTGTATGTCTGTCACCAGTGGGGGGCATCAGTCTGTCTATCTGTGTGTCTGTCACCAGTGGGGGCATCAGTCTATCTACCTGTATGTCTGTCACCAGTGGGGGCATCAGTCTGTCTACCTGTATGTCTGTCACCAGTGGGGGCATCAGTCTGTCTACCTGTATGTCTGTCACCAGTGGGGGCATCAGTCTGTCTACCTGTATGTCTGTCACCAGTGGGGGCATCAGTCTGTCTACCTGTATGTCTGTCACCAGTGGGGGCATCAGTCTGTCTACCTGTATGTCTGTCACCAGTGGGGGGCATCAGTCTGTTTACCTGTATGTCTAAGGCCGATGTCTACCATCTGTCTGCTCACCTTTATATCTGTTGTCAACAGCGAGAACCATTTTGTCTGTATGTCTGTCGCCAACTGCGAGCATGCTGGATGGCGCTGGTCTTCATTGTGTGGGTGGAGCTGGTCTTCTGCCTTGTGTGGGTTTGGCCTTCTGAGTGTGTTGCTGGGGTGCGCCCCTCTGTCCATGAAACTGGTCTTGTAGGTGAGCTTGTCTGTTCTCCATGATCAGGTGTGAGTTTTATTATCATTTTAAGAAAAGCCCCTGGTTGTGTCTGTCAATCATCTTTCAGCTCATGAAATACCCTGTACATCTAACCTGCGACCTCTCTCTTGACCCCTCTCTAGGACCCACAAGGAAACCAACACCAATGAGATTGTGGTGGAGATGAAGACGGACAAAAGGAATGAACAGAGGGGGCTGCTGTCATCCGGGGGAGGCGGGCGCCCAATGGGAGACTAGGTAACTGCTCATGCCGCTTGTGTCCTGCAGTTCAAACCTTTTAAATGGGTAATTTACATGTGTTTATTTCAGCCTACTCCGCTAATTAGGAACACACTACTAAATTAATTGACAAGAATAAAGAAAAGACGTTGGATATTATTGTAAACCAGGGTCATGGATATATATTGGGTTCCCCATTCTATGCTACAAACACAAGGCGTGAGAGGTATTTAAGTGGGAGCAAGCTCTTTTTTCTTTTTATATATATTCTTGTTTGCACTCCACATTAATCAGAGGTATAGAAAGTTAATAATGAAAACTACCTAGAGCTATCCTAACCTTCTAATGTATTATTGAATGCCCTGATAGGATTTAATACAAAAAAGAGGGTGATAACCAGTGATATTAATTACTTTGTCATCCTGTGATAATAATCCACATGTTTCGGCCATCCTAAAATATACCCCCAAAGGTGAGCGGCCTTCTTCAGGACCTAAAGTCTCTGGGTAGTTCAACAAAAGCCCCCAATACTGGAGGTCATTCTTAATTAGTCCTTCTGTCCTCCAATGTCCACAGGACTGGATTACTAAACCTGTTAGATTAGAAAACTAGCTATTATTTAAATTGTAAGATGTCCTATCTTACATTATTGCACTCCGGAGAACATTGCTTCAGGTGCTGTAGGAACATTGCCTAACACAGGGTACCGAAGGGAGTGTTGCCCTGTTGTCACACTTAGTCCAAGAGCTAATCGCTGCCAGGATTACTGTGGTGTTCCCTTCTCCGATACTCCCCATTCAGTTACTAACACATTACACTTGGAATAAGGGCTCTCCTGCTGGCCCGATCACTGCTGCTGCAGTTTGTGCTGCGTGGAGTTTGCAGGCTCTGTGTGCACTAGTGCAGCTGCTTCACAACGGCTCAGTGAAGCCAACTCTGTAGAGGTTGGACCCAGCCCGAAAGAACTCATCTGTTCCTTGGTCATATGGTATTTACCGGATCTTGACGCAATCTTTCTGAAAACGTGTAAAGTAAAGCAGAAGGTTCCTAATGTTACAACAGGGAGTCTAACGGCCTCGTTTAGATCTCAGCATATGGGTAACTCCGTCACAATGATGACCGATAAACCGCCCCCCGAAATATGAATCCCATAGGCAGGCTTTCTGGTTTTAGGTTTAAACCTATAATAACTGATAAAACGCCACCAAAAGGAAAATAGCCATCACCAGTGTAAACATATAAACACTGAAAAAACCCCTTTGCAACCACAAACTAAGTGCCATTCAAAGAAAGGAAAAGATGAGTGAAAGAGACTTTTTTAAAATTTCTTCTTGATGGAAGGTAGCATCAAGAAAGACTGGCCTAGCATTATTCTGCTTGAGTTTTGTTGTTTAGGGATGACACTAAAACATTGTCTCTTTTTCCTTCTGCTTGTTTCAGTTTTGTGGTCTTTGGTCTAAAGATGCAGTGTTTAGAAGCACTTTTTAAGTTTATTTAGTTATTTTATAAACTGTAGAGAATCGTGAAATATAAAAATCGTATTTGATATTTTGGTTACATTTGATTTCACTGATGGGTAAAATGGCTGGTTTCATAAGAATCTTTCCTAATATCTACCATCAGATGTACCCACAGACAGAGAATGGGTGAACTCCTTTGATACATCAGCCCCTTTTCTAGTGAGTCAGTATTGATTGTAAGTGAATTGCCAAACACCCCGGGCTTTAAACATTCAATGCAAGGTGTATTGACAGGTATATGTGAAAAGAATGTTGTCACCAAGCATCTGAGATAGTGGTGAAAACATGACACCAGCCGTTTGGTAAACATGGAACGCAGCGTCTCTTGGAATGCTGCTAAAAAAAGTTCCTACCAAGTTCAATAAAGATTTGAGTGATATTGTTTGAATTTGCAGTAATTCAGCTACGTATGGGAAAAAGCTGTATGATGGTCTGTGAAAATAGATTCCTAAGCTGAAGTGCCTCCCTGTGAGAGATCCTTGCCACTTGCCAGACGGAATGCTGAAAGTATCGTTACAATCTTCAGAGTTAATGAAGAATGCTACTGACTAGTCCATTCTGGTGCAGTAAAAATGTATTTGGACCTCATAAACCCGGTGCACATGCTATATATACAGATGCAGAAAGCAAGCAATAATTTATATGTAATTAAAATTCTATAAATGCTGGAAAAACACCGTTCCTGTTGTTTTTAATGGCACAAAAAGGTTTAACCAATGATAACCAGTTTTTTTAAGGTATTGAAAAAACTGGAAAAACCCCACCAGAATTTACTAAAAATAGAAACTGAAAACAGGAAAGCCTACCCATAAGATATTATCAGATTGTAATTGCAGCAGACAGGTTATCTGTCACCGCTGTGACTCAGTAAATCAGATCCAAGTGGTAAGAACGTCAGAAAGGGTGACGATCTGTCGATTTACTGTCATGTTCTCTTTTGCTTCCCTCGATAGGACTGGTCTCCTCCCAAGGATGGTGTCCATTTTGATGCAAGCTCTCCACGTTGACGCACTCCTTCGGCTCGGCTGTTCTCCTCCATCCTGGCCCTCTGGGGGCTTCCTGTGCCCTACCCGAGAGGGAGCGGGTTCCGAGCCGTTTCTGGACCCTACCTGTGGATTATTCTTTGAAACTTATGTCACGTGCTACTTTTATTTTTTTTATTTTTAACAAAGCCACCAAAAAAGGTCGGTACAAGACCAACTCATAGACGTTGATCGCAAATATATTTTTATCAAAGAAGAAGAATTTGGGATCAAGCAGGTGGATTCCTGAAGCGCCCAGAGGAAGACTTCTCCTGCTAGGAGGCGACAGCCCCAGGCTCGAGCTCCCTCCGCGACAAAGACTTTGACAGTATTTTCTGTAGGCCGGCATGCCCATTTGAAGTTCAAAGGTCAACCCCTTTCTATCGCCTGACAGCCAAGTGGTCCTAAGTGGGGCAACTCTTTATTTCATTGGTTTTCATCAGTTTTTATGTTTACACTACTGTTAGTTTGTGGAGACCAGGTTCTCTCTCATCGCTCTGGTGTCTGTCCGGGGCACCGGGACCGCGGGCCGCGGTGTGTATATACTCTGTGCCATTGAGTCTGTTTTTACTGATCACTGTGTAGGTCATTACACTGGTTTCATTTATATGTTATTAGAATAATACCGGGCTTGGGGTCAAGCTAGGACTTGGGGACACATTGGATGGGAAGGTTACTAGGTGGCCTGAGTTAGATCTCGGCGAACGGGTTAATCGTCACAATGGTAACGGGTATCCAGCCCGCTGAAAAATAAGTTTTGTTATATCCTATGGGATTCATATTTCGGCAGACGGGATTTCCGTCTCTGTTGTGACGAAGTAACCGGTCGCTGAGATGTAAATCCGGCCCGGGTGCCTTCTGGTTTCTGCACTTCATGAAAAGCCCCAGAGCTGGAGGAAGGTGGGGGATGGGAGGGAGGTTGGGTGCTTCGAGGCACCATGCTCCAATGCTCACTCTTGGGCAAATGGGGAATAATGAATGATCGCAGAGGCCACCACTGGGCTACAGATGGAGTTTGTGGTTCGTACACGGAAGGTTCGTCCAGCTCGATCCAGGGCAGATTTTGTGGATGCCGTTGTGCAGTAAATATACACAACATGAATCTAAGATAACGGGCGGATTTACATTAACTGGAGCATCCCTGCATATCAGCAGGGCTGCGCCAGTTATTGTGCGTCATGGCTCCTCCACCATGGATACGCCGCATTTACAATGCGGCGCACATTGGGGCAAAAATGGACAGATGCGTGACGCACCTGCTGCCGTAAAGGCGGTGCATTGCTGGAGTTGCGTCACAAGCACGACGCAGCTCCGGCAAGGCTCGAGGTGCCTTATCTCTAACATGCTGCGTCAATCCTCAGGCCTGCGCAGGGTTTTGACGCAGCATGGGCTTAAACGTGACTGAGTGAAATCTTGTAGATTTCACTCAGCCACTTTTAGGAGGCGTTCCTGCGCTGGAACGTCCCCCCCGCCCCCCCAACTCCCCCGGCAAGGAACGCCTACATGTAGCGCAGGGCTTTACAATGTGACGTGTCTCCTAGATGCGCCACGTTGTAAGTACCCTGCACCATGGCGCTGCATTTGCGCCGCCGCTGCATCACAAAAGTGACGCAGCGGCGGCGTATAAGAGTTGCAAGGGGAAGTGCATTTGCTCATTCTGAGATTATCCTCAAAGTCTGTCATGGATCCCACCCAGGGCCACCTTTAGACCCTCCATATATCAACGAAATGTGCGGAATTGCTGGGTTTTTACCCCAAATTTGTGAAATTTGAATTAAAATGTAGTAAAATTATGAATTTGTAGTGAAACGTAGTTGGCCGGTGCCACGTGTCACTTTTTTCTGAGAGTGCACTTCGTGTAAAGGAAGTCTTGGGAGATACTAGCGAGAGGCTGGCGCGAGCACATCCTGGTGTCAGCGAAACGTTTCGCGTGCGACGCGGGGTCCCACCGCTGTGACGCTGGACTGGCTTTACCGAGGTGTGCACTCGGGCCAACAACCTTACACCAAATAACCTAACACATTTTGCAGATTTGTCCAGAGTGGGTAAACTTTAGCCCAGGCCTGGGCACCACCATCCTGTGCCTCTCTGTCTGTGCCCTGAAGAAGACCCCCAGGCACGGATCTGGACGCTTGTTCTACGTTTCTGTGGTTCGTTGTGAGCAGCTTTAGAAGTTTTTGATTCTCTAGATATGATGTATAAAAGGAATGTCTCCCAACTTGTGTCTGGCCTGTGGAGTTGAAAGGTGCCCTCCTGCAGGTGTGCACAAGAAGCGAAACTGTAACCAATGGTGCCCTCCTGCAGGTGTGTAAAAGCAGCGAAACTGTAACCTATGTGACCTGTCCGACAGAAGCCCTAACGAGCAATTAAATGACTTTGATAACTCTGTGAGCACGAGCGTTACTCTGCATGGCTGCGGGGGTTGGAGGGTCACCCTGTGACCTTGGGCGGATGGGAGACACAAGCCACTTTTGATTAATCTTCTGTGCCCCCCCCCCTCCCCCACCCACACACACACACCTCCGGGGTGTGACTGAAGAGGAGGGGGGGGTTGTCAAGGGTCCTCTTCACCCACACTCAGCCCCGCTTGGCCATGTCCCGCTCCAGCTGCACCGGTCAAAGGTCACTGGGATGGGCAGGGTGGGCGCAGCCCGCTGGGGGGGTTCGTTGGGGGGGTAGCATGGGTGGGGAGGGCTTGGAGATGGCACTGCCCTGGCGGTGCCCGCTTCGCCTTGTCGAAGGTAGCAGGTGCATGCCAGGTTGGCACCGCCCGCGGGGGTAGGGTGGGTGGGCGGGGCTTGGGCGGCAGGTGACGGTTCTGTCTTGTTTGTGTGGTTTTCTGCCTCGGATCCGGTGCCAGGCTGGCATTCCTTCTCCATGTGTAACCCGTGATCCCGTGGCTGTGGGGAGGGGGGGCTGTTGAGGGTGAAGATCTGAGCCTGGCGGGGGAGGGGGGGGGCAGGGCGGGCGCCTCTGGAATGTGGGAGTCGTGTGTAGACAGCGGCAGCTGTTGGGAAAACACCAGGTGTGGTAATCCGCCCCTGTCTGGGCCCCGCGCCTCTGTGGGAGCCTCGAACACCAGTGTCAGCCCCCTCACTCCCCTGCATGAGCCTCGAACGCCAGTGTCAGCCCCCCTCACTCACCATACACTAGCCACGAACACCAGTGTCAGCCCCGCTCACTCCCCATACACGAGCCTCGAACACCAGTGTCAGCCCCCCTCACTCCCTTGCATGAGCCTCGAACGCCAGTGTCAGCCCTCCTCATTCCCCATACACAAGCCTCGAACACCAATGTCAGCCCCCTCACTCCCCATACGCGAGCCTCGAACACCAGTGTCAGCCCCTCACTCCCCTGCATGAGTCTCGAACACCAGTGTCAGCCCCTCACTCCCCATACACGAGCCACGAACACCAGTGTCAGCCCCCCTTCCCTCCCCTGCATGAGCCTCGAACACCTGTCAGCCCCCTCACTCCCCTGCATGAGCCTCGACACCAGTGTCAGCCCCCTCACTCCCCATACACGAGCCTCGAACACCAGTGTCAGCCCCTCACTCCCCTTCATGAGTCTAACACCATTGTCAGCCCCCCTCACTCCCCATACACGAGCCTCGAACACCAGTGTCAGCCCCCTCACTCCCCATACGCGAGCCTCGAACACGTGTCAGCCCCCTCACTCCCCATACACGAGCATCGAACACCAGTTTAGCCCCCCACTCCCCCTACATGAGCCTCGAACACCAGCGTCAGCCCCCTCACTCCCCATACACAAGCCTCGAACACCAGTGTCAGCCCCCTCACTCCTCTGCATGAGCCTCGAACACCAGTGTCAGCTCATCACCCATACGCGAGCCTCGAACACCAGTGTCAGCCCCCCTCACTCCCCATACACGAGCCTCGAACACCAGTGTCAGCCCCCTCACTCCCATGCATTTATTTATTTTGTTTATTTATTTAGTGCGTTTTTCTATAGCGCAGACTTTACCAGAAGGTGTCAGAGCGCTTCACAATAGGAACAGTAGTGAAACATGAGGAAAAATTACAAGTCAGCAAATTACACAAGAGCAAACGTTATGTTACATGCGACAATAGTGACAATTGTGCCTGTATCAAGAGCAAGCAAAATACAAGAGGTAGCAAACGATACATTACAAGAGGGAAAAAAAAGTGACGTGTGCATGTTACAAAAGAGTACCAGACACAGGTAGAAGGATAATACTGCAATAAACGGCAGACACTCAAACCACAGGAACACACTGGGAAGACACTTCCAAAGTCATGGAGAAAAAGATTCTCTATAATGGAAGGTCTTCCTTCAGATAATAGAGAGGGCGTGAATTAACTTTGGAGGTGTCTCTGGAGGAGGAGAGCTTTGAGGTCAGTTTTGAAGGCCTGGGAGGAGGCGGTGGTCCGGAGCTTTGAGGTCAGTTTTGAAGGCCTGGGAGGAGGCGGTGGTCCGGAGCTGCGGCGGAAGTGAGTTCCAGATTCTCACCGCGTTGCCTGAAAAGGATTGGGCCATCGATCTTTCCTTCTTGAAAGTGGGAGGTTCAAGCAGTAGGTTCTCCGCATTGCGTGAAGGTCTAGAGCCACCAGAGAGTTTCAGTTTATTCGACAGGTAGCGGGGAGAGGAGGAGTGTAAGGCTTTGTGGGTGATACAAGCAGTCTTGTAGATAGCTCTAGCCTCGAAGGGAAGCCAGTGGAGGGTGGATAACATCGGTGTGATGTGGTCGCTACTTATTTATTTTGAAAGTTTTATATAGCGCGAACAAGATCTTTGCAGATATCAGAGCGCTTTACAAAAAAAAAAAAGAACACAAAAACAGGGGGTAGGAAAAAACAAGAGAGCGATTAACAGGCTTTTGAGCAAAGAATGCTTAAAGGTATTAGATAAGTAGCAAAATAGGGTAGATACATGAGGGAGCATAGTCATTCAGTTAAAACAATAATACAAGTAGACAGTCAGATAAACGAATATTACAAAGGTGAGGAGTCTCAAATAGTTCCAAAGTGAAGTACAAGTTCAGGTGAATTTAGCCATGAGGATAGCTTTCACTTCTTTCTTAAAAAATGTAGTGGAGGTGATAAGTCTGGTTTCTGGAGGGAGTGAATTCCAGATCCTTGGCGCCATTCCTGAAAAGGAGCACTTTTGCCCCATAAATGAAACGAGCTGCTGAATGTAGAACAGACTTAAGTGGGGACAGGTGGGATTTGGGGAGGCCAGTCAGAAGAGAATTGCAGTAGTCCAGCCTGGAGAGGACCAGCGATTGCACCAGGGTTATAAGGTCCTGCTCCGGGAAGAAGCGACGGATTCCCCAAAGAAGGCGCAGTTGGTAGCGAGCAGACTTTGCAATGGAATTGATGTGGGGAACACAGTCAGGGACTTGGACAAGGACTGGAAACTGGGTAGAAGACGTACACAGAAAGGAGGAGTACAGCGCTGCCCAGGATCATACAGGGAGTCAGAGGAGAAAAAGGGATCCAAAGGGGAAGCCTGTACAAGTGAACAAGATGGGTAAGACTCAGAAAGGAAGGGCACTCATAAGGCAATTTAGCATTCAGACTAACTACACCCAGGACGAATGTGCAAGACATATATATAAAACAACATTAACAGTAAAGGGGGGTGTGGGGTAAAGCACTCAGGAGCTCCACACGGTAAGACTGAAGTTCAGTAAGTTGCTCACCCACAATTGCTGTTACAGATACTGACTGCAAATACCCACATGTAGGATATGCATGCAAAGGCAGGGTCTGTGGAGCTTATACCTATGGTGATGTTATAAATGTAACTCAAAGACAAAACTCACAGTGAACAAGAAACACCACCTAGGTAGTCAGCGGAGCCCACGGATCCTGGTGATCAAACAGGAACGCGCAAGGCAGTAACAGCAAAGGGGTAGAACTAAACACAATCACAATAGACAAGGAGCTAGCAAGGAGGAGTGCTTAACAGGAAAGGAAGGAAAGGACAGGGCACACTGGGCAGAAAGCAGGTAACAAACATACAAGGCAACAGAAGCAAGACAGCAGAATAGAAAGGCAGAAAACTAGAACTGGAACCAAGGAAATGGGAAGCAAGGCAGGGACTGGAAATGGATATACAGAAGAGAGGCTACAAGGGTGTACTAGAATAGTGCAGGTTCAGGAATCAAGAAAACAAAGTAGGATAGAAGGAAGTGCTGGGGCAGGAACAAGAAGTGAGCTAAGGCTCAGGAGTCAAGGTAGCACTGCAGACAGTGCTAGTTCAGGAACAGGGAAATACTAAAGCTTCAAGGAGTCAAGGTAGCACTGCAGACAGTGCTAGTTCAGGAACAGGGAAATACTAAAGCTTCAGGAGTCAAGGTAGCACTGCAGACAGTGCTAGTTCAGGAACAGGGAAATACTAAAGCTTCAAGGAGTCAAGGTAGCACTGCAGGCAGTGCTAGTTCAGGAACAGGGAAATACTAAAGCTTCAGGAGTCAAGGTAGCACTGCAGACAGTGCTAGTTCAGGAACAGGGAACTACTAAAGCTTCAGGAGTCAAGGTAGCACTGCAGACAGTGCTAGTTCAGGAACAGGGAACTACTAAAGCTTCAGGAGTCAAGGTAGCACTACAGACAGTGCTAGTTCAGGAACAGGGAAATACTAAAGCTTCAGGAGTCAAGGCAGCACTGCAGACAGTGCTAGTTCAGGAACAGGGAAATACTAAAGCTTCGAGGAGTCAAGGTAGCACTGCAGACAGTGCTAGTTCAGGAACAGGGAACTACTAAAGCTTCAGGAGTCAAGGTAGCACTGCAGACAGTGCTAGTTCAGGAACAGGGAACTACTAAAGCTTCAGGAGTCAAGGTAGCACTGCAGACAGTGCTAATTCAGGAACAGGGAACTACTAAAGCTTCAGGAGTCAAGGTAGCACTGCAGACAGTGCTAGTTCAGGAACAGGGAAATACTAAAGCTTCAAGGAGTCAAGGTAGCACTGCAGACAGTGCTAGTTCAGGAACAGGGAAATACTAAAGCTTCAGGAGTCAAGGTAGCACTGCAGACAGTGCTAGTTCAGGAACAGGGAAATACTAAAGCTTCAGGAGTCAAGGTAGCACTGCAGACAGTGCTAGTTCAGGAACAGGGAACTACTAAAGCTTCAGGAGTCAAGGTAGCACTGCAGACAGTGCTAGTTCAGGAACAGGGAAATACTAAAGCTTCAGGAGTCAAGGTAGCACTGCAGACAGTGCTAGTTCAGGAACAGGGAACTACTAAAGCTTCAGGAGTCAAGGTAGCACTGCAGACAGTGCTAGTTCAGGAACAGGGAAATACTAAAGCTTCAGGAGTCAAGGCAGCACTGCAGACAGTGCTAGTTCAGGAACAGGGAAATACTAAAGCTTCGAGGAGTCAAGGTAGCACTGCAGACAGTGCTAGTTCAGGAACAGGGAACTACTAAAGCTTCAAGGAGTCAAGGTAGCACTGCAGACAGTGCTAGTTCAGGAAGAGGGAAATACTAAAGCTTCAGGAGTCAAGGTAGCACTGCAGACAGTGCTAGTTCGGGAACAGGGAACTACTAAAGCTTCAGGAGTCAAGGTAGCACTGCAGACAGTGCTAGTTCAGGAACAGGGAACTACTAAAGCTTCAGGAGTCAAGGCAGCACTGCAGACAGTGCTAGTTCAGGAACAGGGAAATACTAAAGCTTCGAGGAGTCAAGGTAGCACTGCAGACAGTGCTAGTTCAGGAACAGGGAACTACTAAAGCTTCAAGGAGTCAAGGTAGCACTGCAGACAGTGCTAGTTCAGGAAGAGGGAAATACTAAAGCTTCAGGAGTCAAGGTAGCACTGCAGACAGTGCTAGTTCGGGAACAGGGAACTACTAAAGCTTCAGGAGTCAAGGTAGCACTGCAGACAGTGCTAGTTCAGGAACAGGGAACTACTAAAGCTTCAAGGAGTCAAGGTAGCACTGCAGACAGTGCTAGTTCAGGAACAGGGAACTACTAAAGCTTCAGGAGTCAAGGTAGCACTGCAGACAGTGCTAGTTCAGGAACAGGGAACTACTAAAGCTTCAAGGAGTCAAGGTAGCACTGCAGACAGTGCTAGTTCAGGAACAGGGAACTACTAAAGCTTCAGGAGTCAAGGTAGCACTGCAGACAGTGCTAGTTCAGGAAGAGGGAAATACTAAAGCTTCAAGAGTCAAGGCAGCACTGCAGACAGTGCTAGTTCAGGAACAGGGAAATACTAAAGCTTCAGGAGTCAAGGTAGCACTGCAGACAGTGCTGGTTCAGGAACAGGGAAATACTAAAGCTTCAGGAGTCAAGGTAGCACTGCAGACAGTGCTAGTTCAGGAACAGGGAAATACTAAAGCTTCAAGGAGTCAAGGTAGCACTGCAGACAGTGCTAGTTCAGGAACAGGGAAATACTAAAGCTTCAGGAGTCAAGGTAGCACTGCAGACAGTGCTAGTTCAGGAACAGGGAAATACTAAAGCTTCAGGAGTCAAGGTAGCACTGCAGACAGTGCTAGTTCAGGAACAGGGAAATACTAAAGCTTCAGGAGTCAAGGCAGCACTGCAGACAGTGCTAGTTCAGGAACAGGGAAATACTAAAGCTTCAGGAGTCAAGGTAGCACTGCAGACAGTGCTAGTTCAGGAACAGGGAACTACTAAAGCTTCAAGGAGTCAAGGTAGCACTGCAGACAGTGCTAGTTCAGGAACAGGGAAATACTAAAGCTTCAGGAGTCAAGGTAGCACTGCAGACAGTGCTAGTTCAGGAAGAGGGAAATACTAAAGCTTCAAGGAGTCAAGGTAGCACTGCAGACAGTGCTAGTTCAGGAAGAGGGAAATACTAAAGCTTCAGGAGTCAAGGTAGCACTGCAGACAGTGCTAGTTCAGGAACAGGGAACTACCAAAGCTTCAGGAGTCAAGGTAGCACTGCAGACAGTGCTAGTTCAGGAACAGGGAAATACTAAAGCTTCAGGAGTCAAGGTAGCACTGCAGACAGTGCTAGTTCAGGAACAGGGAACTACTAAAGCTTCAGGAGTCAAGGTAGCACTGCAGACAGTGCTAGTTCAGGAACAGGGAACTACTAAAGCTTCAGGAGTCAAGGTAGCACTGCAGACAGTGCTAGTTCAGGAACAGGGAACTACTAAAGCTTCAAGAGTCAGGGTAGCACTGCAGACATGCTAGTTCAGGAACAGGGAACTACCAAAGCTTCAAGGAGTCAAGGTAGCACTGCAGACAGTGCTAGTTCAGGAACAGGGAAATACTAAAGCTTCAGGAGTCAAGGTAGCACTGCAGACAGTGCTAGTTCAGGAACAGGGAAATACTAAAGCTTCAGGAGTCAAGGTAGCACTGCAGACAGTGCTAGTTCAGGAACAGGGAAATACTAAAGCTTCAGGAGTCAAGGTAGTACTGCAGACAGTGCTAGTTCGGGAACAGGGAACTACCAAAGCTTCAGGAGTCAAGGTAGCACTGCAGACAGTGCTAGTTCAGGAACAGGGAAATACTAAAGCTTCAAGGAGTCAAGGTAGCACTGCAGACAGTGCTAGTTCAGGAACAGGGAAATACTAAAGCTTCAAGGAGTCAAGGTAGCACTGCAGACAGTGCTAGTTCAGGAACAGGGAACTACCAAAGCTTCAGGAGTCAAGGTAGCACTGCAGACAGTGCTAGTTCAGGAACAGGGAACTACTAAAGCTTCAAGGAGTCAAGGTAGCACTGCAGGCAGTGCTAGTTCAGGAACAGGGAAATACTAAAGCTTCAGGAGTCAAGGTAGCACTGCAGACAGTGCTAGTTCAGGAACAGGGAAATACTAAAGCTTCAGGAGTCAAGGTAGCACTGCAGACAGTGCTAGTTCAGGAACAGGGAACTACCAAAGCTTCAGGAGTCAAGGCAGCACTGCAGACAGTGCTAGTTCAGGAACAGGGAAATACTAAAGCTTCAGGAGTCAAGGTAGCACTGCAGACAGTGCTAGTTCAGGAACAGGGAACTACTAAAGTTTCAAGGAGTCAAGGTAGCACTGCAGTCAGTGCTAGTTCAGGAACAGGGAAATACTAAAGCTTCAGGAGTCAAGGTAGCACTGCAGACAGTGCTAGTTCAGGAACAGGGAACTACCAAAGCTTCAGGAGTCAAGGCAGCACTGCAGACAGTGCTAGTTCAGGAACAGGGAACTACTAAAGCTTCAAGGAGTCAAGGTAGCACTGCAGACAGTGCTAGTTCAGGAACAGGGAAATACTAAAGCTTCAAGGAGTCAAGGTAGCACTGCAGACAGTGCTAGTTCAGGAACAGGGAACTACTAAAGCTTCAAGGAGTCAAGGTAGCACTGCAGACAGTGCTAGTTCAGGAACAGGGAAATACTAAAGCTTCAAGGAGTCAAGGTAGCACTGCAGACAGTGCTAGTTCAGGAAGAGGGAAATACCAAAGCTTCAGGAGTCAAGGTAGCACTGCAGACAGTGCTAGTTCAGGAACAGGGAAATACTAAAGCTTCAGGAGTCAAGGTAGCACTGCAGACAGTGCTAGTTCAGGAAGAGGGAAATACCAAAGCTTCAGGAGTCAAGGTAGCACTGCAGACAGTGCTAGTTCAGGAACAGGGAAATACTAAAGCTTCAGGAGTCAAGGCAGCACTGCAGACAGTGCTAGTTCAGGAACAGGGAAATACTAAAGCTTCAAGGAGTCAAGGTAGCACTGCAGACAGTGCTAGTTCAGGAACAGGGAAATACTAAAGCTTCAGGAGTCAAGGTAGCACTGCAGACAGTGCTAGTTCAGGAACAGGGAACTACTAAAGCTTCAGGAGTCAAGGCAGCACTGCAGACAGTGCTAGTTCAGGAACAGGGAACTACCAAAGCTTCAAGGAGTCAAGGTAGCACTGCAGACAGTGCTAGTTCAGGAACAGGGAAATACTAAAGCTTCAAGGAGTCAAGGTAGCACTGCAGACAATGCTAGTTCAGGAACACTGAAATACTAAAGCTTCAAGGAGTCAAGGTAGCACTGCAGACAGTGCTAGTTCAGGAACAGGGAAATACTAAAGCTTCAGGAGTCAAGGTAGCACTGCAGACAGTGCTAGTTCAGGAACAGGGAACTACCAAAGCTTCAGGAGTCAAGGCAGCACTGCAGACAGTGCTAGTTCAGGAACAGGGAAATACTAAAGCTTCAGGAGTCAAGGTAGCACTGCAGACAGTGCTAGTTCAGGAACAGGGAACTACTAAAGTTTCAAGGAGTCAAGGTAGCACTGCAGACAGTGCTAGTTCAGGAACAGGGAACTACTAAAGCTTCAGGAGTCAAGGTAGCACTGCAGACAGTGCTAGTTCAGGAACAGGGAAATACTAAAGCTTCAGGAGTCAAGGTAGCACTGCAGACAGTGCTAGTTCAGGAACAGGGAACTACCAAAGCTTCAGGAGTCAAGGCAGCACTGCAGACAGTGCTAGTTCAGGAACAGGGAACTACTAAAGCTTCAAGGAGTCAAGGTAGCACTGCAGACAGTGCTAGTTCAGGAACAGGGAAATACTAAAGCTTCAGGAGTCAAGGTAGCACTGCAGACAGTGCTAGTTCAGGAACAGGGAACTACTAAAGCTTCAGGAGTCAAGGTAGCACTGCAGACAGTGCTAGTTCAGGAACAGGGAAATACTAAAGCTTCAAGGAGTCAAGGTAGCACTGCAGACAGTGCTAGTTCAGGAACAGGGAAATACTAAAGCTTCAGGAGTCAAGGTAGCACTGCAGACAGTGCTAGTTCAGGAACAGGGAAATACTAAAGCTTCAAGGAGTCAAGGTAGCACTGCAGACAGTGCTAGTTCAGGAACAGGGAAATACTAAAGCTTCAAGGAGTCAAGGTAGCACTGCAGACAGTGCTAGTTCAGGAACAGGGAACTACTAAAGCTTCAGGAGTCAAGGCAGCACTGCAGACAGTGCTAGTTCAGGAACAGGGAACTACTAAAGCTTCAAGGAGTCAAGGTAGTACTGCAGACAGTGCTAGTTCAGGAACAGGGAAATACTAAAGCTTCAAGGAGTCAAGGTAGCACTGCAGACAGTGCTAGTTCAGGAACAGGGAAATACTAAAGCTTCAGGAGTCAAGGTAGCACTGCAGACAGTGCTAGTTCAGGAACAGGGAACTACTAAAGCTTCAGGAGTCAAGGCAGCACTGCAGACAGTGCTAGTTCAGGAACAGGGAACTACTAAAGCTTCAGGAGTCAAGGCAGCACTGCAGACAGTGCTAGTTCAGGAACAGGGAACTACTAAAGCTTCAGGAGTCAAGGTAGCACTGCAGACAGTGCTAGTTCAGGAACAGGGAAATACTAAAGCTTCAAGGAGTCAAGGTAGCACTGCAGTCAGTGCTAGTTCAGGAACAGGGAAATACTAAAGCTTCAGGAGTCAAGGTAGCACTGCAGACAGTGCTAGTTCAGGAACAGGGAACTACCAAAGCTTCAGGAGTCAAGGCAGCACTGCAGACAGTGCTAGTTCAGGAACAGGGAAATACTAAAGCTTCAAGGAGTCAAGGTAGCACTGCAGACAGTGCTAGTTCAGGAACAGGGAAATACTAAAGCTTCAAGGAGTCAAGGTAGCACTGCAGACAGTGCTAGTTCAGGAACAGGGAAATACTAAAGCTTCAGGAGTCAAGGTAGCACTGCAGACAGTGCTAGTTCAGGAACAGGGAACTACCAAAGCTTCAGGAGTCAAGGCAGCACTGCAGACAGTGCTAGTTCAGGAACAGGGAAATACTAAAGCTTCAAGGAGTCAAGGTAGCACTGCAGTCAGTGCTAGTTCAGGAACAGGGAAATACTAAAGCTTCAGGAGTCAAGGTAGCACTGCAGACAGTGCTAGTTCAGGAACAGGGAACTACTAAAGCTTCAGGAGTCAAGGTAGCACTGCAGACAGTGCTAGTTCAGGAACAGGGAAATACTAAAGCTTCAGGAGTCAAGGTAGCACTGCAGACAGTGCTAGTTCAGGAACAGGGAAATACTAAAGCTTCAGGAGTCAAGGTAGCACTGCAGACAGTGCTAGTTCAGGAACAGGGAAATACTAAAGCTTCAAGGAGTCAAGGTAGCACTGCAGACAGTGCTAGTTCAGGAACAGGGAAATACTAAAGCTTCAAGGAGTCAAGGTAGCACTGCAGACAGTGCTAGTTCAGGAACAGGGAAATACTAAAGCTTCAGGAGTCAAGGTAGCACTGCAGACAGTGCTAGTTCAGGAACAGGGAACTACCAAAGCTTCAGGAGTCAAGGCAGCACTGCAGACAGTGCTAGTTCAGGAACAGGGAACTACTAAAGCTTCAAGGAGTCAAGGTAGCACTGCAGACAGTGCTAGTTCAGGAACAGGGAAATACTAAAGCTTCAGGAGTCAAGGCAGCACTGCAGACAGTGCTAGTTCAGGAACAGGGAACTACCAAAGCTTCAGGAGTCAAGGCAGCACTGCAGACAGTGCTAGTTCAGGAACAGGGAACTACTAAAGCTTCAAGGAGTCAAGGTAGCACTGCAGACAGTGCTAGTTCAGGAACAGGGAACTACTAAAGCTTCAGGAGTCAAGGTAGCACTGCAGACAGTGCTAGTTCAGGAACAGGGAACTACTAAAGCTTCAGGAGTCAAGGTAGCACTGCAGACAGTGCTAGTTCAGGAACAGGGAACTACTAAAGCTTCAAGGAGTCAAGGTAGCACTGCAGACAGTGCTAGTTCAGGAACAGGGAAATACTAAAGCTTCAAGGAGTCAAGGTAGCACTGCAGACAGTGCTAGTTCAGGAACAGGGAACTACCAAAGATTCAGGAGTCAAGGCAGCACTGCAGACAGTGCTAGTTCAGGAACAGGGAACTACTAAAGCTTCAAGGAGTCAAGGTAGCACTGCAGACAGTGCTAGTTCAGGAACAGGGAAATACTAAAGCTTCAGGAGTCAAGGTAGCACTGCAGACAGTGCTAGTTCAGGAACAGGGAAATACTAAAGCTTCAGGAGTCAAGGCAGCACTGCAGACAGTGCTAGTTCAGGAACAGGGAACTACTAAAGCTTCAGGAGTCAAGGCAGCACTGCAGACAGTGCTAGTTCGGGAACAGGGAAATACTAAAGCTTCAAGGAGTCAAGGTAGCACTGCAGACAGTGCTAGTTCAGGAACAGGGAACTACTAAAGCTTCAGGAGTCAAGGTAGCACTGCAGACAGTGCTAGTTCAGGAACAGGGAACTACCAAAGCTTCAAGGAGTCACGGTAGCACTGCAGACAGTGCTAGTTCAGGAACAGGGAACTACCAAAGCTTCAGGAGTCAAGGTAGCACTGCAGACAGTGCTAGTTCAGGAACAGGGAAATACTAAAGCTTCAGGAGTCAAGGCAGCACTGCAGACAGTGCTAGTTCAGGAACAGGGAACTACTAAAGCTTCAGGAGTCAAGGTAGCACTGCAGACAGTGCTAGTTCAGGAACAGGGAACTACTAAAGCTTCAAGGAGTCACGGTAGCACTGCAGACAGTGCTAGTTCAGGAACAGGGAACTACTAAAGCTTCAAGGAGTCAAGGTAGTACTGCAGACAGTGCTAGTTCAGGAACAGGGAAATACTAAAGCTTCAAGGAGTCAAGGTAGCACTGCAGACAGTGCTAGTTCAGGAACAGGGAAATACTAAAGCTTCAAGGAGTCAAGGTAGCACTGCAGACAGTGCTAGTTCGGGAACAGGGAACTACTAAAGCTTCAAGGAGTCAAGGTAGTACTGCAGACAGTGCTAGTTCAGGAACAGGGAAATACTAAAGCTTCAAGGAGTCAAGGTAGCACTGCAGACAGTGCTAGTTCAGGAACAGGGAACTACCAAAGCTTCAGGAGTCAAGGTAGCACTGCAGACAGTGCTAGTTCAGGAACAGGGAAATACTAAAGCTTCAGGAGTCAAGGTAGCACTGCAGACAGTGCTAGTTCGGGAACAGGGAAATACTAAAGCTTCAAGGAGTCAAGGTAGCACTGCAGACAGTGCTAGTTCAGGAACAGGGAAATACTAAAGCTTCAAGGAGTCAAGGTAGCACTGCAGACAGTGCTAGTTCAGGAACAGGGAAATACTAAAGCTTCAAGGAGTCAAGGTAGCACTGCAGACAGTGCTAGTTCAGGAACAGGGAAATACTAAAGCTTCAGGAGTCAAGGTAGCACTGCAGACAGTGCTAGTTCAGGAACAGGGAACTACCAAAGCTTCAGGAGTCAAGGCAGCACTGCAGACAGTGCTAGTTCAGGAACAGGGAACTACTAAAGCTTCAAGGAGTCAAGGTAGCACTGCAGACAGTGCTAGTTCAGGAACAGGGAAATACTAAAGCTTCAGGAGTCAAGGTAGCACTGCAGACAGTGCTAGTTCAGGAACAGGGAAATACTAAAGCTTCAGGAGTCAAGGCAGCACTGCAGACAGTGCTAGTTCAGGAACAGGGAACTACCAAAGCTTCAGGAGTCAAGGCAGCACTGCAGACAGTGCTAGTTCAGGAACAGGGAACTACTAAAGCTTCAAGGAGTCAAGGTAGCACTGCAGACAGTGCTAGTTCAGGAACAGGGAACTACTAAAGCTTCAGGAGTCAAGGTAGCACTGCAGACAGTGCTAGTTCAGGAACAGGGAACTACTAAAGCTTCAGGAGTCAAGGTAGCACTGCAGACAGTGCTAGTTCAGGAACAGGGAACTACTAAAGCTTCAAGGAGTCAAGGTAGCACTGCAGACAGTGCTAGTTCAGGAACAGGGAAATACTAAAGCTTCAAGGAGTCAAGGTAGCACTGCAGACAGTGCTAGTTCAGGAACAGGGAACTACCAAAGCTTCAGGAGTCAAGGCAGCACTGCAGACAGTGCTAGTTCAGGAACAGGGAACTACTAAAGCTTCAAGGAGTCAAGGTAGCACTGCAGACAGTGCTAGTTCAGGAACAGGGAAATACTAAAGCTTCAGGAGTCAAGGTAGCACTGCAGACAGTGCTAGTTCAGGAACAGGGAAATACTAAAGCTTCAGGAGTCAAGGCAGCACTGCAGACAGTGCTAGTTCAGGAACAGGGAACTACTAAAGCTTCAGGAGTCAAGGCAGCACTGCAGACAGTGCTAGTTCGGGAACAGGGAAATACTAAAGCTTCAAGGAGTCAAGGTAGCACTGCAGACAGTGCTAGTTCAAGAACAGGGAACTACTAAAGCTTCAGGAGTCAAGGTAGCACTGCAGACAGTGCTAGTTCAGGAACAGGGAACTACCAAAGCTTCAAGGAGTCACGGTAGCACTGCAGACAGTGCTAGTTCAGGAACAGGGAACTACCAAAGCTTCAGGAGTCAAGGTAGCACTGCAGACAGTGCTAGTTCAGGAACAGGGAAATACTAAAGCTTCAGGAGTCAAGGCAGCACTGCAGACAGTGCTAGTTCAGGAACAGGGAACTACTAAAGCTTCAGGAGTCAAGGCAGCACTGCAGACAGTGCTAGTTCAGGAACAGGGAACTACTAAAGCTTCAGGAGTCAAGGTAGCACTGCAGACAGTGCTAGTTCAGGAACAGGGAACTACCAAAGCTTCAAGGAGTCACGGTAGCACTGCAGACAGTGCTAGTTCAGGAACAGGGAACTACCAAAGCTTCAGGAGTCAAGGTAGCACTGCAGACAGTGCTAGTTCAGGAACAGGGAAATACTAAAGCTTCAGGAGTCAAGGCAGCACTGCAGACAGTGCTAGTTCAGGAACAGGGAACTACTAAAGCTTCAGGAGTCAAGGCAGCACTGCAGACAGTGCTAGTTCAGGAACAGGGAACTACTAAAGCTTCAGGAGTCAAGGTAGCACTGCAGACAGTGCTAGTTCAGGAACAGGGAAATACTAAAGCTTCAGGAGTCAAGGTAGTACTGCAGACAGTGCTAGTTCAGGAACAGGGAAATACTAAAGCTTCAGGAGTCAAGGTAGCACTGCAGACAGTACTGGTTCAAGGAAACAGGACATAGCTCCAGCTCAGGAAACAAGGAGTCAAGAGAGCACTGCAAGCAGTGCAAACCAGGAACAAGAAATAGCTAAACCATGGAACAAAGAATAACTATAGCTCAGGAACTCAGGAAACAAGGTAGCACTGCAGGCAGTGCTAATTCAGGCACAAGGATTAGCTATAGCTCAGGAATCAAGGAACAAGGATTAACTATAGCCCAGGAATCAGCAAGCAATGTAGCACTGCAGGCAGTGCTAATTCAGGAACAGGGAAAACAGCAGCAGGTCAGGAACAAGGGTTAATTAAAGCTCAGGAAACACTGGAAACAAGAATAGCAAAAGCTCAGGGAACTCTGGAAACAAGGATTGGTCTCACCGGTCAACAGCTACAATGACCAACCTTTGCCTGCAGGGAGCTGGGGCTTAAAAGAGCTCACAGTAATCACATGCATCAGGTGTGAGCAGGCTAGCAGCAGCCAGCCTCAGGTGAGCGGAATTCCTTCACCCACCCGTGGCCTGCAGGGGTGGAGACAAAGCAGTGAGCAGGGAAATCTGGGTAATGGAGTTTCAGGCATGAGTAGGCTGGCTTCAAGTATAATCAGTTGATGATTTAACATCCAGCTTTGAATGGAGTCCAGAATAGAGCTTAGGAGAGAGAGATCGTGGGTGGAGGCAGCCCCCACACGAGCATCGAACACCAGCTAAGCACTCTTTCCTCTGCACGAGCCTCTAACACCAGTGTTAGCCCCCCCACTCCCTTGCACCAGCCTCGAACACCAGTGTTAGACCCCCTCACTCCCCATACACGAGCCTCGAGCACCAGTATCAGCCCCCTCACTCCCCATACATGAGCCTCGAACACCAATATCAGCCCCCTCACTCAAAATACATCAGTCTCGAACACCAGTGTCCGCCCCCTCACTCCCCATACATGAGCCTCGAACACCAGTGTCCGCCCCCTCACTCCCCATACACGAGCCTCGAGCACCAGTATCAGCCCCCTCACTCCCCATACATGAGCCTCGAACACCAATATCAGCCCCCTCACTCAAAATACATCAGTCTCGAACACCAGTGTCCGCCCCCTCACTCCCCATACATGAGCCTCGAACACCAGTGTCCGCCCCCTCACTCCCCATACACGAGCCTCGAGCACCAGTATCAGCCCCCTCACTCCCCATACATGAGCCTCGAACACCAATATCAGCCCCCTCACTCAAAATACATCAGTCTCGAACACCAGTGTCCGCCCCCTCACTCCCCATACATGAGCCTCGAACACCAGTGTCCGCCCCCTCACTCCCCATACACGAGCCTCGAGCACCAGTATCAGCCCCCTCACTCCCCATACATGAGCCTCGAACACCAATATCAGCCCCCTCACTCAAGATACATCAGTCTCGAACACCAGTGTCCGCCCCCTCACTCCCCATACATGAGCCTCGAACACCAGTGTCCGCCCCCTCACTCCCCATACACGAGCCTCGAGCACCAGTATCAGCCCCCTCACTCTCCATACACGAGCCTCGAACACCATTGTCAGCCTCCCTCCCCTGCATGAGCCTCGAACACCAGTGTCAGCCCCCTCACTCTCCATACACGAGCAGCCCCCTTCACTCCCCATATACGAGCCTCGAACACCGGCTCAGTCCCCCTCACTCCTCTGCTCAAACCTCGAACACCGTCTTAGCCCCTCACTCCACTTCATGAGCCTCGAACACCAGTGTCCGCCCCCTCTCTCCCCATACACGAGCCTTGAACATCAGTGTCAGCTCTCTACCTCCTCTTTACGAGCCTCGGACATCAGCTTAGCCCCTCACTCATCTGCACGAGCTTCAAACATCCACCAATCCCATGCCACCCCCTCTCTGTACACATACCAGACGTTCACCCAAGACTGTAGGGCTCTGCTGACTCTCTGCCACATGGGGGTCTTTTCTTCAGGACCTGCGGGTTCTAGAACCTCGTCCAGGGGCCTGCACCTGCTCCCTGTTCTACCTGTAGAAGATCAGCCTCTCTTACATGTGTGACTTTAACCTTCAGGCCCTGCGGGCCCAGCGTCGGCATCCTTGACCCACTGCCAGCCTTTGCACCCACTGCGGTCTGTCATTCGGAGGGTCCGACCTCAGACCCTGTGTGGACCTCCCTGTGTGAGGTTAATGCAATATCTCTCCTCTACTTCTCGATCCGTCCTGTACATACATACATACACACACACACATACATACATACATACACACACATACATACATACACACATACATACATACATACACACACATACATACATACATATATACATACATATACACATACATATACACATGCATACATATATACATACATATATACATACATATACACATGCATACATATATACATATATACATACATATATACATACATACATATACATACATATACACATGCATACATATATACATACATATATACATACATATACACATGCATACATATATACATATATACATACATATATACATACATATATACATACATATACACATGCATACATATATACATATATACATACATACATATATACATACATACATATACATACATATATACATACATATACACATGCATACATATATACATATATACATACATACATATATACATACATACATATACACATGCATACATATATACATATATACATACATACATATATATATACATACATATACATACATATACATACATACATACATATATATATATATTCACTGAAAAAAACAAAAGTTAAAGGGACGTTGTTGTTAGGCCCAGACTTCACATAGTGCTTTAAGTTGTAGCTAGCGCAGCTAACTATAACTGCTAAACTTCTCTGGTTTTGTACGAGTGAAATGTCAGCCTAACTATAACGTTCCTGTAACCTTTGGTTTTTTCATTGAATTTCTAAGGTTTTTCACATTTTATTTCCTAACTGTCATCTGTTGAGGTTCAGTTTCTGTGAAATGAGCATCGTGCCAGAAGGAATCATGTCCTGCGTATTTATCCAAGAAGAGGCCACCGTTTTGTGCGACACCTGTACACAACTGCAGTACTTTCTACTGACTAACTAGTAAGTGCCACCCCATTGGATAAATGTACAGTGTATCTCCTACACTGCAGCTCTGTAAAGAACAAAGAGGAAATGTCTCCAGTGACCTTGTGTGTCTGTAACTTTGCCAAAGCGATTGTTGCTCAAGCGTCTTCAACAGATACAATTGCAATGTGGAACTGCAGAGAAAGCACACTTGGATGATTTGTACTTTACAGAAGTAAGTGCTTCTTGGTTTGGTGGAGACGCCATTGTATTCCTAGGCGTTAGGACCCCATCTCCAAAACGGGCGAAAAAAACGCACTTGGAGGGCCTTTTAGTTAGCTGTACTTCATCCTGAGAAAATGGCGGGGAGGGGCTGCATACTGCTAAAGTACATAGGGCGGACCGAAACGGGTGGGGATTCTATGCAAGTTGACATACTTCTAGTTTGTAAAACTTTAGAACGCAATCTCTGGTGTCAGCAGCAGATGACAAGAAAAAAAACCCTCTTCACAGACCCGATGTGAGATATTGCACGGCCCCCTTCACCAGGTGGATTTCGGCCCAGGGACCCCATCCATGTCAACTGGGTGCCCCCACGGCAAAACGTGTTTTGGGCCCTCCCCCTATCCTCAGCCCCGCTTGACACTTCACTCCGAAACACTCTACACAGCAGCTGAACCAACTAAAGTATAAGTTATGAAAATGTCGTTAATATTTGTTAAGCAGCACCCAAGTTATTGGTGAAACGAAAGACGCTATTTTTATGGAAACTTGGTCCCAATTATTACTTCCTTCTGGCAACTGATATATAGATATATATATATATATATATATATATATATATAAACACCAATTATTCAAGACTCCATGGATCCTGAATCAGAAAAGGAACGGACACCATTTCTCTTCGTGCTGGTAAATTTTTATTTTATGACGTGCTATTCCACCATGACTTATATATATATATATATATATATTTGCTACAAAACTGAAGAATACATGGGTGTACTCACAGGGAGTGGTATCTTCAATTTTGTGGCAATCGTGTCTTCCTGTTGAGCTGCCCGTCCAGGTCGCGAAGAGCCCCACTGCAGACTGTGTGGGACAGCAGCGTCAGAAACAAAGAGACGCTGCTGCATGTGCGGTGAGACCGTTCTGAGGGCGTATACTGGCACGGATTTGATGCCCTGTACATTGTGAGCATGCCTACATGGGGAGGATGTTTTATTTCGGACTTTCAGCGGTACCCACAGGGGTTTTATTTTGAAAGCGGACTACGAGGACCATGATGCACTCGCACACACGCCCACTGAGGCAGGATATTTAACCGTGTGCAGGTGGCCCGGTTGCTGTTGAGTGTTCTGCGGCCAGTGAACAAGGGTGGGAAATGCCCGAAACACATCTGGATGAACATTTGAGATCTGTGTATGTCTGGCAGAAGGTTTGTTTAACCCTCAGAATAAATGTGTGTACTCACCGGGAGTGATCTCTTAAATTTTTGTGGCAATTGTTTCTTTATATATATCTATCTATATATATATATATATATATATATATATATATATATATATATATATATATATATTACCTACTGGTAGGTATATATAGTTAGGATTTTTTCTCTATGGGATTTTTGAAAATTCTTTGTCTAATAACTTTGGCGTTTGTGGACGGAATTGGCTGAAATTTTCAGGAAAATTGAACATTTTGTTTCTGAGCAGCCCCTGAAAATTTGGGGGGGGGGGTCGTCAAGGGGGGGCCGAGAAAAAAGGGGGTCCCAAAACGTGTTTTTGCCATGCAATTTTCCATAGGGCGGTTGGCCTCACTTTTAGCTCGAACGGCTGAATGGATTTCCACGAAACTTGGCAAAATTGTAGATATTGTTTGCCCGATGTGCCTTTGCTAGGTCTCAAGATATGTGGTCCAGTGAATTTTGAGTAAATTAGGTTTAAAAAAAGATATATATCTAGAGCCGCGCCCGGTACGCGTACCGGGGAGCGCTTCGGGCGCGCCACGCAACTTGCGCACGGCAAGCTGATTGGTTCTCGGGTGTCTGTAAACATTCGAAACAGTCCGCAGCGGCCGCCATCTTGTGTCTCGGTAGGATTGAGACACAAGAGGTGGCAAAAATCAAAGGGGGGAAATGAGCAAAAGGGGGCAGGGTACACCCCCCTGACCCCCTAGTTTTGATGTGGGGGCCATAAAAGGCTCCCGCGGGTAAAAAAAAAAATAAAAAATTTGATTTTCGCGGGGGGGGGGGAGCGCCCGGTACGCGCACCGGGGAGCTTACGGGGGAGCGTACCAGGAGATAAAAAATGACAGACTTTAAAAAAAAAAAAAATGCTTTTTTTTATAAATTGGAGGTAGTTCTGAAAAGAACTTTTTTTTTGATTTTGTTGTTTTATATATATATTTTTTTTGTTTTTGTTGTTTTATATTTTTTTAGACTTTTTTAAACAATTTTATATTTTTTTGGGATTTTTGTCAAGGGAAAAACAAAAACAGGGATTCCAAAACTGCTCAACAGGAGCAAAAAAAATTGAAAATTTAGGGACTGGCAGAGCAGCGGTGTTGCTGTTTCTTTAGGGCAATCAGTTCAACACTCTGCTCCCCATAGCAGAGCAGTTCGTCACACTCCGTGCACAGAAATTTGATGCCTGCAAACACCGGCTGAATGTTAGGGACCATTCTTCTACGGGGTGGTCCCGAAGGTGTTGCTCCACCAGTGGAGGTGCTGCCGCCATCTGTGGGTGCATTCCGTGCCAGCTCTCTGACACTCTCCCTGGCAAAGTTGTTAGGGTGTCTTCTTTTCACATGCCTGATTAAATTAGCATTTCCAAAACTATATTTTTTCAGAGGATTGCCTCTGGATAAACTACTCCCACATATTTTGCAGGTTACTTTGGGAGCGTTGACTTTTTTTTGTCCTTCAGGGATGTCATAACATTTCCAGATGAAATGGTTTTTTTTCTTCTGCTGAGGAGGGTCCTCATCTAAAAATCCCTCTGAATCACTGCTGGATGACTCTCTTGCAGCCATTGCTGTAGATCAGAAAAGTAGGAGATAAACACAGTTCACAGAACAGCTCTTGCTCTCTCCAAGTACAAAGCAATAGTGAGAGAAATGGGTGGGTTTCACACAATTTGAAAAAAAAAAAGTTCTGAACCAATGAAAAGTGTTATTTTAAAGTCACATGGTTTGACGCGCTTACGCTACGCGCCCCGGGGCGCGTCCCGGGGCGTGTATCGTAAGCGCATCAGGGCGCTTACGTTGCGCGATCGTATGCGCTTCCGGGTGCGCTTCCGCGGTGCGTCATAAGACGCATCTCGCGGCTACGCGATACGTGTCTTATGACGCAAGGCGTGGCGGCTACGCGATACGTCACGATGTTGTTTTCGTTCGCGGCAATAGCGCTATCGGGACGCTCATCAGTACGCGCCCCGGGGCGCGCCGCAAGATTGCGCTTACCCGTGCGTTCACCTGTCCGCGCCCCGGGAGCGCACCAAAAAGAATTAAAAAAAAAAATGACAGAATTATAAAATATAAAATTCGATTTAAAATGTATTATTTTTATAAAGATTTGCTATTAAAAAACCTATGAAATTCACTGAAAAAACCATAGGTTATAGACCATATATAGTTAGGAATTAGCATTTACAAAACCTTGAAAATTCACAGAAAAAACCATAGGTTATAGACCATATATAGTTAGGAATTAGCATTTACAAAACCTTATTTTACTCACACAAAACCATTGAAATTCCATATATAGTTAGTTGCACTAACTATATATCGCGCACCCGCAATCCACTGCTGATGATGTCACATATTACATCATTCATGACATGGTCAGTGACATCACTGATGACATCACTGATGACATCTCAAATGACATCACTGATGACATCACTGATGACATCTCATTTGACATTACTGATCACATCACTGATGACATCATTCATGTGATGATACGATGAACCTCTTCAGACTCTAATATAACCTTAGATACACTCAGTGTAAACAGACACTCACAGACTGTCACTCATCCATGGAGTTACTCACACACCTAGTCAGTCTTGCAAAGAATCAATCACACCTCCATTTCCTCAACTATATAGTTATACACACCTTACTTATTGAAACATATAATAACACATATTTACTCTGTTATACAATCCCTGATACAAGTTCACAATAATCCATACAGCCACTCACACATTCACTGGCTCTTATGCACAGTTATTTATATATGTCAACTATCACATGTACTGTGTTTTACATATGTACTTACTTTGACATGTAGCACTGAGATATCCATTCACTCACCAATACACTCATGCACACAGTCAACCGCCCATACAGCTGTTTCCACATGCACTTTTGAACCCATACATCCAGTCAATCAACTGCTCACACATCTATGCAGAGAGTCATACACCTCCCAGACACCCACACACACACTCAGTCTCCCATACAAATACTTGGCCAACTAATCAATAACCCATATAGTTAGCTAATGATCAACAATTGCATCAGATTACAAAACAACAGACACAATGGTGCACAATTTAAAATAGTTTAGTCACTAACCCATGCACTCAGTGAGACACATTTAATCACTCACTTATACAGTCAGTCATGCACCTACTAAATCCTTCATCCAGACACTTATACATCCACTCATTCTTCAATATGTAAGACATATTTTAACTTTACAGAAACATACAGTCACTGGATGTTGTCATCAGTGATGTCATCAGTGATGTCATTTGAGATGTCATCAGTGATGTCATCAGTGATGTCACTGACCATGTCATGAATGATGTAATATGTGACATCATCAGCAGTGGATTGCGGGTGCGAGATATATAGTTAGTGCAACTAACTATATATGGAATTTCAATGGTTTTGTGTGAGTAAAATAAGGTTTTGTAAATGCTAATTCCTAACTATATATGGTCTATAACCTATGGTTTTTTCAGTGAATATATATATATATATATATATATATATATATATATGAGCGCGGCACCCCAGGTGCATCTAATTAATTATGCACGCTTACAAGAGACCTTCGAGCGACGGGGAAGAAAGCTGCCAGCCCCTGATGAGAGGCAGAACGGCCTCGAAACGCGTAGGGCGAACAAAATGCGATCAAAATGTTTGCAACCTGGAGGAAATGGGGAAGCTGTTGTGTGCCTCCCGAAAGATCGGACCGTTGTTTAAAATATATTTTTTTTAAATATATATATATATATATAATACAAATCCATCCATCCTTCCTTCTGGCAGTCGCCTGTAGGTATAGTTTGGACCTATTTTCCATATTGCTAATAACTTTGACGCCATTTGGCAAATCAGCACAAAATGTTCAAAACTCGTTTGCTAGTAACTTCAACTGCTGTCTGGAAAGGTTTCAGGGTGACCTGTCAAGCGGGTCCAAGAAAAAACAAGGTGTCCCAAAAAAGAATGTTTTCCATGCAATTTCCAATAGGGATTTTAGAAACTATTACAGCCCGGACTGTTTGGATGTACAAGTTTGCCAGAAAACTAGATCTAGGCCCAGAAAGTGCTTTTTGTAATTTTGTGTAAATCTGTTCAGTAGTTTTGGAGATAGTAAATAAAAAATATGTGTGTATATATTTAGAGATGCCGATCCACACGCCAAAAGCAATGCACTAATTTGCAGCCACCACTTCAGCCAGGAAGTCATGGCAGCCATCTTGAAACTTAGATTCAACCAAGTCCAAGAAAAAATGGCAAAAAACCCCACAAGGGGCGTAGTAGGAATATCCTGACCCCTAAGCCTGGGGGTGGGTCTGAAAACTATTTTTTTTTAAATGTTGCAGGAAATTCGCAGGAGTGTGAGGCCTGTGCTTTTTTTTTACGTCCCCACAGGTGGACCAGGTCAGAGCGGGGAAATAATAGTTATATTTGGAGAGAGGGGGTTTGTGGTCCCCTTCCCCACTCTGATTTAACCCCCTGGGGCTGTCTGATTGTAAAAATGGGACACCTCCTTTCCCAGGCCGATTTTCGCACAGGGGACCCCATCCCCAGGGCCTGGCCTTTCAAAAACAAGTGGAAGGGAGCACGTGGTCCCCCTCTCTGGGCCAATTTTGGCCCCAGGGACACATCTCCCAGGACCCGACTGAAACTTAAAAAAAGCGATCACGTTGCGATCGCTATGGTCAAAAATCAACTAGTGGTGCGTGCGCACCACAGAGGAGCGGGGGGAGGTAGCGCTGCTGCGCGTGCTAGCCACCGTTGGGAATGGGCGTTACAACGGCGGGACATGTGCCCGCCTTTGCCCAATCACATGACTTTTTAAAAAAAAATTAAAACACGCGAAATCCAATGCCTGGTCACACGCACAAGCGTGTGGTCAGCTTTCAAAACCCCACACAAAAGAGCTCTCGCTGAGCAAGCGGTGTGTTGAAGCCCTAAAAAGTAGGACCACGCGCCCCCCCCTCCCTGAGCCATCAAATGATCTGGGGACCCCATCCTCCAAGTTATGCATGTCCTGGGGTACCTACTCCCAGAACATAGCGGTTTCCCTCCCCTCACGGTCAGGTAAATTTGTGTTTGCTCTTGCTTGGCAGGAGCGTTTTCAAACACCAAGTCCACTCCCAGCGGGCGGGAGCATGAAAAATACTCCAACCCTCAGTGAGCAGACGTTTCATCCGTTTCTCTGACCGCATTGAAGCAGGCAAGGAGACCGATACAAAGATTGCTCCTGCAGGTAGTTGCATATTTACACTGTGCGCAGTCTGTGGTTGGTTGCATGTGGGGGCCTGGCCACAGAGTTCAGCCTTGCGCAGTGGTGGTTGGGTCAGTGTATGGTAATTAAATATTACTTTAAGAAAAACCTGAAAAATCACTGAAAAAAAACTAGGCCTAAGTGGAGTTCGCTAAGCAGAACTCAAATGGAGTGACAAAAAAACTCTGCTGTGTGCCATGGAAATCAGCAACGGCAGAGTGAGGTAAGTTGTGCTGCTCGCACCGATCGGGCATTTGTCCCACGCTGTAAAATCAGCGCAAACGGCACCGCACGCAGTGCAACAGAGCCCAGCTTCTTTCTGCCGCTCTAGTAGATGTTCTACTCGGGTGGTTGTTTCTTTAACGCGAGCAGCAGGTTTCTCAACACGAGCGTTGGATTTTCATCACTCACCAAATTAACACTGGCGAGCAGCGAGAGAGGGAAAGCTCTGCTCCGCTGAGCTTTTCGAAGCTCCATGCTCTACGCAGCGTGGGAAAAACTGTGCAAACTCTGCGAGTGGAGTTTACCGCCCAAGCCTAGCAAAAACAAAGGTATGGGGACGTTATAGTTAGGAAATAGCATTTAATAAACGTAAAAATTCACTGAAAAAAAAGGTTATAGGGATTTTATAGCTGGGAAAAAGAATTAAATAAATCTTTGAAATTCACTAAAAAGCCAAAGGTTACAGGGAAGGTACAGTAAAGTTCAGATTGTACAGACATAAATCCATAGAACTCCTGAAGTTATGCGTTTGCTGCTTGAATCTTTTCTGGATTCACATGCTGTGCATTCCGCCATTTAGAGGTTGGGTCCAGAATTCTCCTAAAAATCTTTTTGTCTTTCTACTCTTTGTTGTTGGTGGGCATCGACTGACCTGCATTTGGTGCCTCTTGTGACACTCGTCATGCTTCCTTCAGAAGCTCCCACCTTTGGTCGCCATCTTCAGATCCCTGACCCTTGAAAAATCAAGGACGTCGAAGGACGGTCGTGGAAAAGATGCATCAACATTGAAGCAAGATTGGTCAAAATCGGAGAGACACGACTCGCCAACGGCACCGTCTTCGACAACAAAGAGAAAATCAGAAAATCTAGACACCGAACAACAAGTGTCGGAGATGGAAAGAGGAGAATGCTCCAGGCTGAAATGGCTGTTCTTTTACAAAAGAAGAAGGACTTAGACGAAAGTTTAAAATGATATTGAATCCCTACTAAGAGCTCAACAACAACAGAGCAAGGGTACAAAAGCGTCAAAGATATAGAGCTGCCCTTAACTCCGGAGTCTCGGGAGGAGCAGGAAGAGTAAATCGTCTACGAAGAGGAGGAGGAGCGGATGTACATCGGTTCTGAGGGTTAAGAATACCACCGATGACATTGGGGTGTTTAATCAGGTGGTCAAGAAGGCAGCAGATAGATCTGGAATTGAACCTGAGGAGGAGAGACCCCAATCATGTTTTTTTATTAGAAACTCTCCTGCCTGCACAATCTATCTAGGAACCAAGGTATCCCTATGTTGATCAAGGGAAGGAAGCTTTTCAAGAGCTGGTCTTATATAGAGTGGATACCCCTCAAGCAGAGAAGAAATGTAAACACTCCTCTAAGGACCCAGGGTAGATGAAGGGGGCAGACCCAGCAGATTCCATGATAATTCCCACAGCTACGACAAGGGCAAATGTGCCAAGCACAACGGGTCCTCCTCCAGACCAGGGGAGTGAGAGGATGGCCCTTATGGGTCAAAAGCTCGAGAGAAGTGCAGCAAATCAACGGCGCATTGCAAATTCAAAAGCTTTGCTCAACCACCACAACTATCAACATTTGGAAAAGATAGTAGAGTTAATGAGACACCAACCAGAACAGTATCGGAAGAGAGCGGCTCATCCGGTAGAAGATGGCAAAAATCTCACCAATACTTGCTCAAAATCAGCCCTAGATTGGCCTCAGAGCAAGAAGACATGACTGGCTATGCATTTCGAGTTTCAAACCGGAAGTTCAAAACAACATCTTAAATGCGCCATTTAATGGGGAACATCTGTTTGGAAGTGCAGTTGATGACACTGAATCAGTTGAAGAAGGGAAATGAGACGGCAAAATCAATGGGGGCGTTAGAGGTTCATAGGCAATGTGCATAGAGGAACCATCCCCCCAAGAATACCCTCAGGAAGAGGCCCTCTCCACCCGCCAACCTCCCACCATATCTACCAACAAACATATCAGGAGGGAAGACAGTCCCATCAATAACAACAACGTTGGCAGTACCGGGGGGGGGAGAAGACAGTCGTTTTTGGTGGACGGTCCCGCAGAAGAGGGCAACCACAAAAGGGAGGAACACCCCCTGCAAGCAAGTGACTTAACAGCAACCACAATGCACACTCCAATCAGATCAAGGGAAGAGAAAGAACTGGGTGCAAGCTTCCAACACCAAGCATTGCTACAATCCACACCAGTAGGAGGCAGGATAACACATTCCCATCAGGAGTGGAGGAAAACCACTTCAGACACATGGATTTTGAACATAATACAATGCGATTATCTGCGTAGAATTAGAGAAGACACCTCCAGGCAATGTTTAAAGGAGAGAAATATGCTCCAAAGAAGAAACAACAATAGAATTGGTGCCAAAGAAAGAAATAAACAAGGGAAATTACTCAACATATTTCCTAATTCCAAAGGAAGATGGAACACTACGTCCTATCCTGGACCTAAGGCTTTTAAACAAATTTATAAAAATGTAAAAGTTCAAGATGTCAACTCTGCAATAGGTAATACTACAAATGTTAATAATAGGAGATTCCATGGCAATATTAGACTTAAAAGACCCTTATTTACATGTTCCCATGAACAAAATTTACAAAAAATACCTCAGATTTGTGGCACACAAAGAACACCATCAGTTCACGGTGCTTGCATTTGGAATAACAACAGCACCAAGAGTATTCACAAAGTGCCTGGCAGCCGTAGCAGCACACCTTCGCAGGCAGGGCATGCACGTATATTAATGCCTGGATGACTGGTAAGTGCAGACTCATACCAAAGATTAAAGGAGCATATCCAGGAAGCAATAAGAACTCTACACCAGCTAGGATTCTCAATGCACATGGAGAAGTTATCTCCAGAACAGGAGGCCAGAATGAATTAATTTCAGGGTAAATTATTCCCCAGCAAGAAGAGAACAGCAGCCCTGTTGAAATAGACACAGTTATACCCGAAGGTGCATGGAAGCTTCTAGGAATGATGGATTCCTGCATTCATTTGATACCAAACATAATACTACACATGAGACCATTTCAGGAATGGCTACAAGTTCAATGGTCACGTGTGACGGGAGTTGAGAAGATCTAGTGGGTGTCATGCAGAGGATACAGGAGGAGATATCGGTGGAACAGAGAAGCCCAACACAAGGAAGAGCATTCACACAACCAACTCCTACAGTGACCATAACAACAGATGCCTCCCAGATGGGATGGGGAGCTCACGTGAACAACCTCAAAACAAGGGGCGTGTGGGAGAAGCAGGATGCAATACAGCACATCAACAGCCTGGATTTAAAGACCGTATTCCAAGCCTTAAAAACCTTTCAGAAAGAAAGTGCTTTGGGGAAAGACAACACTAATACAAGCAGACAACACAACCACCATGTTTTACATAAACAAAGAACGGGGGACACAGTCTCGACCACTGTCAAGATTAGCACAAGGAATGTGGAATTGGGCTCTTCAAAGAAAAATGGAGATCTCAGCGGCCCGCCTGCCAGGGAAGGACAATGTTGAAGCAGACAGTCTGAGCTGACCAGCATGAAGGTGTCATGAATCGGCCCTGAACCAATCAGTGCTCACGGAGATCTTTCAGAAATGGGGAACAACAGAGATAGATCTGTTTACACACCTTGGAACGTGGAATGCCAACACTTTGCTTCCAGACAATATTGTCACCAGTCCATTGGGAATGCACCGTGGATAGACTGGCTAAGGAAATGTGTGTACACCTTTCCACCGATACCACTGCTTCCAAGGTGATCAACAAATGCAGAATCGGCAGCTTGATTCGGATAGTAATTACACCACAGTGGGCGAGACAAACATGGTTCTCAGAACTAATAAAACTATCTCAGGGAAAGAGCCACAAATTTCCAATCAGACAAGGTCTACTGTCCATGCATGAAGGAAGGGCAATCCCTCGGAACCAGAATCTTCAAGGCGCCAGCCTGGCTCCTGAAGACTTGGAATTCGGACATCTGAAGGTACCTGAAAAGACAATGGCGGTCTTAAGAGCCCCAAGAGGACCGACAACTAGAAAGTGTTATATTGCTAAGCGTTAATGATACTCACCCTGGTGCCTTAAGGAAGGATTATGAAAAAAAACACTAGACATAAGAAATTACTGATGTACTTATTTATTTATTTATTTATTTATGGGATTTTTAGTGCGCAACTAATACCCTAAGGTGTCTAGGCGCAGCAAATACTCAGGATTACAACACTAGTCAAAGCACGTTCTCATTGATTGAAAAGCCAAGTCTTCAGTGATTTGCGGAAATTAATAAGGGTGGGAGCAATTTTAATGTGCAAAGGAAGAGAGTTCCAAAGCACGGGGACTGTTACCAAAAATCGTCTGTCACCCCAAGTAGCCGTTCTTGTCCGGGGGACAGTCAAAAGATGGCTGGCCGCTGATCTTAGATTCTTTTTGGGGATGTACATCTGGAAAGCCTCTTTTAAAAACTTCGGTCCGATCTGGTGAATGGCCTTATAGGCTATACAAAGAGCTTTAAATTTGATCCTGCTTTCGACCCTTAACCAATGGAGATGGCGAATGGCTGCAGAAGTGGACTGTTGCCTGGGGATGTTAAGCAGGATCCGTGCTGCCATATTTTTGATGGACTGAAGTTTGTTTAAGATATATTTGTGTGTGCCAAGAAAGAGAGCATTTCCATAATCTAATTTTGAAAATACTAGAGTGGTAACTAGCGTTTTTCCTGCAGATGCTGGTAGATACGGCAGGAGTTTTTTTATTTTCTTCAGTACAAAGAAAGCAGCTGAAACCACCTTGTTAACATGGCATCCAAAAGATAACCTGTTATCAAAAATCACTCCAAGATTTCAGACCTTAGTGACTGGCACCGGAGGGGGGCCCATCTGACTGGGCCACCATGTGTTTGACCATTCTGGGGAGATTGTGCCAAAGGTCATAACCTCGGTCTTCTCCGCGTTAAATTTCAGGCAATTACTGTGCATCCATGATTGTACATCCAGTAGTCCCTCCTGAAACTTGGCTGCTACCACAGGGCCATTCTTGTGCACTGCCAACACAAGCTGGGTATCATCGGCGTAGGTGGTTACACGCATCCCATGAGATTTAATGACCCTCGCCAAGTCCGAAACATAAATGTTAAAAAGTGTGGGACTTAGCGAGGATCCTTGAGGAACCCCACAAGGCAATTCTGTGGTGGGCGAGTAATAATTGCCCAGCTTTACTGCCTGTCTACGGTTGGCTAAAAAAGAGGCTATAAGGTCTTTGGCCCGATGATTGATTCCAAGGGTCGCGACACGGTCGACCAAGATGGTGTGGTCGACCGTGTCAAAGGCCGCCGACAGGTCCAGTAATATAAGAACTGCAGCTCCTCCTGAGTCCATAATCTCTCTAATTTCGTCCGATGCTTTTAATAATGCTGTCTCAGTTCCGTGTTCCCTCTGGAACCCGAACTGAGTGTCATCTAAGAGTTTATGATGTTCAATAAACTCTGCGAGCTGTTTATTCATGATTGCCTCTATGACTTTGGACGTGAAGGGAAGACAGGCAATAGGCCTGTAGTTGGACGAAATGGTGGGGTCTAAAGAAGGCTTTTTAATTAAAGGTTTAACAATGGCCTTCTTCCAGCTTGCTGGGTAGACACCTGATTTAAATATGGAATTACATACTTCCATTAACGGTTGTGTGATGACATTTTGTAATTTATTCATTATAGTGGGGGGGCAGGAATCAAGAGGAGAACCTGATTTGATCTTACAAATCAGTGTACTAATCTGATCTTCAGTGGCTGGTTGAAACTGATCAAAAGAGGGATGATTAAGTACTGGATAAATGATGGGTAGGGCATCAGTTTTTCCTGCCTGTTCACTAGAAAAAGTAGAGTAGATGTCCACCACCTTAGTTTTAAAGAAAGTGGCTAATGAGTCACATAATTCCTGCGAGTTCTCGATCACCGGTCCACTTGGGTTAGAAAGAGAATTGACCACTTGAAAGAGCATCCTAGCTGAGTTGTGTGCTTGCTCAATTTGGGCAGTATAAAAAAGATTCTTTTGCATGTTAATCGCTTTTTTGTAAATTGCTAGAGCGCTATTATACTCTTGCTTAGCAGAGGAACTGTAGTGTTTCCTCCATCGTCTTTCAAGATTCCTACAGTACTGGCGCTGGAGGCGCAGTTCCTCTGTGTACCATTGTGCAGATGGAGTAGCTCTATTGGGGCGATGACATTTTTCAGGTGCAACTTGGTTGGCTGCCTCTAAAATCCATTCCTGAAAAGTTGTGGACATAGTTTCAGTATCACCTATGTTTTCTGGAATAGATGATGTCAAAAGATTAATAAAATGCGGCATATCTGCCTTATTCCACATCCGTGCTCCCACCAGCGGGCAGACTTTAGTCTGGGAAGGATTAAGAGGTAACAGTGTAATCCTGAAAATTATGGCTTGATGGTCAGACCATATCAAAGGAAGTACTACTGGTGTCTCAATGTTGGGATCGTTGGTAAATAATCCATCCAGTGTGTGCCCAGCATTGTGCGTGGGGCCCCTCACTAGCTGCTGCAGTCCTATTGCTTGCATGTCAGCGATAAGTTGGGCTGTATCATGATTTTCCATATTTTCAAGCGGAAAATTAAAGTCCCCAAGAATGGTATAGTTTGGCGAACCAATTACTGATTCCGTAATATCAGTGAGAGCGGCTATGAATTTAGTGCGTGTTCCTGGAGGTCTATACACAAGTGTCCCTTTAAAAGCTTGTTTCTGGGTAAGATTAATAGTGAATGTAACAGCTTCGCAGTTATTGCTGTGGCTAGGATCACATTTTATTCGGTAAATGTCCCTATAAATGAAGGCTAAACCTCCACCTCGGCCCGAAATCCTATCTTGTCTCGCTACACAATAGCCTTCTGGGGTAGCTAGTACAAAATCAGGGCCAGATGCTTCATTTCCCCATGACTCGGTAATAAGAAGTATATCCAGTTCTTGATTAGTAATAATCTCCCTTATTTCCAGGCTATGTTGGGGGAGGGAGCGTACATTAATTAATGCAGCTGTAACATATTGCTTAGTTGATAGAGAAGCGCTGGGGGTTTCCTGGAAGTAGGATATGGTGTTTATCGCGTGCTGTGGGGGTGGCAAGGTAAAGGAACAACCTACACAAGATATAGATGAAGTATGCAGGTGTTTACAAGACAAAGGTAAATTGCAAGACCTACCAACACCTGTGTTCCACTGTTTCAATTCTGCGGAGGTGTAGCATAAAATAGATGGAGGATTGTGAATAGCAGCAGGACCAGGGGGGGTGGCCCTGGGCCCGGAACTGGCTCGGACGGGCACAGACGGGCTTGTCTTAGGCGCGTCTTCGGCGCGCGCCCGCTGCGCATCCTGGGTGAGCGAGGCCTATATAGCTCTCTCCCGGAAGTGGAGAAGAGCTACAACGCATCCCAAGCCAGCCCTAAGATGGCGGCTGGTACTTGTGGCCGAGTTCGAGTGCCCTGTTCCCCCCGCTCTAATGAGTCGGGTAGGTGCCGATTTCAACTTGTAAACACAGGGTGGGGTGCAAAGGATGTTACAAAGCGCACACAGATTAAAACAATGATTAATTTAAAAAGATTAAAATTTTGTCAAAACGCTCCAATGGCAGTCTAAAATATCTACATCAGGACAAATAGCAGTGCTAATAAATCTCAACGTCGTTCGTGCTCTGTAAGTGTGTAAATGAGTATCTTACGAGAATACTTAACACACCTTCCAAATTGTAAACTGACTTATGCATCCTTGAATGTTCTCTTAGCAGCAATAGTGGTGTACACGAGGGGTCAGACGGAACGAAGCTTCTCAAGTCACCAGTCATTAAGCGGTTCCTAGAAGGAGCAAAAAGAATCGCACCTCCAAAAGGTACCTGCACCCACGCTGAATCAAAATGTTGTGCTCAACAATTGATGAAGGCACCGTTTGAACTGTTACACAAGGCTACATTACAGACACATGCACTAAAGACTGCCATTTTTGTGGTCATTAATGAATTATAACCACTCACCTTACAGGAACCTTGTTTTCAAGTTCACATAGACAGAATTGTCATGAGAACCGACCCGCAATTCATGCCAAAGGTGATCTCACAGTTCCACATGAACCAAAGTATTCAGATACACAAGAGAGGACATTACACACCCTGGATGCTAGACATGCAGTAATGTGGTACATCGAAAGAACAAAGGCTGACAGCAAAACAAAACAGCTCTTTGTATCATTTGCAAATACCTTTCTAGGAAGACCACTTACCAAGAACACAGTTGCAAGATGTATACCGCAAACTATTCAGTTGTTCTACAAAAATGCAGCCAAGATATTACAAAACCCTCCAGGGGTGCACATCCAACAAGGAAAAGGGGAGAAACCATTGTCTTTTTCGCAAATACACCATTCTAAGACGTCTGTATGTCAGCGGCATGGTCATGAGTGCACACGTTCTTGAAGCACTAGTGTGTAGAGATTCAGAGGAACAAGGCATCTCAAGTAAGACAAAAGGTCTTACAACATCTGTTTTCAAATCAACGCTCATCTTCAAACCAACCCCTTGTAGGAACACACCGCTACAAAATCACTACTCCACATGTAAATCTAGAAAATATTCTCACTGCAAAAAGCATAGTCTCTTACTCGTGGGAGTAGTTTTGCAGCTTGAAGAATTTTCTGGATTCACAAGCGCTCCTTCTCTCCTCCACCAATGAAGATGACAGGAGGAAGCAAAAAAAAAGAATCTGAAGATGGTGACGAAGGTGGAAGCTTCCGGTGGAAGCACAACGCCACAAGGTGCACCAAATGGAGGTCCATTGACGATCACCAACAACAAAAAGAGTAGAAGGACAAAAAGGGCCTGATTCACAAAGGTAAACTCAGACAGTTTTCGGTATTCACAAAGGGCATTTACGAGCAGAAACGTTAGACTTTGTCTCTGTTTACCTTAAGTTTTGGTCTTAAGTTTAACTGAGAACAAAACTGAGACAAAAGTCTAACTTTACTACTCGTAAATGTCATTTGTGAATACTGAAAGTCATAAAGTTAGACTTTCGTCTCAGTTTACCTTTGTGAATCGGGCGCAAAGTTTTTTAGGAGAATTCCAGACCCAATTACTAGATGGCGGAATAATGCACAACACGTGAATCCAGAAACTTCTTCAAGCTGATAAACTGCACCTACAGGTAAGAAACGATATGTTATAGTTATCTCAAAACACTATGGCCCAGATGTAGGTAAATCTGATTTACCAACTCTAGAATACCGAATTTTACCGATTCGGTATGCTAGATTTGGTAAATCAGATGTAGGTAAAAATTCGGTAATTTTTACCGAATCTGTGTGATTCGGTAATTACCGAATCGGTATTTACCGATTCGGTCATTGCCATTGATTCCTATGGGCCTACAGGAATCAATGTCAATTACCGAATCGGTAAATACCGATTTGGTAATAATACCGATTTTGCAAGGGGAACAGGGTGTCACTTTGACACTCTGTTGCACCCCTGATTTTGGTTTGCGTGCCATATGACACACATACATGCCCTTAGGGCATGTGTGTGTGCCACATGGCACAGGTGTACATGCACAGATGTGCATGTACACAGGAATTCGTTATTTACCATGCAATTGTATTACATGGTAAATAACTAATCGGTAGTGGCCTGTGGCACTGTTTGAAGTGCCACCAACATCTGGCTTTACTGATTCGGTAAATTTACAGATTCGGTATTTTACCGAAACGGTAAATTTGAAGGCCCCTACATCTCCATTTGCAAATACCGGTCGGTAACGGCCGATTTCGGCTGTTACCGACCGGTAATTGCCGACCTACATCTGGCCCTAAAACTCGTGCCCTAAGGTTACTGTAACTCACACCCTCAACCATGCTCTGCTAATTACCCCAAGTAATACACCAGTCATGACATCTTATATGACATGATTTATAATATCACTGCAAAATATGTGACACAATTATTGATGAGAAAACTGTGCATGGTGTGGGCGTGAGTTACATTTACCGTAGGGTATGAGTTATAGTAACTTGAGATAATTCAAACTGTAACTGCTGAATTGCTATGATTGTATAGGTGTAAAATCTGAACCGAACTATAACATCCCTGTAACATTTTTTTATTTTTTGTGAATTTTGAAGGTTTTTTCAATTCTATTTTCTAACTTTAACGACCCTGTTACCTTTGTTTTTTTCATTGAAAAAAAAGTATGTATATATATATATGCACCAGACTCCCGGAGACCAGGAAAATAAGGGTTGCACTCACCAAAGGATTACGTTTCATCAAGGTTGCTTTTAATTCTTAATTTTGTATTTTCATCGGTTTACTCGGCAAGACAAACAAAAAGCCGGCGCGTTTCGCAGCAGCCGCTGCTTGATCCTTTGGTGAGTGCGACCCTTATTTTCCTGGTCTCCGGGAGTCTGGTGCATAAATTACGGCGTGGTCCTGCCATTGGAAACCGCACCGCCAAAGATCGCCGGTTAGCAGGGCATTTGGACTATCATTGGCTTATATATATATATATATATAATATATATATTTTTTGTATATATATATAATCTATCCATCAATCAATGGCTGCTCTGTCCTGAGCCATTCAAGAACAGAACATACCACGACCCATATGCAATATTTAAGCGTGCTTTAATTGTGCAATGACGTTCCTCTACGTGTTTCGTAGCGCTACGCTACTTGTTCATGAGTAAATTTGTAAATTTTACAGTAGTTTCTGTTGCCTATATAACACATCAAGTGATTGTGAAAAACAAACAACATAGAAAACAGACCTGTACCACTATTTACATGTGGCATTGAATAATTTGTTATTCAATACTACGAGCATAAAGCTAATTCCAATCACCTAAAGTAATTACTTTTTAGCGTGGTTAACTTTTGACTTTCACAGTAAAATTTCATACTGTGTCTTCACTGTGTGACATTCTCAATAAAGTTTCAGTTGTTGACAATTTTTGGGTAAGTCAAACAATAAGGTCTGGTTGGCTTACAAACCCTGCTTTGAAGACTATTTTTTTCAAACATACCAACAAGGTGTTCTATATGTATAGCTAGGCATTATTACATCTCGCTGGTAGTGCTGGTGAATCAATTTTTAACAGATTCCTCAATTTAAAATAACATTGCTCTTTCTTATTTATCCTCACCCCCCTATCGGCATGCACATTCAATCACAGCAGATCTACTGCGCAATTCTGCCCAAGTGGGCTTGTACGACCGATCTAAAGGTCTATATATCTCATTCATAAATCTACCCAGGCACTTTTGTTTGCGTGAATTCTCACGCCATTCTTACCTTCTATAACAAATCACATCGGTGAACTAAATGCTGCCAAACCATATTAATAATGAAATGTTTATAAGTCAATAACGAGTAGATTATTCAAAAATATATTTTCATTCTACCATACGATATGATTAGCTCTTTTGCTTTCAGTTTTCATCCAAAAAGAACCCAGTGCATCGTAATAAAAAGATATAAAACCATGTTAAAAAATATAAACACATATTCTTATGAGATAACAACAGCCATTTGCATTACTTAGCGAGGTATCACTGTGGCAGTAATAGAGGGTTTGGCACAATCATCCTCGATGCATAGCTAATTCTTCGTCAAGGTTGTGGCCGTTGGGGCATGGAGTGTTGTATTTGATAATCGGTCTTGTTTCAAGACGTCGAAGATTTTGTATTGTATTACATTTAGGGGTGATTCTTCAATTGGGGGGAAGTAAAGAATGGGGGTCCCAAAATGTAAAATCTGCATGCATTATCCATAGACTTCTTTACGACAGCTTAGAGCACAAAATGCTGAACGGAATTTGAACAAATCCGACAGGAAGCTGGATCTTGGTCCACAAATTGTGCTTTTTTGATTTGTTGTAAAATCATTCAGTAGTTTTTGAGAGATTAAGGGTCTAATATAATTATTAGGTTGAGCCTGGGCAGCGCATTCACGAGGCATACTATATGAGGTAGGGACATGAAGCTACGCCCACATTTTTCATTGGCTTGTGTCATTGTCCACTGTAAACTGTGACTGTTCATTGGTTAAAAGGCTTAGCAGTCGTTCCTTAGTACCGCCTTGTCTCATTTTGTAACCTGACATGGCGACACCCCCTGTTACATGTGTTGTTACTTGGTAGGATTTATTTACAGACTTTGAGCACTATTTTCTCAAATAGGTTTGTCCTGCCTGACATGCTCTCTCCTAATGCTTTTTAAAATTTATATAGAAAGCATTTGCAATGCAATGGGTGTCGCACTTGCGAGAATTTAAGCTGCTGGCATTGTAAATGAAAATGCCTTTTATTTATCTGTTTTAAAAATAGCACATAAATAAAAGGCATTGTTATTTACAATTCCAATAACTCAAACTCTCATGAATGCGAGACCTATTGCATTGCAAATGTTTGTCTATTCTGACAGTTGGGCTCGCAGAAGTCCAGTGGGTGTCCTATGAGAGCGCAAAATCAGAAATGGAGCCCTGTGATTGGTGGAGAGGCCAGCTTTTCCCGTGATCCTTTTAAGCTCTCGTTGGAGCAAGAGTCTCCAGCGAGTCCCATGAGAGAGAGCGCTTTGATTGGCTGGCTGTTGGAATGTTAGAAGTGAAATGGCCTCCATTACTATTTACTTTGGAAAATTGGAGGTGTTGTGGAAATTAAGTAAAAAAGCTATATGAGGCGGCAGCAGAAAGGCATGCTGGTCCCCTAGATTTAGAGAGGTGTCGATGGGATAACTAATATGAAGACAATACATGTATATTGTTTTTAACTAATGTTTATCATCTTGTGAGATTCTTGCAGGATTGAGAATACTCATAAGGAGTAGATGATTTCTCCATACACTATATTAGTGGGAGTGCGTAGGAATTGAGGGACAGGTGTGGCGCAGTGGTCAGAGCAGCTGACTCCGGAGCATGGGGCTCAGGGTTCGATCGCCGGTGGCAGCTCAGCACAGCATCATGTGACTTTGGCCAATAGCTCACTTAATCTCTCCGGCGGCCCCCAGCGTTTGGATACCCTCAGGGGTGATAAGTTTGCGCTTTACAAATGTGGAATTTATTTTTATATTAAATGCATATTGTGGTCCTTGTTTTTGAAAAGAAGTGTGTAAGAGATAAGTTCTGTGATGAGTAAATAGTTAACTTTGATTTTCGTTTTAAGTTACGATCTCGCGAGCCTCTCTCAGAGTCGTGAACAGTTGGAAGGAGTAGGTGATGTTTGAATACAATTTTTTTTTTTTTTAAATAACAAAGCGAGAGAGTAAGGGATTTTACACTTTATCAATGTGAGTTGAGAACTCCTGGTCCCCAGAATTACTTACAAAAACAATAAAGGAGTATCCACTCAAAAACAGAGAGAACGTGAAAATGCGTTCCTCTGGATAGGGGCTAAGGTGCTCAATTCAGCACCATGTGCCTCAGCCTGTTTTCGGATAATGCATATCCTTATAGAAGACCCCTCACTCACCAACCTAGTTGGTGACATGCTTCATCATCGGCCTATGGGGTGGGACCCCGATGATGAAGCATGTCACCAACTAGGTTGGTGAGTGAGGGGTCTTCTATAAGGATATGCATTATCCGAAAACAGGCTGAGGCACATGGTGCTGAATTGATGTTTGAATACACCCAGCGATGCGCACTGGTTACTGCGGGAGAGAGTCTTGCTGGAGATGGTGTTTATCAGACTCTACTATTTATGCTCATTGTTTAAGAAGAGTTGTGGGTAGAGTTAAGCCTCATCCAGCACCCTACTACGTACAGCCGGGGGGGGCAGTCTCTCTACACACCCTACTAAACGCAACTGTCATCTGAGAGAGAGGTCAAAAAGGAGAATCCTGTCCCCTCTCACACCCTACTATGCCGCCCTTCATTAGAGAGAGAGCTCTCAGCAGAGGGGCCAGTCCCTCTACACGCAACCGTGATCTGACAGAGAGGTTAAAAATGAGAGCCCTGACCCTTCCCACACCTTGCTATGCACACACATCATCTGAGAGAGATCTCGGCAGAGAGACGAGTCGCTCCACACACTCTACTATGCACACCTGTGATTACAGAGGGAGGTCTCAGGAGATAATGTCGGAACACAAGAAATATTAAAAAGTCATTCTACCATACAAACTCACAAAAATAATGAATAAAAAAAACCAATCCAAAAAAAAAACCAAAGGTTAAAGTAACCCTAACCCTATAGTTAGGTATAATAAAAATATCTGCTTTCATTTAAAGAAAACCACAGAACTTCACTTAAAAAAACAAAGTTTAAAGTGACGTTATAGTTAGGTGACTTGTAAGTGTGAACGTTAACATTTTGACTGCAGAAAAACACATACATTCACCCGTTCTAGTTAGCAGCGCTAACTATAACTTGCACCCCTGCCATGCACTACTTAAGACCTCACATATGACATCACTCATGACATCTCAAACAACACCATTGATGACATCGCTGACTGCATCTTCCAAGCCAAGTTTTGTTTTCCTGCATATTGCTGTATACATTGCTGTGGCTTTACCTGTGTCATAGTTCACATTCAATCAACCACAGATATGTAGGGAGCCCTCATTGAGGACTGTGTGCAATCTCTACACAACTGTTCAGAGAAGGCCAAAATAGTGAATGCCAATTCCAAAAACATGCCCTCTCACAGATAGCTTTTATCTGCTTCAAACCCCCGACACAGACCAAACCTACGTTAAGAAACAAAGTTGATATCAGTAGAGAACTGAGTACTGTAAACAGTGCTTATTCTATCGAGAAAGTTTACTCTAAGCCACACTGTTTGCAAACACTGAAATGTTCATAAGAAATATATATTAAAAGGCCCCCTTTTGGCTTGATTATCCCCCCCACCCCCATTTGGCTGGTTTCTGATGCGCTTTGAGTGTGTACTGGGTCCATGCTAACATGGTTCCCAGGGCCTGTGTTCTTCCCAAATTGGCACCTTTGTCTCCCCAACTGATACACCTCTGGCACACAAGTAAGTCACCTGTAAAAGGTACCACTGGTACTAATGGCCTTGTGACCTTAGAGGGTCTCTAAGGGCTTCAGCATGTATTGTGCCGCCCTCAGAGACCCCTCACCAAACACATACACACTGCATTGCAGACCGTGTGTTTAGGAGCAGCTAAAGCTGAAGATTCGACATGTCTACAAACCACTGCCTGTGGCTTCGGTAAGTCGCCCCTCTAGCAGGCCTCACTGCCCTAAGGCAGGGAGCCCTATACCACAGGTGAGGGCATAGCTGCATGAGCAACATGCCCCTACAGTGTTTAAGTCCATTCTAAGACATTGTAATTGCAGTGAAGCCATATTGAGTACCAGGTCTGCGAGTTTTTCATTACAAACTCCACAGCTCCGTGATGGCTTTACTGAATGCTCGGAAGTTTGCTATCAAACTTCTAAGCACAATAAACCCACACCGACGCCGGTGATGGATTTATAATAAATGCACTCAAAGGGCACCTCAGTGGTGCCCCCTGATAACCTACCAGCCCACTAGTGTGGGCCTGGCTGGTCTGCACTAGCATGCAATCTCTAGACATGTTTCTGACCGCTGAGCTAGAAGTGTTTTGCTTTCGTGGGTCAGAAACAAAGCCTGCTCTGGGTGGAGGTGCTGCTCACCCACCCCCCAGCAGGCGCAGCGTTGAAAGGCGTGAGCCTCAAAGGCTTCCCATCCTTCGTTCGGCTGACCAGGGCCTCTTAAGCTAGTGGAGATGTCCGCCCGCTGACCAAGCCCCATAATTGGTCAGCCGGAAAATTAGTAAGCAGGAGAGGTGTGACCCCTCTCAGCAAGGACCACCCATAAGGTTCCCTGAACTGAAGTGACCCCTTCCTTTCAAAATCCTCCATATTGGTTTAGATTCTAGCTAATAGTGTTAGGGGATGCCCCCTTCAAGGGTGGAGGCACCCTAATGGTAAGTAGCCCTTTGGCTACTACCTTCTAATCCCTGTAACACCCCTAATCGAGTATTTAGGGGCATCCCAGAACCGTAATCCTCAGATTACTGATGACCTATGAAGAAGAGGAGAAAGAAGAGCTGGGCAGCAGCGAAGAGTGAAGACACCAACTGACTTGTCCCCAGCCCAACCTTCAGTCTGCAGCCATCAAAGACCCTGCAACAGAAGAGCGACTCATCCCGCAGCCCAGCGACCTCCACAACCCTGGGAGGGCTACCTGACTTCTAAAAAGACTCCTAATCTCCCGCGGACAGTGCACCTTTTCAGAAGAAAAAACAATTCTAAATACAAAGTACTCTGCCTTTGGGCCCCTGAAGTTGACCACCTCTGCGCCCAATGCCCATTGCCCATTGCCCAAGTGGCCCACTGGTCCAGAGAAGGTTCCACTGTGATCCTGAGCAAGAGTCCCTCATGGATTGACCCCTGTGGGACTCAGCGTCGACGCTTGCCGCCTCTGCACAATGACCCCTGCAACCGCAACCGCACTGGTAAGGTACTTGGACTTTGTTGAGGTCTACTGATGGTGTCCTGATGGCCCAGCACACCCCAGTTTACCTGTGCAGCTGTAGGTTTCTTCCGTCCAGCCTCCTGGACTGAACCTGCAGCCTTTTTCTGACTTCAAGATTCTCCATTTATTTGCATTGGGCGCCCGGCGCTGTGTTGGCGCTCTGCAGTCGGCCACCCCTGTGCCGCTGAGGGTGTAACTTTGGAGATGCCTTGTGCCCCCCATGCTTACCTTAAACTCAGTGATTGGGTTACTAAACCGTTCTATTTACCTGCAAGTAGCACCACTTTGATTGCCCCCTTTCTCCATTGGATAACATTGGCCCCAGATACCGAGTTTGACCTCTGAACCCGGCTGCCCCAGTGCCGATTGTGGTGCATTGAGGTCCTTTACCTGAACCTTGCCTGGTACTGATTCTTCATCCAAACACTCAAAACTGGAAATCGTTTACTTACCTGCCTTTTGCTGATTGTGTTTCCTCCCATAGGATAACATTGTCCTGATTGAACAATGCACTGTGCCCACTTTTTACAGTGAAAAAGTGATATTACAAAACTTATCTTACTGCAACAAAGTATCTTTGGTTCTATATAATAAATATACGAAAAGTAATATTTTAACAAACCACTGATCTCGGATTTAGTCATTGAGTGTGTATAATCATTTCTTGCCTGAGTGTGTCCAACAAATGCTTAGCACCGCCCTCTGGTAAGCCTAACTGCTCGCTCACACCACCACAGAGGAGGGCGTTAGTGTTATCTACTTGAGCCGCTGTAAGCCTCTGGGGATCTACTGGACTCGGTGCACACTACACCTTACTTTGGTGTATTATACACAGAGCCGGCTTCCTACAAAATACACCACAGACTATTGAAAACAATCTACTAAGAACAGTGCACACTCTATGCAACAGCGGCCAAAAAGACACTATTCACTAAAAAGAGCCACTGTCTGAAGGTGAAAAACATTCTGCTACCTGCACCCTTCATACTATGGGGAAAACTTTAAAGATTAATCCAACTTCCGAAGCAAAGCAAGCGCGCAGACATAGGATAGTACCGGGTGCACACAGCCTTCTAGGTCACGTATGTTACATATAAATTGTCATACTGAGATGATTCTCTTCAATAATTTAAGGCTGCTTCAATACTTAGTATGAAGAACCCTGACTTTCTGCCTTGCTGAAAGCTTTTTCTGCAGTGTCAAAATATGTATGTGGAACATAATGAACACAAGTCAGCATTCAGCTGTACACAGAGTATGTTCGACACCTCCACACAGCTACGGTGCATTAGGAGCCAGGTGTTTTCTAATTAGCTGGACCCAAACTGTACAAAATTAAGTGGAAAAGTAATATAGTAGTTATCCACCACAATCCAAACTATGAAAAAATCAAGCACACTTATTGGATGATGTCAGCAGTGATGTCATCGATGAGGTCATTTGAGTTGTCAGTGATAGAACATGTCATGAGTGATGTCATATGTGAGGTCATAAGCAGTGGCACACGGTTTAGAAAGCTCTACTATAACTAGAACTGCTGCATTTCAGTGTTTTTTTAGTACAAAACTTTAATGTTCACTCTGACAAATTCACCTAACTATAATGTTACTTTAACCTTTGTCTCTGTGAAGTTATATATGTAACAATAATTTCTTGAATCCCAATATTTTATACTCCCCTTAATTTTTACCTTGGGCGTTTAAGCTCTAAATAATTTGTCATAGAAAATCAGAATAAACACTGAGACTAATAAATAACTCAGCTCTAGATCAATATAGATGTTGTACTATTTACTTAAGAACTGTTAATAAAAAAAATCAGTCCAGGGAAGATGCATAATCGCTCCATGAAGGCTGAGATACAGAGTCACAAATGATAATGAAATCCCTATTTAGGCAGCTAAACCTCTCGATTCTAAGTGTCAAACTCATAACAGGAACTGACCACTTCCTAAGGAAGGTAAAGAAAGTCTCAACATGTTCTGACAGAGTCTCGGGAGGTACATGTGATGCAAAACAATTAACAAAGCTTGCTTCCTCCGCTTGCTTCCTCAGCAACTGCACTTCGGAGATGTACAACATAATGTTAAATATTTCTCAAAGAATCGGTCATCGAAATATGTTCTTTTGCTCGCCGGAAGGAGTACTCCCAGCGGAGTCCTTCAGAGGGATAAGGTACAGGACGGGAAATGTAATTTTCGATCCACGCTTATTAATACCACACAATCGATCCCTCGCGTCGTTGCGCTCTGCGCTCCGCGGAAGCTGCGCAGACAGAGACCTGCAGAGGGTTCCTTACCAGGAGGTGGAAATGACCTGAGCTAGAGGAGCCGCGCACCAGAAACCCCGTTCATTCTACTAATAGAGAGAAACTGTATTACATTAATAATCCCACTTCTAACCAACATGATGACATCATTTCAAGTGCGTTTGCATTAATTCATCAGTTACTACCATATGCATCCTTAATATCACTTATTTGACACCCCAAATTACACATATGAATTAATTATAAAAAGAAGATAAATATATATATATATATATATATATATGGTTTTTTTTAAAACCTTAGAAATTCACTGAAAAAATAAAAGGTGACAGTGTCGTTATAGTTAGGTAATTTTGTAAGTGACAACATTAACATTTTGAACTAAAAAAACTGAAATTCACAAGTTATAGTTTTTAGCGCTAGCTATACCTTGCACCCCGCCATGCACTGCTTACGACCTCACATATTGCATCACTCATGATGTGCTAAGACATCATTTATGACATCTCTGATTTTATTTATTTTATATTTTTATAGTGTGCGAACCAGACCTGCGAGGGTATCAGAGCTCTTTACAGAATAGAGGGGGAGGAGTACAAAGCGTAAGGATGGGAGGGATCAAATTGGGAAAGAAAGGGATACATTATACAGGAGGAGCACGCAGTCTAAAGTCCAAGCTACATGTGGGATAAAAATTAAAACAAGTAGATATAATATACAAGAAGGCACGCAGTCTCAGCTCTTGGGGGGATGCCCCGGAGTGCAGAAAATATGTATCATCCGTAGAGGCCGTGGATAATGCCGAGGTGGAGGGTGGAACATGTCGATGAGGTGATGGTAAAGCATTCATTAGATGAGGTATTTTCCCCTTAAGAAAGTTTTGGTCTCCTTCTTAAAGTGGGCCAAGGATGGACGTCTTCTAAATTCTTGGTGCGGCCCCAGAGAAGGCCCGATTGTAGTTTTTTTTCTTTCGGAAGCGTACTGGTTGCAGCTGTGAGAAGTTGACCTGGTATATCATGTCCACTATTCTAGTGGGCACCTTGCACCAGTCCAAACGACCCTTATTGATGGTGGTTATAAAGGCAACCTTATAGAAAGCTATCCTAGTGGTAGCTGTGGAGAGCAGCCTTCAGGGTAAGACTTAGAGGCGAGTTAAGCAAGATGTTTTACCAATTATAATCTCTTGAATGATCAAATGAAAGCACACCACACAAGGTATATATCAAATATATATGTATTTATTCTAAACACAACCCCTCTGGACTCTTTATGAGGTCAGAGGTAAAAGTACAATACAAGGAACTTAATTAGCATACAATAAATTGCACAGTATACGTTATGCCCTAGGGGCCTCACGAACCATATATTAAAATACTGGTATAAGAACCACGTGAGGGATAGAAGTGAGGCCTGGGGCCTGTAGAATCGCTGGGGCTACCAGGAACCACCCAAGGTAGGGACGCAGGAGACCCACGGGGGACGCGTGCAGTGTCTAAACACCGCCCCGGTTTACCATTGACTTTCTATGGAGAACGAACAAGTTACAATTTTAAAGATTAAGGACACTTCTAGGTGGACTACGATGAAACCCTTTTAGACTAGGACACTTCCAGAGTCAAGACCCACGGGAGCACCGGAGTACTCGTGTTACCTCACCCAGGGAACCAGGATGCATAGGTGTCTTTTGGTGTCTGGTTTTGTTGTCGATTCCAATGGAGAGCTGCGGAGAAGTGCTGCAGGCGACCAGAGGAAAAGTGTCCGGGTGGATCTGAGATATGAAGAACCTGAAAGCAGAAGGGACAGAGTCTGGGCCACTAGCTAGTGACCATGATGGCGACAGGAAGATGCCAGCCGATGTCGGGTAATTTCAGGTGAGAATGTGAAGTTTGTCTCTTCAGCCACGAGGACCAGGAGGTGTCGACGATGACCAGGAGCTGGATTCGAGCTGTCCCACAAAGGATCTAGTTGAGTCCAGTGTTGCTGTCTGAATTGGACCTAACAAGCCTTGGCAAATACAATCCATGCAGGATGTCAAGATTGGCTTCGGTGCAGACCAGCAAGGTCTGAGGAACTTCTGGTTTAGCGAGATGTTGGAGCAAGCCTGGATCAACAAGGAAAGCAAAGTAAATCAAGGATTGGTCTTCTTGAGGGCTCACTAGCCAACAGACTAGGAACCCCGAAGATGCATCGAGATGAAATGCACAAAGCGGGCCCACGGGACACTCGTGGAGTGGGCCTCTGAGCTTCGGATGAAAAGGTGCTCGGGGCTGGGGCTTCAAGCACCCCAATGCACAACTTCAGGATTCCTCAGGAAGTAGGTGCAGCTTGCAAAATACAGGATGTCCAGGAGTTCCGGTCCCACGTCTCTCGTGTCTGCTACGGGTCTCAGCTTTGCTGGGAGCGCAGGTCAGCGTCAGAGATGTCTGGAAGCCTGTGTCCTGTGTCACAGATTCTTCAGGATCCAGCAGGAGCCTCGAAAAGACTGGCAAAGATGCTGTTGGTGCCCGTTTGAACAGGGAGGTCACTCCGTGACCACAAGGGAGATTTCTTCCGTCTTCCAATTGATATGGAATGTCGAAGGTCCAGGATATATGTTGCAGAGTTTCGTCCAGGGTAATCTAAAGTCCTAGGGACTGGGGTTCTATACTTATAGTAAGTTTAGGGGTTGGACTAACTCTAAGGTCCCTCCTATGGGTGGACCTGGGGAGGTGGTGGTTACAACTCTTTCCTTTGTCCAGTTTCACGCCTGAGCTGGGGCTGAGCACCCCAGCAACCGGTTTGAACTGGGAATTGCATGGAGCACCTTGGGTGCCCCAGGCAGTGTCTGAAAAGCATTCACTGAATGCAGCCCTCCCTGCCCTAATGCACTAAAGCCTGTCTGGGGAGGTGCCAGCACCTCCCTGGACAGGAAACCTATTGTCCAGGCCCCCCTGACGGAGTTTTGTCCAGCAGCAGGAGGTCAGACTCGTGTCTGTGGCAGCAGCATCCATGTTGTGATGCTGAGGCTCTGTTTAATTTTAACCGGGTAAAGCAGTAACATACATATCTTTTCCCTCGAGAAGGGTGGAATGCTACCCCCGCTGCCAGACTGGTGGGGGGAGGAGGGGGTAGTATTTCAAAGTGTTTGACCCCTTAAACAACATGTTTTGATAAAGCCAAACCAAAGTTAGCATTAACTGCGAGGATTATAATGCACTTAAGAGTATATGGTATGGCAATATCATAGAACAGCTATAAGGACATGGCTCCGAAAGCTGCAGAGGGGCTCAGCTCATGCTAGGGCACCCTCTCACATAAAACCAAGCACTCTGCATCCAGGATTGTCAAAGCCTGCCCTAGGAGTGACTTATAGGTTACTATGTGTCTATATATAAGGTAGATATAGGTACACTATATCTAAGTAAGAGGTGATTACACCACCTTACCCAGGCTGTAAGTACAGACCTGTGGTGTCAGTTTGGAAGGATAACCATGGGTGGCACAATACATGCTGCAGCCCCTGGTAGGCCTAGGGTGCACCTATGCCCTGGGTACCTATGGTACCATATACAGGGGCTCACATAGGTGACCCAGTAACCAAACTGGTATGAACCTAAAGTACATGGTATCAATTTAGAGAGAGAACAGCTGGGCTGTGGGCCTGATTAGCAGGGCCACAGCCATACTAAAGTAAAAAAAAACAGTGAATCACAGCAAAAAGTGGGGGTGACCATAGGAAGCAGACCCTACTCTACGACAGCAGCAACAGGTCTTTGAAGATCAGGAGTTTCTGGCTCCTCCAGATATCGCAAGTTTTTGTGCAAGAAATGCAGGGGAGATGGAGTAGAGAGCTTTGTGTGTAATGCAGGCCAGTTTAAGTTGGATTCTGGCCTCCACGGGAAGCCAGTTCAGAGCTTTGAGGTGGGGAGAGATCTGGTTGAATTTCCTTGAGTCCGTTAGGAGTCTGGCGGCTTTGTTGAGGCAGGCTTCCAATGGGGCCAGAGAGTTCTTGGATAGCCCTGCGAGAGTAGAGCATCCATATTGTAGTCTGGAAATGACTAGGGCCTGGATGTTTTAAGGTCGGACACATCGAGGAAGGGTTTTAGGTTTCTGGTGGAACCTGGCCATCTTGGCCATCGAGTTTATATGGCCACGCATGTTCCAGATGAAGTCAAGGGTTATTCCAAGGGATTTCGCTGAGTCAACAATGGTAGGAGGGCAGTGTAGTACTGTGATGGTCTTGATCCATTCCTTGATGTCTCGATTGGGTTTGGGTGGGGAGCTCAGAAGAAATTCAGTTGTATTTGCGTTGAGTTTCAGCTGGTTGGCGGTGAGCCAGTGCCCTGTCAGCTTCAGGGTCTCGTTCAGGGAGAAAACGTCCGCAGGGGAAGAGATTGTTATGTAGATCTGTGTATCGTCGGCGTTCATAAGGTAGGAGATGTTGACGGCATGAAGCACCTCGGTGAGAGGTTCAAGGTAAAGGTTGAAGGGGGTAGGGGAGAGGGTTGATCCTTGGGGGACTCAAACCGGAGAGGGGGCGGATAGATTACCGTTGATGAGGACTCTCTGTGAGTGGACCTGGAGGAAGGATCTAAACCATTCGAGGACGGTGCCCTCCAACCCCATCCTGAGTTTGAGTCGTTCAAGGAGGATTTCGTGGTTAACCGTATCAAAGGCGGAGGAAAGGTCTAAAAGGATTAGAAGACAAGTTTTGCCTAGGTCGAGGGCTTGGAGCGCGTTATCCACGATGTGGAGGAGGGTAGATTCCGTGCTGTGTCCAGGTCTGAACCCGGACTGGAAGTCATCTAGCAGGTGAAAGTTGTTGATGTGTAGGCTCAGCTGCTGTTGCACACATTTTTCCAGAACTTTGGCTAGGAGTGGGATGTTGAATATGGGTCTATAGTTCTCAGCAACGCGCTGCCAGTTTCTCGTGCTCGAGGTTCTTGGTGTCTCTAACCCATCGTTTGGGAATCACGGGTTGAGGTGTCCATGTCTTGTGGGTGCTAGGCAGGAGAAAGATGCCCGGGGGGGTGGTAAAAGATGTGAAGTTTGCACAGCTGTGAGGTGTTGTTGGAGATGGGGAGTGCGAGGTATTCGCATGGGGTCTGTGGGGTCCACCGGCAGTTCCGTAACAAGGAGGTTGGAGCGCTAGATACAGACAATGCCACCCCCTTTTTTCTTCTGGTGCCTGTCCATCCTTACGATGTTATACTTGGGAGGGACTAAGAGGTCTAGGTAGTGCGATGAGGAATCCTTGAGACAAGATTCAGCCAAGATCGCTAGATCTGATTTATGACTCAGGATGAGGTGGGCAACATCAGATGCATGCTTTACAGCTGACCGGCAGTTTATTAGGAGGCCGGCTAGGGAGGGGTAGGAGTGGGTGTCGAAGGTAGAAGCAGAGGTGGGAACTTTAGCTAGGTTGCTATTGACTACCCCTCTGATGCAGAGGGTAGCAGATCTGTTATGGCGCGTTGCAACCGTGCAGATAATTTTTTCAACCCAAAGGACAGGTGTAGAAAAAGCAGACCTTTTCTTATCTCCTGGGGAGAGGGCTATCTGACAATAACCTGATGATATCTCAACCCAAAGATGTGGCTTACAAGGGGCTACACACCCTTGAAAAACTTCTTTGAGAGCAGGTCCCCCCCTCCGCTAGCCTACCTAAACCACGGGTCTGCCCCCCAGCGAAGTGCTCCCCATTCTCTCTTCAAAAATGGCTTCAGCTTTTTAACAGTTCGTGGTATAAGTCAACACCCATGTGATTTCTTGCAGGAAAGACGTAACGCCTCTCACCAGAGCAGGCCCGTCTGTCTCCTTTCTTCGAAGTCATTAGCACGTCTCTCCAAGAAGGCAGAAAACTGACTTGGGCTCAAACTCCCTGTGTGACCTTTAAGGGCTCAGGAGACTGCAGTTGACAAAGGGACACCTTTGTAAAAGTTGCACACTGTAATTTGTTACATCAATTTTGACTTAAGAACCAAGTTTGGCTTAATGTAACACACTGTTGGATACCTTGGAGTGTCAACTTTAGTCACACCAGTCCAGTCAGGAGATAGCACAGTTGAGGAGTCAGCATGTAACCTTGCACTAATCTATTTCTAATGAAGACCGCTGGCCGATCCTGAATCAAATCATTTCCCTGCGACCCAGCTGCCCCTAGCCAATGTTTAGAGTCTCTCCAGACCTCAAAGAACTCGACCCACCACCCTCTGGGAGGCGGCAACTAAATGTTTCAACCCAAAGGAGAGGTGTAAACAAAGCAGACCTTTTCTTATCTCCTGGGGAGAGGGATATCTGGAAATAACCTGATGTCAGGTCAAAGATACTTTGCTGTCCCCAACCTACTGATTTGCTCATCACCCCTTGGTATGGGGTGGGCATCAGCCTTGGTGACTGCATTGAGGCCCCTGTAGTTCATAAAGAACCTTACCTCAGGTTTTCTCCTTTTGGGGTTCGGCTTGGGCAGCAGATCCACTGGGTTGGCCCAAGGACTACTAGACGGCTCATTCACCCCCAACTGTAGCATCTTGGCAACCTCAGCCTTGATACTAGATTTGCCCTGGTCTGACAATCTGCAAATTATGCTCCTAACAGGCAAGCTGTTCCCCGTGAATAAAAACAGACTTGTCACCAGATTTAAAGAAAGGAAATATCCCACTGCAGTATTGGAAATTGCTATAAATTGAGTCAAACACACAGACAGAAACCAATTGCTAAGTGGCTAAAACAAAGTTGATACAAGTAATAGACCAGTTTTTGTATCCAAGTTCTCGTCAAGAAGCTACCTTATCAAAAGAACCATGCTGAAATATTGGCCAATGATACGTAATGAGACTGATTTCAATGGGATTTTTGACTCACATCCATTGTTTGCTTACCAACGTACTAAGAACCAGAAGGAATTGCTAACTAGACGGTGTCACTCCATTGAAGGACCCAAAAAGGTACTGTCCCGTGTTTAAACTGTAGACATTGCAACAAAATAATTAAGGGAACCACAATAACATACCCAACCAAGGGCAACCCCATCGAACTCCGAACCACTGCCACGTGTGATTAAAAAAACTTGACTTACTTACTGAAGTGCCCATGTGGCTTGACATATGTAGGAAAAACTGAAGGGAAGTTAAAAGTCTGTCTAACGGAACATAAAAGCATCATCAGGAATCACTCAGAGAAGTCACTCGTAGCTGTCCATTTTACTACGCAGAAACACAACATCAGCCAACTGAGATTCCTGGTATTGGAACTGGCTCCTCTCTTAGAAGGAGTAGGCAATCGAAAAAGATTACTACAGCAAGAGCTAACTTGGATGAAAAAATTGGACTCATGTCTTCCTAAGGGTCTTAATGACCGTATGGAATATAGTTGTTTTCTTTAGAATTCTTGTTCAAACAATTTCACGTGCTGTTATCATTGACCATATTTTCAGATGACTTTATTACGGTTTTGTGATGTACATAGGAATTTTCAGATTACTTTATTACCCTTCAGTGATGTACATAGAAATTTTCTTTCGAAACACACACCAACATTAACCCGTTTATACTTTATTGCACCTGCATGTTTTCTCTTATTTTTCATCTTCATTGCTCCCTCTCTACATCATTGTAGAGACGCGTTTCACTTTACGTATCCTAACATGGGGTCCGTCCCATTTCCATATTGAATTGCACGTGTCACATCTAACATCTTCTAATATGGCATCCGTTTTTGCGCTCTAATGTCCTATTTCTATTACGGTCGCTCTGGAAGGGACCATTACCTGTAAGACCCGGTGTTCTCATGCCGTAGTCACACCAGTGTTTCGGTTTGACCGAGCACAGAACTTTTTCCACTGGCAAGGTAAGCCATGCTTATCGTTTCACGTTGATTTGGAATTACGGAAATCGGTTTATCCTATTCCACTCGTAGTTACACCATTTTTCATTTTGAGTTTCCAGTCCAGTGAACGTTTCGAATTACGGGCTCTAGAGGTAGACCCTTAACCTTAATTTCTCATGGCATTTAGCAGGTAGTTTTTTTTCACTAATTCCTGCGAATTCACGTTCTGCTAGCTGAGCACCGTATTGATTTTGGTTAAACTCACAGAAGACTCGAGAGTCTTTTCATCACGTCGATACACAGCCCCACTTAAATCTGTGCACCCGTGATTGCACTTGTCTCACCATGATAAAGCTTGCGACGTTGTTGCACTCCTATTTATTTGTTTTTTTTCTCATCCTTATGTTGGTACTCGGTTTTATATGTTTGTTCAATCACATGCCCCCTGACTGCACTTGCCTTAATGCGTTACAGATTGCCACGAAGATGGACTTTTATTCTCTCTATTGTCACATTGACACCCTGGAATGGAATGGAATAAATACTTGTATAGCGCAGACTGTCACCCTGCGGGTATCCTGGTGCTTCGATCAAGAGGTCGACCAATCGACAGCTAACTTCCGGCATTTAAAGAGAGAAGAAGAATCAAACCCTAGGGAAGAGCCATGTTTTAATGTTCTTCCTAAACTCAGGTAAAGAGTCCATTTGTCTCATATTCTGAGGAAGCTTGTTCCAGTGGAGAGCGGCGGTCACACTAAATGACCTTCCTCCCATCCTGGATCGTTTAAACCTGGGAGTAACCAGCAGGCTGGTGCCTGAAGAGCGGAGTTGTCTTTTGGGCTGATACCAAGAGAATTTTTCTTGCAAGGGGATGGGGCCCGTGTCATGTACCCCTTGTGAACCAGGCATAGTGCCTTAAACTGGACCCTTTCCTTGATAGGCAGCCAGTGTAGTTCTCTCAAGGCTTGTGTAGATGAGGCGCTGCGCTGCCTTTTCAGTGCTATTTTTGCTGCTGCAGACTGGACTCTCTGCAACCCCTGAAAGATATATTGTGGGGCTCCCAAATATAGGGAGTTGCAGTAGTCCACTGCTTCACACAACCGTTCGACTATGTGCACACGTGACTGCACCCATTTACGGTTTACTGAAGCTGCTATGATGCTGCATTTCCTTTTACTTACTTCACCTTCTGGATGCTTGAGCACTACATTTTATAACTTCACTCACTTCTTTTTCCAACATAGTTTTGTCACTCATCGCCGCACTTGTATATTCTTGGATTGTACTGGAGGCGTTCAACGCTTGATATATAGATCTATTTCTTTTCAGAGAAAGATTCCCCTGAAGAAGGGTATTTGCCCGAAATGCATTGGGAATATGGTAATGCCGTGTTTAATTGCATCAGGAGAATGTTATATTGAAGAATAACATGAAATTGACAACATTGTGTTTCAAAAAGAAGATAGCAAATAAAAGGAAAATAAGAAAATATCTGGCTAAATATGTTTTGAACTTTAAAACATGGGTCGTCGAACCCCCAGTAGTGTAACGTGGGGACACTGGGTGAGGCTCACCCAGTGCTTCTCAACACTTAAGGGGTTACACCGTGGTGTCAGACTTGAGATCAAAGAAAATAACTCTGCTGTTGCTGGTCTGTTAGGGTAGAGGAGAGAAATACTGTCGGAAGCTGGGTTTCTGTTGCAGTAACACCCTCACTTTTTTGCCAGACTACTGATGCACTTTGACTTGATGTGCCCTGGGTCCCTGCCAATCAGGTTCCCAGGGACTGTGTTCTTTCTCAAAACTGTAACTTGTGCTTCCAATTGGCACATGTCAGTCCCTTGTAAAAGGTACCCTGGGTACCAAGGGCACTGTGGCCAGGGAAGGCCTCTAAGGGCTGAAGCACTTATTGTGCCACCCTTAGAGGCACTGTACCTTGTTATTGTTAATTTAGTCTTATTAGGCGCACAGCTACCCAAGGGTTTCCAGGCGCCGCCCGTCAGGGTAGAGGAAGGACAAGAAGATAGGTGCTACATATTAAATAGCCAGGTTTTTAAACCCTTACGACAGTTCTCGTAACTGGTTTCAGTCCGAAGTGTCATCGGAAGGGAGTTCCACAACCGTGGGCCAAGATAAGAAAACGACCCGCCGCCCATGCGGGACAGCCTGATCCTCGGCACCGTAAAGTTAGCCAGTGTGGCTGAACGTAACCTACGTGATGGAAGGTAAAGATGAACTAAAGCATTCAGATGTTGAGGTGCTTCAGATAAAGGGAGACAGAGGGAGGGAGACGGAGGGAGGAGAACCCCCCCGAATCCCCTTTAGGTGGTTCAGGCTCACTCGTTACGCTCGCTCGCTACACTGCCTTATCGTGTCCCAAAATGATGCATCTCCAAAAAGTGTGTCACCAACATGAAAAGTTTGGAAAGCTGTGGTGTAGAAGATGAGGCCTCTCATTATAGTGCTCTTACTGGAGACATGTGTGTCAGATATTAGCATTTCCGGCCAACGTTTGAGGAGATTGTGTTTAAAAGTCTTCTTTGCCTTTATCAATAGGTTGGGGGGTAGATAATCTTAAAAGAGTTCACGCCTGATTCAGCTAATGGGTTGGAGGCAGGGTCATTATTTTGTGCCATGATGAATGTGGCGTGCAGGAGGAAGTGGTTGAGGGAGCAGAAAGGTTCAGGATGTGGATATAAAATTGTAACCTTGTAAGTGCAGTGCTGCCATTAAGAGTATATGGTGCTGGGAGTTTGTCATTACGAACTCCACAGCACCATTATGGCTTTACTGAAAACTGGGACGTTTGGTATCAAACTTCTCAGCACATTAAACCCACACTGATGCCAGTGTGGGATTTAATGAAAAATGCACTCATTTGTCAGGGGGTGTCACGATTCGCTCCCTCTGCTCTCGTGCCCACCACCAGGGGGCCGAATTGTGGGGCGTTGCAGTGTTATATTATGCCTCCAGACACTCACCTGTATGCATATCTTGACTTCCAGTCATTTGTTCACTATTTGGGAATTGACATCCATTCCCAATCCATGCCAGGTTTTGTGAAAGCCAGCCTGCTTATACTTGAAGCCAGCCTATTCATGCCTGAAACTCCATTACCCAGAATCCCCTGCTCACTGCTTTGTCTCCACCCCTGCAGGCCAAGGATGGGTGGAGGGATCCAACTCACCTGTGGCTGGCTGCTGCTAGCCTGCTCACACCAGCTGCATGTGATTACTGTGAGCTCTTTTAAGCCCCAGCTCCCTTCAGGCAAAGGTTGGTCATTGTAGCTGTTGACCGGTGAGACCGATCCTTGTTTCCAGAGTTCCCCGAGCTTTTGCTAGTCTTGTTTCCTGAGCTTTACTTATGCCTTGTTCCTGACCTGCTGTTCCTGAATTAGCACTGCCTGCAGTGCTACCCTGACCCCATAGCCTTAGTTTGTTCCTGAACTGCAGCAGTTTCCCTTCTCCTGAATTAGCACTGCCTGCAGTGCTCTTGTTTCCTGAGTTCCAGAGCTATAGTTATTCTTTGTTCTTGTTCCTGGGCTTAGCTATATCTTGTTCCTGATTTGCAGTGCTCTCTTGACTCCTTGTTTCCTGAGCTGTAGCTATGTCCTGTTTCCTTGAACCAGTATTGCCTGCAGTGCTACCTTGACTCCTGAGCTCTAGTAATTTCCCTGTTCCTGAACTAGCACTGCCTGCAGTGCTACCTTGACTCCTGAAGTTTTGGTAGGTCCCTGTTCCTGAACCAGCACTGCCTGCTGTGCTGCCTTGACCCCTGAGCCTTAGCTCACTTCTTGTTCCTGCCCCAGCACTGCCTTCTCTGCTACTTTGTTTTCTTGATTCCTTAACCTGCACTTCCCTAGTATACCCTTGTAGCCTCCCCTTCTGTATATCCGTTTCCAGTCCCTGCCTTGCTTCCCATGTCTTTGGTTCCCGTTCCTAGTATGCTGCCTTTCTATTCTGCTGTCTTGCTTCTGTTGCCTTGTATGTTTGTTACCTGCTTTTGCCAAGTGTGCCCTGTCATTTCATTCCTTTCCTGTTAAGCACTCCTCCTTGCTAGCTCCTTGTCTATTGTGCTTGTGTTTAGTTCTACCCCGTTGCTGTTACTGCCTTGTGCTTTCCTGTTTGATCGCCAGGATCCGTGGGCTCAGCCGACTACCTACGTGGTGTTTCTTGTTCACTGTGAGTTTTGTCTTTGAGTTACATTTATAAGGTCACCATAGGTATAATCTCCACAGACCCTGCCTTTGCATGCATATCCTACATGTGGGTATTTGCAGTCGGTATCTGGAACAGCAATTGCGGGTGAGAAACTTACTGAGCTTCAGTCCTACCATGTGGAGCTCGTTAGTGCTTTACCCCACACCCCCCTTTATTGTTAATGTTTCATATATATGTCTTGCACGTCCGTCCTGGGTGTAGTTAGTCTGAATGCTAAATTGCCTTGTGAGTGTCCTTCCTTTCTGAGTCTTACCCCTCTTGTTCACTTGTACAGGCTTCCCCTTTGGATCCCTCTTTCTCCTCTGACTCCCTGTATGATCCTGGGCAGCGCTGTACTCCTCCTTTCTGTGCACGTCTTCTACCCAGTTCCCAGTCCTTGTCCAAGTCCCTGACTGTGTTCCCCACATAGTCCCGGACAGATCCTGACAGGGGGCATCTTAGAGATGCCCCCTGAAAAAAGACCAGCCTCTGGTGAGTTTCCTGACTGGTACACACCAGCCTGCCACCACGAGACATGTTTCTGGTCCCCTGGGGTGGGAACCTTCGCTCCGTGAGCCCGGAAACAAAACCTTTCCAGGCCAGGAACAGCCATCTCTGGCAGGAGAGCTTCAAAGGCCTTGCCGCCTTTGTAATGCGACCCCCAGCCTTTACTGCTATCAGGAGCAGGTCCCCTTCCTGACTTCCCTCCATTTCGGTGGGAAGACAGACTGGGAAAATTAGAGCCGCCCAGAAGGTGTGCCCACCTCTGCCAACCCCACCCCTCAGGGGGGAGGCCAGGTGAAGCCCACTCTTCAGTGCCCGCAATCTTGCAGATGGCAGGCACCCCCCAATCAGGATTAGGGATTGTGCCCACTCCCCCACGTGAGGTGAGCACACCAAGGGTGTAGTCACCCTAAGCTCAGTAGCCCATTGGCTACTGACCTCGAGACCCTTAAAACACCCCCTAAATACAGTATTTAGGGGCAGCCCTGAACCAAGAAGACAGATTCTCACCACCTACGAAGAAGAAGGACGAAAGACAGCCAGCAGTGGAGACTGCAGGGAAGAACTGACTTGGCCCCAACCCTCCCGGCACGTCTGCAGTAATTAGAGATCCTGCGGCAAAAGTGGCCTTGTCCTGCAGCCAGAGACTTCCAGAACCCCTGGGAGGACTGACTGCCTTAAACAAAGACCGGATCTCCTGCGAACAGCAGCTATGTCTAAAAGAAACCCCGAAAACAGACTCTGAGGCTGCTGAAGACAAAGAAACCTGACTCCTGGAACCACCACTTCATCCGACACCTACAGCCCGAATCCGGGTCGCGCACTGGTCCCAGCAAGGTGTCCCCCAGCGCTCCAGGGTCCGAGTGCACCAGCGGATGACCCCTTCAGGATTCCCTGATGTTGCCTGCAGCCTCTGCACGTAGATCCCCCCAACCACGTGTGGCCCAGTAAGGTGAAATCCTACCTCAAAAGACACCCCTGCATCCTGCTACCCTGCACCCTGAAGAAGAGTACCTGAGGTGCACCTACGTCCCTGAGTCCTCCAACTCAGCTGTTGCATCCTCCCGGAAGTCTTCCTGGACTGAGCCTGCAGCCAAAATCCAAAACCAGCAACTCCCATTGAAAACACCAGGGCACCCGACGCCAAAACAGCACCCTGCACCCGGCAGCCCCTGCACCACTGTGGGTGAACCTTTTGTGCTAACTCGTATCCCCCTTTCCCCTAAGCCAAACCCCAGGAGCTTGGCTCCCAAAACCTTGTGGCCTGCCCATGAGCAGCCACCAACCAGAGGCCTCTATCCCCATTGGAGTACCAGCACTTCTCAGAAACAGACACTCTGCCCCCACAGTACCCAGCCAGTGCTTTACATGGGCTGGTACTGTCCGGAACTGAGTACTGGCACTTCTCAGAAACAAAACTCTGCCCCAACAGTACCCAGATGTAGTGGAGGGGGGGGGGGGGGGGCTCTCCCCACACAGATTCTCAGGCATACCAGGAATGTCAACAAGCCTCCAAGCGGGGCCCATGTCTTGAACTTAGTAGTGAAGATGTAGTTTCATGTAGATTTATTCAGTTCACTTACAAGTAGATGAGTTGTAGAGATGCCGCCCCACCAGGAGCCGTCTGCTGCTGCTCAGCCCAAACTCCAACTCACACTCAAGCCTCCAGGCACCCAAACATTCCACCCGAGACCCTCACACCAACATTCCATGCACCACACTCCCACCGGCCGAGCAGCGAGGGAGAAAGTAACCAAGTAAGTATAATACAGATTACTACAAGCGTCATTGTTCCCTTGTGGGTGGGGCACGTCTAGGTGATGATAAGCCGGGCTCGGCGTCTTGTAAAAACCACATAGAGAGGTGCTGCGGGGCCAATCCCACAGACCGGGCACGCTAACAGCGCCGACACTTCAGGCTGGAGACGAACTAAGCACTCGCCACGTGCTACACTGTGGATTCCGCTGCCAAGAGCCCACGCCCCGGGTTCAGGCACGCAAAATGAAGTGCTCCACATGCACTACGTACAGAACCAGGAAAACAAGCAGCGCCCACCTCACGCTGATTGCAAACTTCCTCTTGCGGAGCGCCCACATTTCAGGTTTGGGGCACAAAGTGCTTCAAGTGCGCTGTGTAGGTCAAAAAAGAGTCAATCGAGCACGGCATTGGGTCAGAGCCCCAGTACGTATACTCCAAAATGTCTTTGATGAAGGGGTGACTTCAAAAGAAACCCTTCCAAGTGTGCAAGAATCCCTTTCAACCCAGCCCTGGCTCCAGACAACCAATCTGGTGAGCCCTTTGTGTGCGGGCAGGACACAACCTATACAAATGTGAAGTGTGAACAACCTCTCACAGCCCAGGAAGAGCATCTGTACGCAGAGGAGTGCCGAATGCACACTCAGCCCTTCCCATCTGATGGCTGTCCAGCGAGTATGCACAAAGTGTAGCTGTCATCCAGCCCAGACGTGTATTGGGGACAGGCTGCAAAGCACAAAGAGTCATGAGTACAGAGAAATGCCCACTTTCTAAGTGTCATTTCTAAAATAATAATGTAAAATCCAACTACACCAAAACGAAATTGGCTGTGTGTCACTCCCAGGACATGTCACGCATAAAGTCACATGTCCTGCCTTTTACTTACGCAACACCCTGCCCTTAGGGATACCCCGGGCCTGCTGTAGGGGTGGCCTATGTGTAATTAAAGGGGAGTTTAAGGCTTGGCAGGTGGTTTTAAATACCAAGTGAAAGTGCCAGTAAACTGCGCGCGCAGGCCCTGCAGTGGCAGAGGCCTGAGAGAGGTCTGAAAGGCTCCGTCAGTGGGTGGCACGATCCGTGCTGCAGGCCCACTGGTAGCATTTAATCTACAGGCCCTGGGTATATGGGATACCACTTCACGAGGGATTGACAGGTAAATTAAATGTGCCAAACAGATGTAAACCAATCATACCTTGTTTCGAGAAGAGAGCACACGCACTTTAGCACTGACTAGCAGTGGTAAAGTGCCCAGAGTGCTAAAACCAACAAAAAGGTCAGAGAGTAGGTGGAGGAAGGTTGAACGTTTGGGGCTAACCCTGCAGAGAGGGCCAGGTTTAACAGGTAGTTGATATGAGAATCTTCTAGTGGCACTGTGAAAGTGATGCTTGGTGACACAACACCCCCCCCCCCCCCCCCCACACTCATTTTCCTTCGATTAATCACTCTAAATTCTTGCAGGAAACAGCTAAGGTGGAGGAATGTTTTGGGAGAATTCCTTGAAGTTTCAAGAGGTGCCAAAGTTATTAGCAAAACAAAAAAAACCTCTTCCATTGCAAGCTCTGTCCAAACTGTCATTTAAGAGCTCTGCCCTAGCTATAACTGCACAGCTCTGCCCTAGCTATAACTGCACAGCTCTGCCCTAGCTATAACTGCACAGCTCTGCCCTAGCTATAACTGCACAGCTCTGCCCTAGCTATAACTGCACAGCTCTGCCCTAGCTATAACTGCACAGCTCTGCCCTAACTATAACTGCACAGCTCTGCCCTAGCTATAACTGCACAGCTCTGCCCTAACTATAACTGCACAGCTCTGCCCTAGCTATAACTGCACAGCTCTGCCCTAGCTATAACTGCACAGCTCTGTCCTAGCTATAACTGCACAGCTATGCCCTAGCTATAACTGCACAGCTCTGCCCTAGCTATAACTGCACAGCTCTGTCCTAGCTATAACTGCACAGCTATGCCCTAGCTATAACTGCACAGCTCTGCCCTAGCTATAACTGCACAGCTCTGTCCTAACTATAACTATAACTGCAAGGCCACACAGCTCTGTCCTAACTATAACTATAACTGCAAGGGGACGCCTTTGGGAGGGTCATTCTACACCTCGTTGCATTAACACTGTCCCCCTTTGCCTCACTTCACACCTTTGTGCACTTCAGGAGACCCTCAGGACAGGGCTCTTCTGCCCCATCCGTGTCTTCCCTCTGATAGGACAGTTACAGGTGTCCATCTTCCGGTCTAGCGCTGGGAAGCCCCGGTGTGAGGCAGCTAGGCGCTTTATACATCCCCACAGCATAACAGGAGCTGAGCTGACACAGCACAGTGTGTACCCGGCATGCCTTGCGCCCTGGGCTCGGGGCCCTGCAGTCGGGACAGTGAGCAGGAGAGGGCAGACCCTCAGGACAGTGTCCGCCCCTCGATCTACAGGTGCCCCCCCCCTCCGGCTGGCACCGCAGGGGGGGGGGGGGAGCACTTGGAAGCGACGCACATTCCAGGCGGGCGCGCTCCTGCCCCTGGCATTCCTGAGATGGGAATCAGAGCCCAGACCCCGCCCCCCCTGAAAGGTGCATTCCTGCCCCCCCTTCAACGAGAGATAAGACCCCCCCCCCGTGACTCCCCCCCCCGCCCCCTCAAGGTGCATTCCTCGTCTCCTCTCCAACGAGAGATAAGGCCCCGGGGTTGAAAGAAAGTTCACAATAACTTGTGCCCCCCTTCCCCCAACCCCCCCTGCGGAACAAAGAGCACTGCTTGCACCAGAACTGTCCCATGTCTGGCTGTCTACACCTCACACTGTCCCAACACTGTCCCATGTCTGGCTGTCTACACCTCACACTGTCCCTACACTGTCCCAGCTCTGGGTATCTGCACTACACTGCCCAATGTCTGAGGGTCTACACCTCACAGTGCCACTACACTGTCCCTACACTGTCCCATGTCTGGCTGTCTACACCTCACACTGTCCCTACACTGTCCCATGTCTGGCTGTCTACACCTCACACTGTCCCTACACTGTCCCAGCTCTGGGTATCTGCACTACACTGCCCAATGTCTGAGGGTCTACACCTCACAGTGCCACTACACTGTCCCTACACTGTCCCATGTCTGGCTGTCTACACCTCACACTGTCCCTACACTGTCCCATGTCTGGCTGTCTACACCTCACACTGTCCCTACACTGTCCCAGCTCTGGGATAACACGTGAATGTGTCTGAGCCCTGCCCCAGCACAACCCATCCCTGGGTCTCTTCTCTTCCCTACGACCATAACACCTCCCGGAGTCCATACCATTGACCCTGCCCGAACACTGCCCCAATATTGTCTCAGCTCTGGGGGCCTCATTTATAAGAAGTGACGCATCACTGCGTGAAAACAGAGATGCGTCACTTCTCAGTGCGCCCTCCTTGCGACATACGGAGGGACTATCAGCGGACTGAGGGATCACAGGGAAGTACTATCAGAGGACTGAGGAACCACAGGGAGGGACTATCAGAGGACTGAGGGATCACAGGGAAGGACTATCAGCGGACTGAGGGATCACATGGAGGGACTATCAGAGGACTGAGGGATCACAGGGAAGTACTATCAGAGGACTGAGGGATCACAGGGAAGGACTATCAGCGGACTGAGGGATCACATGGAGGGACTATCAGAGGACTGAGGGATCACATGGAGGGACTATCAGAGTACTGAGGGACCACATGGAGGGACTATCAGAGGACTGAGGGATCACATGGAGGGACTTTCAGAGGACTGAGGGATCACATGGAGGGACTATCAGAGGACTGAGGGACCACATGGAGGGACTATCAGAGGACTGAGGGACCACATGGAGGGACTATCAAAGGACTGAGGGATCACATGGAGGGACTATCAGAGGACTGAGGGACCACATGGAGGGACTATCAGAGGACTGAGGGACCACATGGAGGGACTATCAAAGGACTGAGGGATCACATGGAGGGACTATCAGAGGACTGAGGGATCACATGGAGGGACTATCAGAGGACTGAGGGATCACATGGAGGGACTATCAGAGGACTGAGGGACCACAGGGAAGGACTATCAGAGGACTGAGGGACCACAGGGAGGGACTATCAAAGGACTGAGGGATCACATGGAGGGACTATCAGAGGACTGAGGGATCACATGGAGAGACTATCAGAGGACTGAGGGATCACATGGAGGGACTATCAGAGGACTGAGGGACCACAGGGAAGGACTATCAGAGGACTGAGGGGCCACAGAGAGGGACTATCAGAGGAGTGAGGCACTACAGGGAGGGACTATCAGAGGAGTGAGGGACCACAGAGAGGGACTATCAGAGGAGTGAGGCACCACAGGGAGGGACTATCGGAGGACTGAGGGACCACAGGGAAGGACTATCAGAGGAGTGAGGCACTACAGGGAGGGACTATCGGAGGACTCAGGGACCACAGGAAAGGACTATCAGAGGAGTGAGGCACCACAGGGAGGGACTATCAGAGGACTGAGGGACCACAGGGAAGGACTATCAAAGGACTGAGGGATCACATGGAGGGACTATCAGAGGACTGAGGGACCACAGGGAAGGACTATCAGAGGACTGAGGGACCACAGGGAGGGACTATCAAAGGACTGAGGGATCACATGGAGGGACTATCAGAGGACTGAGGGATCACATGGAGAGACTATCAGAGGACTGAGGGATCACATGGAGGGACTATCAGAGGACTGAGGCACCACAGGGAGGGACTATCGGAGGACTGAGGGACCACAGGGAAGGACTATCAGAGGAGTGAGGCACTACAGGGAGGGACTATCAGAGGAGTGAGGGACCACAGAGAGGGACTATCAGAGGAGTGAGGCACCACAGGGAGGGACTATCGGAGGACTGAGGGACCACAGGGAAGGACTATCAGAGGAGTGAGGCACTACAGGGAGGGACTATCGGAGGACTCAGGGACCACAGGAAAGGACTATCAGAGGAGTGAGGCACCACAGGGAGGGACTATCAGAGGACTTGAGGACCACAGGGAAGGACTATCAGAGGACTGAGGTACCACGGGGAGGGACTATCAAAGGACTGAGGGACCACAGGGAGGGACTATCAAAGTACTGAGGGATCACATGGAGGGACTATCAGTGGACTGAGGGACCACAGGAAGGGACTATCAGAGGACTGAGGGGCCACAGGGAGGGACTTTCAGAGTACTGAGGGACCACAGGGAGGGACTATCAGAGGACTTGAGGACCACAGGGAAGGACTATCAGAGGACTGAGGGACATCAGGGAGGGACTATCAGAGGACTGACGGACCACAGGGAGGTACTATCAGAGGACTGAGGGGCCACAGGGAGGGACTATCAGAGGACTGAGGTACCACGGGGAGGGACTATCAAAGGACTGAGGGACCACAGGGAGGGACTATCAGAGTACTGAGGGATCACATGGAGGGACTATCAGTGGACTGAGGGACCACAGGAAGGGACTATCAGAGGACTGAGGGGCCACAGGGAGGGACTATCAGAGTACTGAGGGACCACAGGGAGGGACTATCAGAGGACTGAGGCACCACAGGGAAGGACTATCAGAGGACTGAGGGACCACAGGGAGGGACTGTCAGAGAACCAAGGGACCACACGGAGGGACTATCAGAGGACTGAGAGACCACAGGGAGGGACTATCAGAGGACTGAGGGACAACAGGGAGGGACTATCAGAGGACTGAGGGACAACAGGGAGGGACTATCAGAGGACTGAGGCACCACAGGGAGGGACTATCAGAGGACTGAGGGGCCACAGGGAGGGACTATCAGAGGACTGAGGGACAACAGGGAGGGACTATCAGAAGACTGAGGCACCACAGGGAGGGACTATTATAGGACTGAGGAACCACTGAGGAAGGACTATCAAAGAACTGAGGGACCACAGGGAGGGACTATCAGAGGACTGATGAACCACAGTGAAGGGTGATCAAAGAACTGTGGAACCCCTGGGAGGGACTATCAGAGGACTGAGGGACCACAGGGAGGGACGATCAGAGGACTGAGGGACCACAGGGAGGGACTATCAGAGGACTTAGGGGCCACATGGAGGGACTATCAGAGGACTGAGGGATCACATGGAGGGACTATCAGAGGACTGAGGGACCACAGGGAGGGACGATCAGAGGACTGAGGGACCACAGGGAGGGACTATCAGAGGACTGAGGGGCCACAGGGAGGGACTATCATAGGACCGTACGGCCACAGGGAGGGACTATCAGAGGAGTGAGGCACCACAGGGAGGGACTATCAGAGGACTGAGGGATCACATGGAGGGACTATCAGAGGACTGAGGGATCACATGGAGGGACTATCAGAGGACTGAGGGACCACAGGGAAGGACTATCAGAGGACTGAGGGGCCACAGAGAGGGACTATCAGAGGAGTGAGGCACCACAGGGAGGGACTATCGGAGGACTGAGGGACCACAGGGAAGGACTATCAGAGGAGTTAGGCACTACAGGGAGGGACTATCAGAGGAGTGAGGTACCACAGAGAGGGACTATCAGAGGAGTGAGGCACCACAGGGAGGGACTATCGGAGGACTGAGGGACCACAGGGAAGGACTATCAGAGGAGTGAGGCACTACAGGGAGGGACTATCGGAGGACTGAGGGACCACAGGGAAGGACTATCAGAGGAGTGAGGCACTACAGGGAGGGACTATCAGAGGAGTGAGGGACCACAGAGAGGGACTATCAGAGGACTGAGGGGCCACAGGGAGAGACTATCAGAGGAGTGAGGCACTACAGGGAGGGACTATCAGAGGAGTGAGGGACCACAGAGAGGGACTATCAGAGGACTGAGGGGCCACAGGGAGAGACTATCAAAGGACTGAGGGACCACAGGGAGGGACTATCAGAGGAGTGAGGGACCACAGAGAGGGACTATCAGAGGACTGAGGGATCACATGGAGGGACTATCAGAGGACTGAGGGACCACAGGGAGGGACGATCAGAGGACTGAGGGACCACAGGGAGGGACTATCAGAGGACTGAGGGGCCACAGGGAGGGACTATCATAGGACCGTACGGCCACAGGGAGGGACTATCAGAGGACTGATGAACCACAGTGAAGGGTGATCAAAGAACTGTGGAACCCCTGGGAGGGACTATCAGAGGACTGAGGGACCACAGGGAGGGACGATCAGAGGACTGAGGGACCACAGGGAGGGACTATCAGAGGACTTAGGGGCCACATGGAGGGACTATCAGAGGACTGAGGGATCACATGGAGGGACTATCAGAGGACTGAGGGACCACAGGGAGGGACGATCAGAGGACTGAGGGACCACAGGGAGGGACTATCAGAGGACTGAGGGGCCACAGGGAGGGACTATCATAGGACCGTACGGCCACAGGGAGGGACTATCAGAGGAGTGAGGCACCACAGGGAGGGACTATCAGAGGACTGAGGGATCACATGGAGGGACTATCAGAGGACTGAGGGATCACATGGAGGGACTATCAGAGGACTGAGGGACCACAGGGAAGGACTATCAGAGGACTGAGGGGCCACAGAGAGGGACTATCAGAGGAGTGAGGCACCACAGGGAGGGACTATCGGAGGACTGAGGGACCACAGGGAAGGACTATCAGAGGAGTTAGGCACTACAGGGAGGGACTATCAGAGGAGTGAGGTACCACAGAGAGGGACTATCAGAGGAGTGAGGCACCACAGGGAGGGACTATCGGAGGACTGAGGGACCACAGGGAAGGACTATCAGAGGAGTGAGGCACTACAGGGAGGGACTATCGGAGGACTGAGGGACCACAGGGAAGGACTATCAGAGGAGTGAGGCACTACAGGGAGGGACTATCAGAGGAGTGAGGGACCACAGAGAGGGACTATCAGAGGACTGAGGGGCCACAGGGAGAGACTATCAGAGGAGTGAGGCACTACAGGGAGGGACTATCAGAGGAGTGAGGGACCACAGAGAGGGACTATCAGAGGACTGAGGGGCCACAGGAAGAGACTATCAAAGGACTGAGGGACCACAGGGAGGGACTATCAGAGGAGTGAGGGACCACAGAGAGGGACTATCAGAGGACTGAGGTACCACGGGGAGGGACTATCAAAGGACTGAGGGCCCACAGGGAGGGACTATCAGAGGACTGAGGGGCCACAGAGAGGGACTATCAGAGGACTGAGAAACCACAGGGAGGGACTATCAGAGGACTGAGGGGCCACAGGGAGGGACTATCAAAGGACTGAGGGACCACAGGGAAGGACTATCAGAGGACTGAGGAACTACAGGGAGGGACTATCAGAGGACTTGAGGACCACAGGGAAGGCCTATCAGAGGACTGAGGGACATCAGGGAGGGACTATCAGAGGACTGAAGGACCACAGGGAGGTACTATCAGAGGACTGAGGGGCCAAAGGGAGGGACTATGAGAGGACTGAGGTACCACGGGGAGGGGCTATCAAAGGACTGAGGGACCACAGGGAGGGACTATCAGAGTACTGAGGAATCACTTGGAGGGACTATCAGAGGACTGAGGGACCACAGGGAGGGACTATCAGAGGACTGAGGGGCCACAGGGAGGGACTATCAGAGTACTGAGGGACCACAGGGAGGGACTATCATAGGACTGAGGCACCACAGGGAAGGACTATCAGAGGACTGAGGGACCACAGGGAGGGACTGTCAGAGAACCGAGGGACCACACGGAGGGACTATCAGAGGACTGAGAGACCACAGGGAGGGACTATCAGAGGACTGAGGGACAACAGGGAGGGACTATCAGAGGACTGAGGCACCACAGGGAGGGACTATCAGAGGACTGAGGGGCCACAGGGAGGGACTATCAGAGGACTGAGGGACAACAGGGAGGGACTATCAGAGGACTGAGGCACCACAGGGAGGGACTATTATAGGACTGAGGAACCACTGAGGAAGGACTATCAAAGAACTGAGGGACCACAGGGAGGGACTATCAGAGGACTGATGAACCACAGTGAAGGGAGATCAAAGAACTGTGGAACCACTGGGAGGGACTATCAGAGGACTGAGGGACCACAGGGAGGGACGATCAGAGGACTGAGGGACCACAGGGAGGGACTATCAGAGAACTGAGGGGCCACAGGGAGGGACTATCATAGGACCGAAGGGCCACAGGGAGGGACTATCAGAGGAGTGAGGCACCACAGGGAGGGACTATCAGAGGACTAAGGGACCACAGGGAGGGACTATCGGAGGACTGAGGGACCACAGGGAGGGACTATCAGAGGAGTGAGGCACTACAGGGAGGGACTATCAGAGGACTGAGGGACCACAGGGAAGGACTATCAGAGGACTGAGGGACCACAGGGAAGGACTATCAGAGGACTGAGGCACCACAGGGAGGGACTATCAGAGGACTGAGGGACCACAGGGAAGGACTATTAGAGGACTGAGGGACCACAGGGAGGGACTATCAGAGGACTGAGGGACCACAGGAAAGGACTATCAAAGAACTGAGGGACCACTCAATCCACCATGAAACCTCGTGCAGTTATTGAATTTCAATCGGTTCTTCCTGGATGTAACCCCAGGCGCTCAGGGCATTTCATGTTAGATGTGCAGATGATTCTGTATTTTCCTGAACAGGATTCATTGCTTTTGATGTGAATTGCGTTTACTCTTTTGATGTAAAATTTATATCGTTGTTTTTTACGGTCGACTAATCCCCACTCTGTTCTTCTGGAGAGAGGTTCAAGTGGTCTCCATCTACGATGACAACTCTGCTGTTTGGATTGAATATACACACGAACTAGACGTGGCCTTTGTCACGGTAAAGCTCCCTGAAGCTTTGGTTTCATTACCCAACCACAGACCTCATTGAGGTGGAATTCGAGTATCTTGGAGCATCTTGAATCAAACATGGGAGCGGGACGGGGCATATGTACAAGCCCCTGCCGCCACCACAACGTCACTTTTATCGACGCTGTGGCGGCGATAGGGTCTGCGCCCTATTTACAAGGTAGCGTTAAGCCACTTAACGTGGTTTAAAGCTGCCTTGTATATAAGGCACCCTTTCACGCTGTTTTTCGCGTGAAAGGGGAGGGCAATGTGTGTTGTGCAACACACTGTTCCCTATTTACAAGGACAGCACAAATGGGATGCAGCGCCAAAATTAAGACAGGGAAAATCTGGGGCCAATATTTACAGTGAAAGTGACTCAGTGCATTCCGCAAGCCCTTTGGCTGCGCCTCACGGGGTCACTTTCAGAGCACAGACATGCAACTTATTTACAACAATATGTTGCATCTCTGTGCTTCCCCCAGCGCTGGCGCACAAACAGCTGCCATGCGCAGGCACCTTTGCATCATGGTGCAAGGATGCCTGCGTCATGGGGAGATTGTTTTTGTGCAGGAAGGGGCGCCTTCCTGCACAAAAACAATCACTACAGGCATTTTCCTCTTTCAATGCATGCTACAGAATGCAGCACACATTGAAAGAGGAAAAAACGAGGAGAAATGAAAACATTTCTCCTCATTGCTCCCACGGCCTGCGCCTCCCCTGCGGAGGTGTAGCATTCACAGGCATTTCCAGATTTACGATTCCTTTGTAAATCTCGAAATGTGCCTCGTTCCGTGGAAGTGGCGTGGGAACACCCACAGCAACACCCATGGTCGCTCTTCCACGCAAAGTGCTGCGTGTGAAGGGGCCGTATTTACAAGGACAGGAGACGCCACGCAGGGTGGCTTTTCCTGTCATTGCTCAGTGTGCTCAGTACTGTACTGGTATCAGTACCTCTGACTGTCAAACATGTAAGACTCCCAGGTCCTGACCTCTGACCCCTTCTGCGGGGTCCGCTGCCAACACCCAGAGATCTTCTTATTCTATATAATATCTTTCTTTCTGTAGAAGGTGAAGAGGGTTAGTTTACCCTGTCTTATACTATGACAGCTTCTTTTGCGATTTATGGACGGCTTACTGTGCTGACCGTAGTTGCGTTCGGCATCTTCTTACTTATTGTGGCACGTACACTGCATACTAGAGCACGATAGTCAAAATAAACATTTTAAACTTTCCTCGAGTCTCTGTCAGAACTTAATGTGGACGAGTACGAGGGTGAGAGTGAAAGGGTGGGTCTCGTAACCGCGATTCCTGAGAGGGTCGGGAGTGTTGTGTTTTAAGTTGTCTAACCACTCGTTCCTCTGTGAGTGAGTAGGAGGGCGAGTGAGACACTATAGCTAGTCGGTCCCGGGCTCGTGGGTACGCAGGTGGTGGGATGACTCGGTCCCTGCCTGCTAAGGTTCTTTGATCCTAGCATAGTTCTGTGACTCGCAGAATCTCTGCCACATGGGTCATTTGTTGGGCACGCCCTGGGCTGAGCAAACAGTGTATTTCAAGAGTGACGCAGGGCTCTAGAGCTTTCTCGGCCCCTTAGGGCCTGTGGGCCTGTTATCCCCTCCTTGTCGGCCCATCATCTTGTAACTGACTTCTGAAGTTCCCTCTTTAAGTTTTTCCGGAGCTGACACTGTGGCTTGAAACACACCTGGTGTCCACCTCTGGTGCTCCTAAACACTCCATATCCTTCGGCAGATCTTCTAGTTCATAGAATTCTTTCTTTTTGGTCCTCCAAACTTTATTACCACGTTGCCGGGCTTCAATAGTCCATACCTGATGTCATGGCTCCTGAGCTGTGCGCGAAGAGCAAAGAAGTTTTGTTGTTTTAGACTAGTTTCCTGTGAAAAGTCTGCTGCAGCAATGTTGTGATGCTCTATGTAATGGAAAGGACAACTGTGTCACAGCTCTCCTGCTGTGCAGAAATCTCGACCAATTTGGCAACGCGGGCCGTAGTCACTTACAGATTCCTCATTTCTAAATGAATTATCGACCCATCTTAAAAGTCTTCTAGAAAAAACTCCTTTGAGACGGTGCTTAATTTGTGCCGGTCTTTGTCGGTGCTTAGCACCGGGATTTATTTTGAACACTGGCACTTGTTATGAGAGTACACCCCACGGGGGCGCTCTCAGACTATTTCTGAAGCCAGCATGACAATTCAGTATTTGGCAAATTAAATTACTAACAAAACATTGAAACTAGCACTTCCACATAATCCCTCCCGCTTGGCCTGACATGGACTGGGCCAAAATATTACATCTGCTTAGGTGTCTGAGGGGTAAGTAGTTAGTAAGTAAGTTAGTAGGAAATACTGGCATTCGGCAGCAGTGGCGGGAGCTGTGGGTGGGACCAGCTGCAGCACGGCCTCTGGGGTCCCCTTCTTTATTTTATACAAACTAAGCCCTGCTTTGGGACCTCCCGCCTGCACGTCATTAAAGGGCGAGTGCCCATGCGCCTTAGGGGGCAACACAATGAACCCAATTTACAACCTTGAAAGACCAATCACCGTCGCTGGACTTTGCTTCGAGCTCCACCTACTGTGATACCAAACGCAGCAAAGTCTCAGGACCCCAGTCTATCTGCTTTCTCCGAAAACTGTTATGTCATGTACTTTGGCACCCTCATGATTGGAAACTGGGGTACCCTTGTCAGTCCCTAGTATATGGTTACACATATACCCAGGGCATAGGTACCCCAGAGGCCTCCCATGGGCTGAAGTATGTATTATGCCACCCCTGAGAAGCCATTCAAAATGGAACTACAGGCCTGCCATTGCAGCCTGTGTGAGCTGGTGCATGCACCACTTACTTTAGATATAGGTTGACTATATCTATAGGTCAGTACACTTAAAACTTAAGTCACCCCTATAGCAGGCCTTGGCAATCCTGAAGGCAGGGTGCTGGTTTTACATGAGAGGGTGCCCCTGCATAAGCAGAGCCCCTCTGCAGCCTTCAGAGACAATTCTCCTGGGTTGTAGGTGACACAGCCAGACATATAGGTAGAGGTGCATTATATGCTTGCTTAAAATGCTATCTCAACAACAGCTGCAACAAAACAAGTCGTGTTTGGTATCAAACACCTTGGAATCATACCTCCACACTGGTAAACAGTGTGGTAGGTATGATTCCACCCTTCTGAAGCAAGCTTCGTGGGGGCAGTGGTCTTCCCGGTACCAGCCTTCTCGACCCGAAATGGTTGCTGCTGACAAGAGACCCATTTCTGTCCTCCTACTGCAGAGCTAAGCTCGAGCAGCGGAAGGCAGGACAATAGGCATCCTTTCACATGGAGGTGTGACCACCTCCCAGACAGGATTTAGTGTATTGGGGCTGGGTGGGTGCACTTCCAAAGTGCCTGAAAGTGTGCATCCGGGGCACACTTGGTGTCCCTGTGAATAGTCCAGTTCAAACCAGTCCTGGGATCCATTGGCTCCTGCTCTGGCGGTAAACTGGACAAAAGACATGGGAGTATGCATCACTTACTTTAGATATAGGTTTACTACATCTAAGGGTCCCTGCACTTAAAACCTATAAGTCACCCCTAAAGCCTGCCTTGACAATCCTGAAAACAGGGTGCTTGGTTCTAAGTGAGAGGGTGCCACTGCATGAACAGAACACGCCTGCAGCTTACGGAGTCCATTCTCCCGGGTTGTCAGTGTATCAGCCATTTACGACATATATTATGCGAGTGCGTATTGACCAACTCTAAAACGGCTGAAAGTAACCCTATCGTGTTTGGTGTCAAACATTGTGGAATCATACTGTTACCGAAGTGGGAGGCATGATTTAACATCTCAGAGGCGAGCTTCGTTGGATCCCTGGTACTCCCAGTACCAGCCTTCTAGTCCCGGCCCAAAATGATTGCTGCAGACTAGAGTCACATTTCTGCCCTCCTGCTACTGAGCCAAGCTCGAGCAGAGGAAGGTGGAACAATCGGCATCCTGTCACAGGGAGGTGTGACCACCTCCCAGACCGGATTTAGTGTATTGGGGCCAGGTGGGTGCACTTGCCAGCAACCAAAAGTCTGCATGAGGGGCACATTTAGTGTCCCTGTGCATAGTCCAGTTCAAACAAGTACCGGGAGCTGTTGGCTCCTGCTCTGGTGTGAATCTGGACAAAGGGCATGGGAGTAACCTCCCCACTGTCCAGACCCTCCCCTGGGAGGGTCCCCTGAATCTGTCCAACCCTCTCCTGTGGGTACAAAAAGGCTTACCTGGCTGTAGGACCCTAGATTCGACGTGGACAAGATTCTGAACAAGAAACCACTAAGCTTTGACCGGCTGGACACTCTGGACGGCGTGGGACTTCGTTTAGGCCCGACTTTGTCTCCTTCTCAGTCTGAAGTATAGTCTGAGCCTGTGCACCATACAGGCTCCATGCAAGACCTGTGGAGCCTCAAGGACAACCAATAATATCTCCCTGGGAGTGATGGAGTCACTCCCCTGCAACCACACGCACCACAACACGGCTGCACAGTCTGCTGACCCTGAGCGCCTATGGATTCCAAAGGCTTCTGCAACACAGGAGGTGGGTTTCTACGTCCCTTGGGGTCTGAGTTGCCCTCTCATTGAGTTTAAGGTCGTAATCCTTTGGGGGCTGCAATACCTGTACCCCTGTGGACCACATTCATTTGGAAATGCATATGCTTGTTGGCGTTTCCCGTACAAGTGTACTGGGCTCCAAGTAGTCCCAACCTCTTGCACAATTTTCTACAAAGAACTCCGGTCTCCTCACACGAGTGCTCCCTGGGCTGCTGCTTTGTGAAACTGCTTGAGGTCCCGTCGCAGCTCCTGTGCCTCCGGCCTGTCGGACCCCTTGAGGGTCAACACTGCTTTTCTTGGGCTCTCCTGATTGCTCCAGGCTTGCCCTGACTGCACTGTGTTTGCTGGTCCGAACCGTAACCTTTCTTGACCTTCTTCATGGGTTGCCGTTGCCATGGCTTGTTGGTGCTCCCGCCGGACACCGACACCTCAGCACTCGATATCCTTTGTGGGACAGGTCACATACAGCTTCTGGTTGGCCTCGACATCTCCTGGTGCCTGTCGCTTCAGAATCAAGAACCCCCGGAACTCACGTGAAGCACTCGACATCGTGGGCATTCATCTGACGAGCCCCTGGTCCCTCCTGAGTGACCCAGACTCTGTCCCCTCTGCTTTCAGATACTCTTCAACAAGAATCCACCTTTGCATTCCATCAGACACTTTTCTCCTTCCCAGCAGTGGCTCTTCTTTGAAGTCCTCATAGAGATCGATTGCAGTTTCCGGCGCCACTGCAGACCTAGGCACCCTGCTTCCCTGGGATAGGTACCTCTAGTACTACGGTATGCACAGGTGGGGTGGCTCTCCACCCTCCTAACTAACATGGTGTTTCTTCGAAGTCCATTGGGAAGGGTCCTTAATCTTTAAAACTTCAACCACAACTTCCCCATAGATTTGTACGGAGCACACAGTTGTGTTCCCACACTGCACCCGTCCTCCGTGTGGTCCCTCCTTACTCACCTTGGGTGGTTCCTTGGAGTACCAGTGATTTTTTTTTTTTCAAAAACCTTTACTTACTTATTTATCAAGCAGTTCACAGATTATACAGCCTACTACCCAGAGTTCGGCAGGGGGCCTTTGCCACTCGGCTGAGCTGCCCAGTCATATCGTACACAGCCATTTAGCCGACAACCCAGAGGTCCGGCGGCGTACCAAGAAAGTTTCGTAGAAGCGTCTCCGCAATCACGTTCCATTTTAAGGTTGCACCCTTTCTCCTACCCCAGCCCGTGTAGCAATCGTTCATGTGTTGGTTTACAATTATTGTACTATCCCAAGTAGGCTGTAGACCTGTTGCAGTGTTTTGAACGTTTCAATCTTAAACTCCAACCCCAACAACCCCCCCACCCACAGTACGCCAGCAGCTCATCCTCCCGCCCAACTCCTTGCACACGCGACAGCACACATCTCTTCCTATTGACTACCAGGCAAAATCCTACATTCAATCCCGATTCAATCCTGCATTACCATTCCACTCTCCCATTAGACCACCCCTTCGCATGTTAGCTAAAGCAGAACAACCCGCCCCAACACTCAATGTATGCAGTCATTCGTCCAGTCTCGCGTCCCAGTTACCCTCTCTACTGGAAATCTGTGAGGACCTAATCATGTCCAATGTCCCACTCAACCAAGTTTTGTGTGTCAAGTTCCTCACCCTGTGGCACACCCTGGTCAGTTTCCTCGTTATCCCCTGCATTTAAATAAGCTCTATATAACCCCCAGAAATTCTTGGGCCGACTCTTCGGGGGGAGCAATTCGCTGTACGTTTCAGATTGTGTGCTGCAATACAGCATATCCCTAGCCCACCGCTTCTTAGTTGGGAGTGGTCCCCTCATCCAACATGTCGCCACCACTCTCCTAGCTGTTAGCAAGGCTATGTCCGCCAGGTGCCACAGTGACACCGGAAGCGACTTGGAATATCCCAGCAGTGCTAGTGGTGGACTGGCTGGTATCTCTGTTTCCAGTATCAGGCTCAGCTCCTGAAACACCTCCTTCCAAAACGTATAAATTCCATGGCAGTGCCAAGCCATATGCATGAAGTCCGCCACTTGAAAATGACAGCGTTCACACTCTGCCGTTTGCCTAAGTCCATACCTATGCAGCCTCTCTGGTGTGTAATAAACACAGTGCAAATATTTAAAGTGTATCAATCTATGACGTCCATTGAGCGACAGCTTCCTAGTGCTAGCACAACAGTATTCCCACATCTCATCAGTGATTGGCATTTGGAGGTCACGCTGCCATTCTGTCCTTGCCTTGGAGTATTGATGCTTCTTGTGCTGATTCCCAATTTTATTGAGATTTGTAACCAGCTTGGACGCCGCCGCCGTTTTAATGACGTACGTAAGGTCCGGAATATCCGGGGGTTCAGCCAAGTCTGGGCCTAGTAATTCTAACAGCGCACTACGCACCCAATGGAACTGGAAACGCTGCAATAACGTGCAGTCGGGTTGCGCCGGGCTGATCTGGTCCCAGGTTTTCACTACCCCATCCAGGAATAGGTCCTCCATCTTTGTGATACCTAGCTTATACAGTGCATTTGTTACTCCTTTCTCTGTCTTTGGGGAGAGCCAAACCGCCCACTGGAGTCCCAGTGATTCTACATCCTCTAGACACCGTCTTGATTCGAGTTGTGATTCCTATCCCACTATTTTAGGGCCAGATTCACAGAACTAACTTAAGACAAAATCCTAAACTTACTACCATTTTGATATTCACAGAAGTTAGGACTCCTAAATGCCTTCTGAATGAATACTGAATACTGAAAGTCTTAAAGTTTAGATTTTTCTCAGGTTATGAGTCCTAAAGTTAGGACTCCTAACTTCTGTGAATACTGAATTGAGTAAGTGCCTTCTGCGAATATCAAAATGAATAAGTGCCTTCTGTGAATACGAAAATAGTAGTACGTTTAGGATTTTGTCTTAAGTTAGTTCTGTGAATCGGGCCCTTAGTATACGGTCTGGTCACCCACTGTGTATTAGTGCTACTTACTATTGATTCTGTGCTACAGTATTGTTTGCTTTGCGAGTATCTTTGTGCAGAAGATATTGTGTCATACTAGAGAGTGCTATATTAATAAATACATATTTTTATTATTTCCGTGTGGTTCTCCACTCGTTTAACCAATACTATAAGGTTGCATTCTGGTTAAACAAGCTACTTAACATTCCTTCAAGACTTAGTCTGAAGGCTGCTCTCCACAGCTACCATTAGGAGGGCTTTCTAAGGTTATCTTTGACCTCTTAAATCCCCTCAAGGGTTGTTTGGACTGATGCAAGGTGTCCGCTTACACCCTGAGGGTCTTCGGAGAGGGTCTGTAGATGCCCCTGTCACTGGTCTCAGGAACACTGTGGGCCCTCAGATGCCCCCTCACAGTGTGGTAACCTGCAAAGGGTCGCTGCGCGTTCATGGCACCGGTTGCCTCTCGGTGCCCATGGGCAGCCTGGCACCAGGGCAGCAGTCGGTGCCAGCCGATGGAGCTCCGGGAACCCCCTGGCACTGACATCTGAAGGGAGAGATCCGCCTCCCACGCCCTCTCCTGGCAGAACAATGGAGGGCGCGCCCCGGTGCCCGCAGCGGGGGTGGAGGGTGCATGCCAGGCAGATGAGAGGGCGCCGCTGAGGCCAGTACCCGGGCCCCCCTCACCTGTCCCAGTGCCTGACTCCCTCACCTGTTCCAGTACATGCCCCCCCTCTTCACCTGTCCCAGTACACGGCACCCTCACCCCTTCACTTGTCCCAGTACCCAACCCCCTCCCTGGCAGCCCCCCTCCTTTGCCAGTACCAAGATCCCAGTACTTGGCCCCTTCCTGGGCAGGAGGTTTCAATGACAGCCCCCCCCCCTCACTTGTCCCAGTACACAGCCCCCTCCCCCTCACCTGTCCCAGTACACAGCCCCCTCACCTGTCCCAGTTCTATGCTGACGACACACAGCTGGCAGTCGCCTTGAATGGGGACCCCGACCTTGACGCCCCCATATTTCGGGATGGACTTTTGGCGGTAGCTAGCTGGATGAATTCCAACTGTCTCCAGCTCAACGCTAAAAAAACGAAGGTCCTGATAGTGGGTAAGCGAACGGATCTCTGGGGTAACATGTGGTGGCCCCCTGAGCTAGGTACAACCCCTATTCCAGTCTCAGAGGTCAAAAACTTGGGGGTTTGGTTAGATCCTGCCCTCAGTTTCTGCGGCCACACAAAGAGAGTGGCGGCCACCTGTTTTGGCATCCTACGAGGGCTGAGACCTATCCTGAGGTTCTTTGATGCTTCAACTAGGCAGTGGATTATACAAGCATCCATTCTATCTAGGCTTGATTATGCCAGTTCATTACTGCTGGGGGCTAACCAGGCTGAAATCGCCCGGATGCAACGTGTCCAGAACGCCGCAGCTAGAGCCCTGGTGGGGCTACCGAGGTTCTGCTCTGCTGAGAGTAGCATCCGCTCTCTACACTGGCTGCCTATGGCACAAAGGATCCATTTTAAGACCCTGTGCCTTTCTTTCAAGATCCTCAAGCTGGCCTCTCCCCAGATTCTTGACAATCTTTTGAGGCCTCATGTGCCCTCGCGTCCCCTGAGATCTCTGGGCCAAAACCTGGTCGTGGTTCCACGGTTTAGATTATGTAGAGCGGGAGGTCGCTCCTTCCGGGTTTTGGCTGCAAAACTGTGGAACTCTCTTCCGTCTCACATTCGTGAAATTGATGAGTTGCTGAAATTCAGGAGGGCCATTAAAATGCATTTGTTCCCTCATAGTCCTTAGGTTCCAGATCTGTGCGTCTCTACTCTAGTACGGCTGTGTTGTGTTTGGGTACTCTTTCAGAAGCGCCGGGACGCCTCTTGGCTGGGGCAGCTGTGCGCTATAAAAGTGTTATTAACATAACATAACATAACATAACATAACATAACATACACGGCCCCCTCACCTGTCCCAGTACACAGCCCCCCCCTCACCTGTCCCAGTACGCAGCCCCCTCACCTGTCCCAGTACACGACCCCCTCCCCCTCTTCTATCCCAGTACACGGCCCCTCCCCCTCACCTGTTCCAGTGCACAACCCACTCACCCTCACCTGACCCAGTACACGGCCCCTCCCCCCTCACCTGTCCCAGTGCACGGCCCACACCCCCTCACCTGTCCCAGTGCATGGCCCCCACCCCCCACCCCCTCACCTGTCCCAGTGCATGACTCCACCCCCTCACCTGTCCCAGTGCATGACTCCACCCCCTCACCTGTCCCAGTGCACGGCCCCCACCCCCTCACCTGTCCCAGTGCACGGCCCACACCCCCTCACCTGTCCCAGTGCATGGCCCCCACCCCCTCACCTGTCCCAGTGCATGGCCCCCACCCCTCACCTGTCCCAGTGCATGGCCCCCACCCCCTCACCTGTCCCAGTGCACGGCCCCCTAGACATTTGACTCAGATTGCCTTTGTGAATCGGGCCCCAAAAGTCTAACTTTACTAGTAGTAAGGTTCCCTTCAGGTCTAAACTTAGACTTCAGGTCTAAACTTTGGGCCCCATTCACAAAAGTAAAATGAGATGAAAGTCTGACTTTATGACTTTCGGTATTCACAAAGGACATGTACTACTTGTAATGCCCTTTGTGAATACCAAAAGTTGAAAAGTTAGACTTTCATCTCAGTTTACCTTTGTGAATTGGGCCCCTTGACTTTTGGTGTAAGTTTGCCTTTGTGAACCGAGCTCTTAAACTTTAAAAACAGTTGTAGATAAGTAGGATCTGCTTCTTACGGTTACCCCCACTTTTTAATTCAAGTGATACTGTTTTTGACTAGTCTGACAGGGATCCTGCTAATCAGGACCCCAGTCTATCTGCTTTCCCCCAAAACTGGTATATCATGTACCCTCCAGATTGGATACTGGGGTACCCTTGTCAGTCCGTAGTATATAGTACCCATGTACCCAGGGCCTAGGTACCCCAGAGGCCTCCCATGGGCTGAAGCATGTATTATGCCACCCCTGGGAGACCATTCAAAATGGAACTACAGGCCTGCCATTGCAGCCTGTGTACGTTGGTATACGCACCTCTTACTTAAGATATAGGTTTACTATATCTAAGAGTCACTCCACTTCAAACCTATAAGTCACCCGTCTAGCAGGCCTTTGCAATCCTGAGGACAGGGTGCTTGGTTCTAAGTGAGAGGGTGACTCTGCATGAGCAGAACATGCCTATAGCCTACGGAGTCAATTCTCCAGGGATGTCAGTGTATCAGCCATTTACGACATATAGAGTGTCATTATGCGACCGTGTATTGACCATCTCTAAAATGGCAGAAAGTAACTATCGTGTTTGGTGTCAAACATTGTGGAATCATACTGTTAACAGTGCAGGAGGTATGATTCCACATCTCAGAGGCGAGCTTCGTTGAGTCCCTGGTGTTCCCGGTACCAGCCTTCTAGTCCCGGCCCAAAATGGTTGCGGCCGACCAGAGACACATTTCTGCCCTCCTGCTGCTGAGCCAAGCTCGAGCAGAGGAAGGTGGAACAATAGGTATACTGTCACAGAGAGGTGTAACCGCCTCCCTGACAGGATTCAATGTATTAGGGCTGGGTGGGGGCACTTGTCAGCGACTGAAAGTCTGCATGAGGGGCACATTTGGTGTCCCTGTGCATAGTCCAGTTCAAACCAGTCCTGGGATCCGTTGGCTCCTGTACTGGCGCGAAACTGGACAAAGGACATGGGAGTAACCTCCCCATTGTCCAGACCCTCCCCTGGGAGGGTCCCCTGAATCTGTCCAACCCTCTGCCGTGGGTACAAAATGACTTACCTGGCTGCAGGACCTTAGATTCGACGTGGACAAGATTCTAAACCAGAAATCACTGAACTTCCACCGTCTGGACCTCTGGACTTCGCTGGACTTGGTTTGGGCCTGACTTTGTCTCCTACTCCGTCCAAAGCATCATCTGTGCCCGTGCACCTTACAGACTCCCTACAGGACCTGTGGAGCAAGACATCTCCCTTGGCGTGAAGGAGTCCCTCCCCTGCAACCGCAGGCAGTATATCTCAATTGACCGGTCAGCTGCTTCTGAGCTCCTACAGACTCAAAAGGCTTCAGCAACACAGGAGGTGAGTTTCAATGTCCCTTCGAGATCCAAGCTGCCCTCTCACCGAGTTAGAGGTCAGAATCTTTTGTGGAGGCTGCAACACCCGTACCCCTGTGCACTGCATTCATTTGCAAGTGCATATGTTTGTTAGCGTTTCCCGATCAAGTGCACTGGGCTCCATGTAGCCCCAACTTCTGGCACCATTTCCTACAAAGAACTCCGGCCTCCTCCCACTGAGTGAACCGTGGGCTGTAGCTTTGTGAAACTGCTTGAGGTCACCTCGCGACTCCTGTGCCTCCGGCCTGTGGGTCCTCTTGAGGGTTAACACTAACCAGTGCCAGAATTAATGCTAATAACTCTGCCAACTGAGCCGTGCAGTCTCCTAGAGATTGCGTTTTGGTGCAACTTCGATGGAACTTTCCATCCCGCATGCAACCTTTAACGACAGCACATGCAGCACTGTATTATTGCTTACCGGTTGGTAAGATCCGTCAGTGTAAATGACATATTCATACTGATCGAGAGTCAAGATTTCATTTGGTAGAGGATATTCTTGTTTGTATTGCAGGAATGCTTGTGTTTTTAAACTTGGATCAAATCTTTCTCCAACGTCTGTTGCATTTAGAGAATTAGCCCATTGTATCCATCTAGGATGTAAGGCTTTTGCATTTGGAATGCTAGCCATTGTAACAGCTTCTAAAGCCGGTACCGGGGTTACGACGATTATGCGTTTCCCCAGAGCCAGTGCTCTTTCTCTTGCTACAGCGGTCTGAACTGCTGTCAGGATTTTCTCTGTTGAAGTAAAACGCATTTCTGCGTTTGTGTACAGGTGTGATTTGTATGTGATTAGTGCTGTTTTGCCTTCATTAAAGGTTAAGTAGGTGTATCTGCATTGATCCGCTATTACATGGATAACCAAGTGGCGTACGCTAATGCCTGTTTGTAAGTGTTTTGAAGCTATCATGTCTTCTTGTAGTGAAAGTAGGATGTTTGTGTGCTACTGTGTCCATTGTCTACCTGAAAAGTCAGGTGTTATTAAATCGTAGAAAGGTTTTACTCTTTTTGCGTAATCCAAAATGTATGTTCTGCTGAAATGTAGGAATCCCAGTATTGACTGTAAATTTTTGAATGATTTTGGAGGCTGGAGCAAAGCACACTTTTCTCAAAAGTTAGCTGCCACAATTTTCCCTGCACTTGACAGCTCATATCCTAAAAATAGGACATTGAGGTGGGCAATTTTTGATTTGTTGAAGTTAAATTTGTAGCCCTCAGAGGCAAATCCTATAATAATGGTGCTCACCAGACGCTCGTACCTGCTTTGCCACAGACACCAGTGGAGCCGTGAGGGCAACGGCGGATTAGCGGAACTCTTACCGGGAGGCAGCCCGGACCGGACTTCACTACCCAGCAGGCGCTGGGGCAGCAGCGCGCCCGTGACGCCACACAAGCGCCCGGAGGCGCGAGTAAAAGGCTGACACCCCTCTCGCCCCGCGAGTCGCGCCCGCGGGAGAGCCCGTGGCGAAGCCTGGGCAAAGGGTGGGCCCTCTGAGGTCAGCAGTGGTCGGGCGGGCCTCCCCTCTAACATCCCCTGTGAGAGGTGAGCATTCCTGCAAGTTTTTAAAATGGGTGATTGTAACGCCATTAGTAACATCACAGTTTTCGCCACTCAGGGCGCTGAAACCTCTGCATCTCTGATTACGTCTTTCGAGACATTGATAGATATTGCATTCAATGAAATTGCCGAAACCGAGAGGAGGTTTTCTATGGGTTCATGTACTATTAACAGATCAAGATCAAGCGCGATAAGTGCAACTGGTAATCTAAGTGGCAACATGCACATAACCCCTGAAGTCATCGTGGTTAAACCACCCCATTCTGCTGCCGTTGTGCCCATTGTCCATGAAGATGAAAATACTATTGTGTATACTGCCCCAGTTGTAGCTCCTGACCCTACCTCATTACCATCAACTATTGAGGTCATTGAGATTACTAAGAACACAGGAGCTAAGCGTAAAAGGGGCCCAGCGAAACTGACATATAACTAAAGGAAGCAGCCCCCTAGGAGTGCCAATCAACCGACACCACAAAGTATGTGGAGCAGGGGTAAGAAACAGAAGGAAAAGCAATACATAGTATCCGTGCAGGACCAACCCCACCTGGATGACGTTGTAGTTATAAACAATGATGATTCCAATTCAGTGTCTATTTCCACTCAAACCGAACTCCTCAATGTAAATGGCTACAACCCAAAATCAGAGGGGAATCTAATTGAGACTATCGCGGATACAATAAGTAAGCAACTTGAAGGTCAAATGATCAAACAATTTAATAATATTTTTAAAAGACTTGATAGACTGGAAAATGTAATCAAAAATGTTGATGCCAAGAGAAAAGGTTCAGTTTGTTTGGATAAACTAAGTGGTGAACGCCTGCTAAAAGACTTGGAATCCACCACTTGTGCGTTAACTAGCGGCGATCATACTACAAATAGGGCCGAGGAACCTAAGGTTGCCACTAACTTACCCACGACTATAACATCTGTGGCGACTACAAGCGTAAGGGAAAGTAATCCCTCTGTTTCCTTGAATAAATCTCCTTTGCCTCCCATTGTTGTCACTAGTGCTCTAAAAACTAATCCAAACAGTAACTCTGCTATAAGCACTACAACGCAGAAGACGTCCATAAATTCCAGCCAACGCCAACGTTACAATAAGACTCCTGACAAAGACACCAGGCCTTTTAAACATCAAGGCCCTGCCTTACATTTACCACCTGAGGCGTGTCCCTACGTCTTGGTTCTGGCTGGCATTCCACCCCTTAGGGAAGGGCAAGGAGAATCGTGGGTCCAATTGCATAATAAATGTATCGACTGGCTAGCTAAGCACAAGGGGGTGGGTTATGATATTTCTAAAGAAATTATATCCACACGCCGAGTAACTTGGGTAGGTCCTCTGTTTAAAAATATCAACGGGGACTGCATTGTAGTTAACTTTAGGAACCCGGGCACCGCGAAATTTCTGTTGAACAAAAATTCTGCTCAACATGGCCCATTCACTGTGGTGACTCCTCTATCGTTAAATTACTTTTACCGTCCCCCACACAAAATGATGCAGCCACCACCTGTATTCCCTCTACATAACAGGTTCTCATTACTCTATGACCAGGGAACATTGGATTGACTGTCCCCTACTACTGTAGAACCTGTCCCTGTGAGTCCAGTTCTTGATCATACAGTGGGAACATCATCTGAGGCACCACTGTTAACATCTAAAACTTCTTTACTTGAAACATTATGTGAACAACAGGGGCTTTTTACAATCACACCCTCCCCAGGAATTGACCAGGGCTTTTGCTCGAAGCCAGATAAAAATTTGTCAATCCTTAGCTGGAACGTTGCTGGCCTGAAGGCTAAAATGGAAATTACATCCTGGAAGGATTGGGTTAATTGCCACGACGTATTAATGTTCCAAGAAACTGGGTGTACCGATGATTTGTTACTTGAGGGGGACAGCTGTCATAATAGGACTGTTCCGACCCCCCCTTTAGGCCGCCCTAGTGGGGGTTTATCTATCTGGGTCAAAATAGCTGCAGAAGTTAAAGTCGACACACTCCAAACCGACTCACCAAGCTTCATGGCATTATCATATATTCAAAAGACAAGGCTATGTCTGATCAATTTTTACAATAACGACTTTTTGTCCCAACCTAATTGTAATTTTATTGTTTTATTCGATTTTATCGACAGAATTATGGATGGACAGAAATGTGGGAAATTTGACGGCATCTGTCTAGGAGGGGATTTCAATGCCCATATACATTCTAGAAATCCCCCATGTAGGCACAGAACTGTCAAATCTCCTTGCAACTAGAGATCTTGTAAATTGCATGGAGCACGCTGGCAGGGAAAGTAGCGTTGCCCCTTTTCCAACTTTCATTGGCCATGGGAGTGGTACCACAATCGATTATGTATTTGTTTCACCTCCTGTTGCAAATGTTCTAATGAAGGCGGAAGTTGTCTGCAAAGTATATAGTGACCATTACCCTATCGTAATTCACCTATTACTTCCGAGGGGAAAGCGTACACAAAACGAAATAGGTGCAAGAAACTTGGAGGTTTCAACAGATAAATTGAGGGTAATTTGGAGGGGCGTGGATAATAGGGGAATCCTGGCTAACGTTATTAAAAAACACCCAGCTCTGATTGAAAACTGTCTTACTACTGATGTACATGGGGGTAATATAATTACATCATTTACTGAACTCTGCTCTGTAATAAAAAGTGAGATCTCCAAACCAGTTTTAAGGAAATCTGAGGAAACACCCAGATGGTTTGATGCTGCTTGCTCCAAGGTAAACAGGCAGTTGAGAGCCGCCCTAAAAGCAGAACCTAGGGATATTTCCCAAATAAGGTTACTCAGAGCAGAATATAAATCCACCCTACGGTTCAGAACAAATGAACTGGTTAAGACCCACTGGGGTTTTTTGGCACGCTCGGCCGAATTGAAAGACACTACTGGGTTTTGGAGTGAGGTAAAGAAGCTAAGATCTTTAGGCTCAAATTTAACAGCAATTAACTGTAACATTACTGGTCCTACGTGGGTTGAACATTTTGCTAAAATTTATGCCACACCAGACAACCCCTCTTTAACCTCCCTCCCTTTAAGCCCCCTTAACATCTCTGTGTCTGAGGTTGAGGATGCCATATCTGAAAGCGCCGGAAATAAAGCGCCTGGCCCCGATGGGCTCTCAATTGACCAGTTAAAATGTGAGCTTGACTTTTGGGCCCCATTGCTATGTAACGTTTTTAACAATCTAACGAATGAGCAAATTCCAGAAACATGGTCCTGCAGTACAATAGTCCCCATTTTTAAAAAGGGCGATAGGCTGGATCCCGGGTGCTACCGCCCCATCTCGTTAATCGATAACACTTTGAAAGTTTTGGGGAGGGTTATCTTTAAAAGGATCAGAACCTGGGCGGATGAGAGTAAGATTCTACATCCCAGCCAGCTTGGTTTCCGTAGCAATGTTGGCACGGTGGAACAATGCTTGAACTTGAGTCTGATTATGGCAAAATATAACATTGCTAAAAAATCCCCTCTATATTTTGGTTTTATGGACTTAAGTTCTGCATTTGATTTTGTTAACCGTTCCCGCCTCTGGTCCACGCTTCTTAATTATGGTTTAGATGATTATTTGGTCCACTTTTTAGCCTTTTTGCACAGTGATTTAAGAGCACGAGTGCGTATTAACCAATTTGGCGAAGTCTCTGACGACATCAGGATTGGTAGGGGGGTCAGACAGGGGTGTGTGCTGGCCCCCCTCCTTTTTATTCTTTATATAAATAATCTGAGCTGCTGGCTGAGCACTTCTACACATGATGTCCCCCATGTAAATGGAGTCCCTATACCAACTCTCCTTTACGCTGACGATGCGGTCCTAATGGGCCGCACACCAAAGGCACTTCGCTCTTTAATTTCAGGCTTTGTTCACTTTATGGCAGACCTCGGTCTGACCACTAATTTAAAAAAATCTTTAATCATGAGCTGTGGCCCTAAAAAATATAACATTTCTGAGATTAAATCAGGGTCAAATGTTCTGAAAAGTACTTGCACTTTTCCCTATCTGGGGCTGCTATTTTCGAATACTGGTTCGTGGCAACCGCATGTATCTTACGCTAGGAATAAGTTGGGTAAAGCCATAAATTGTGTCACTTCTTTGAGACAACCCAACTATGTTGATGTGATCACACCACTAGTAAAGATTTACCAAACCCAATGCATCCCAACTGGTACCTATGGCGCCGAGGTTTGGGGTTATACAAATTGCACCCATATCCAAATCGAAGAAAATAGGTTCTGCCGGAAGGTGCTGGGTGGGGTTATTTGTTCCCCCCACTATATATGTCACAGTGAACTAAACATCTCATATATAGAAGATTTTGTTAAATCTAGACCAGCACTCTTCTGGCTAAAGATATGGATTAACCCGGCAGCCACCCTCACCCGTGACATAATCTTGGACTGTTTAAAGTGTGATAGGGCACACTGTATACCATGGTTAAAAGCTGTAAAAGATTGCCTTGATAGCGTAGGACATGGTTTTTTGTTTACATCACCCAGTTTAATAAATCGTACTCATAAAACTATTATTCATAGGGCACTATATCAGCTGTATAGAGACGAGCGTGAGAGGAAGAACCTGTCAAAGTGTACTATCATAAAATACAAGGGCTATTTTGAACCTCACACTAAAAATCTAGGTCCCCCACATAGGTATTTATGTTTACACCTTGGCAGATGGAATAGGAGGTTATTGTTCCGCTTTCGAGATGGGAGTATAGTAAATTTACTAAACTTCCCTCTGGGCTACAACAAACATTTAGAAACCTTGTATTGCCCATGTAACCTTAATATGAAACAGAGCCTTATGCACTTTTTGTTTTTCTGTGGTTTTTATAAAAATCTCTCCGCTCATTATTTAATGCCCTATTGTAGAAAACATAATTTGTCTAGTTTTAGAACTGCATTGAGGTCCTTTTTATCACTGGGATCAGATGAAGTAATATTCAGAGTGAGTTGCTTCCTCAAAGCTGCCGTCCGTTCACGAGCCACTTTACACATTGACGTATAACATCCGCACATGTGTTCTTTATGCACTTTGTAATTTTATTTTGTATATTTTTGCATTTTTGCACATTACTCATGTGGACCTATTAATGATGCTGATAACATTTATCCCTTTTAACTATGTTTTTAGAAATCACTTTTTTAATTGTGTAAAGGTTGTTGTTTTTAATAAGGAGGGATACTTTGTATGTTAATGTGAAATTGACTGACTGGCCTTTTGTCTTTTAGCCAGCTGATATATTACTGTACTGTATTGTTTTGATTGAATTTGTCGTACTTTTATGGATGTTTTTATTCCGAATAAAGATCTTTTGACTTTGACTTTGGTGCTCACCCTGGTCACGTGCCTTGCTAAGTCATCGTCTGTCAGATAAATATCATCGATATAGGACAATTTTTCCTCATCAACATTATGGAGTAACTCAGTAACCCTTGTGAAAACAACCCCGAGCTGTTCTGACACCCCTGGGGGAGGAGACACATTTGTTGCTGGGACCCTAACGCTGAGATTGCGGTCAAATACTTGCTTTTAGGCGCTATATTTTGGCTGAAAAATCCATTTGAGATATCAAGTGTAGTTTTGTATTTTTTCTGCACAATGTCATTCATTAATGCAGCACTGTGTGCATTCTGAACTGCAAATGTCTTAGTGCAGTGTTTAAATATCTGTAATCTAAAACTAAACAATATGTTTTGCCCGGTTTTGATACGGAAAACAAAGGATTGTTAATTGGTGAAGGGCATGTTTCAATGACCCCTTGATATTCAAGTTGATCTAAGACCTCCTGGACCTGTTTTTTAGCTTCTTGCTTTATTGGCTATTGCCTTTGTGCTTTGGTGAAACTTTTAACGGCATCACATGGTGAGTTGAATTCTCATCCCATCTGGCATGATTTTTGTATAATGCAGGAGCTTGGGCTACTCCCCACTCCTGTGCATATGTGCGCTTAAGATGAATGGGAACGAGGTCGGAGAAGGCAGGAAATATTATTTTTTCTCCCCTAGGGCACTCTGTAACGAATGCTGGCAGCCAATCTTGTTCAGCTAACAGGATGTTATAACCAGATGACAGGTTCTTTCAAAAGAGATCTTTTACTTTTCTGGGCTTGTCCCCCTCCATCTGGAGTGTTATTTCATATAATTTATGTGGGACGCTCACCCTTTTATCTGGTGTTTCCACCGTGATGTAATCATTCAAGTCCGCTGTCACAAGAAATTTCTTCAGGTTCTGGTGAGCTATTGTTACTTCTGCCGCACTGTCTGGTATCGTCTGAGCCCATTCCCCATTCAGAGTTGTGTCCTCAGAATTCTGGGCATGTCTGATCTTCACGCGTGCAACTTTCTTCTTTTCAAACTGAAGTTTTGATTTTGCCTTTTCTTCTTTTTGGAAGTATAGTCTTGAGAGTGCTGCTTGTCTCTGGACTTTGTACGCTCTTCTTTGTGTTCTGACCGTTCTTCACTCTCAGAGTTTTTCGTCGAGCCCTGAAAGGAACAAGAGGAATGTGTATCAGTTTCCTGATACCTGTCAGGTTTCCTAATATTATCCCTATTCCTAAAGTTGGACCTCTTTTCAGCGTGCTGCTGTGGAAGAGATCTACCTCGGGATTGAGATCTGTTTTCTGTAAAGTGATGTTGTTTTTTATTATCCCACTTCTTTTTAGAAGAAGCAGGTGTCTGCTTAGAAGTGTCCTTTTCAGGACTGCCCATCAGTTGTGGTTTAAAGCATTCCCACCCAAACTGTCTCTGCCTAATTCTGCATACACAGTTTCAATTATTTTCGGTAGTTCGTGTAGTTGGTCTAACGGACTGAACTCCCTTAAGCATTGGCGGATTGCTACTGTTGTTGCTGCCCCTTTAATATTAGCTAGAATTATGGCTGATATCTGGTCATAGTAATTTAGTAACTTCATCCCTAAGTGCAGAGCAGGCTCCGTTCCGTACTCATTCTGTATTTGACTTAATACATCCGGTATCACGGTTAATGAAGGAATACCATGAGTCCTGGTATAAATAGCAGCAAAGACTGTACCCCAAGTGGTACAATCTTATAATTGTGGTGTAATCCCGATGGGCAAGCAGATTGTTAGCGTGTTTTAAAAATGGGGTAGTATACTCGCTCTAACTGTGTTATTTTCTGAGTTACCCAGAATGGCATTTGTTCACGTTTTGCGGGAATGTTGCCCATTACTGCGTGTAATGTTCGTGAAGTGATTTTACTTGCTGTACTCTGAGATTGAGTTCCATTTGTTGCAACTGTTGCTGGTTGGGCTGTGAAAGTCCTCATGACGAATTGTGTCAAATTTCTGTAGATTTTAATGAAATCTTTGTGTTGGATGAGTAAGTCTCTTTCTGGCATTGTTTCATTGTCAGGATGAGGTGTGTAAACTGCTAATATTGGCCATGTTGCTCCTGGTCTTCCTAACGGACCAAGCCTTACTCTTTCTCTTGTGTGGGGTAGGGCGCCTGTAAACCAGTATTGCTGTTCCTGGTACGTGAGTGGAATCTCTATGTACTCGAACGGACCATATTCTGCTGGTGCATATCCATCTGTATAGGAGTGAAATGTTCGTGCATCTGCTGCTGGGAATGTAACCCACAAATAAAATACCTCTGTTTTGTTTGATTGGTGTGCCTCAATCACGAAAGCTACTAAGCCACCCCTAGCTTGTAAACCATTGTCTAATAGTTTCAGGGTGATGTCGGAATTTAGGTGCCATTTGAATTGTGTTCTAATCTTCTCCTGTTGAGAGGTGCAGATTTACTACTGCGTTATACTCCCCCTCAGTCATTTTGAAACAAAGAAGTTTGTTCAAGGGAACTAAGATAAGGGGGCATATTACCAAGCAATAGCGATAATTATCGCTATTGCTTGGTTAGAGACAAAAATGTATCGCCGACATGCGGCGATTTTTATCGCAGATAAACCTTGGTATTACCAAGGTTTATCGCAAATGCGATAAAAATCGTCCGCAATGCATGAATATCGCTGAAAAGTCAGCGATATTCAGGCATTACCGAGCTAATGCTCTTAACCATGTTATCCACCTCACATTGGATAACATGGCTAAGAACTGCTCAGGGCAGGTGTTAGCTTTTGGAGATATTCGCGCTTAGCGCGAATATCTCCAAAAGTTGGTAATAGGAGATAGCGATGTTAGCGACTGTTTCCAGTCGCTAACATCTTGGCACGCCCACTTTGCATGTCATTAGTGATAAATGTCTCTGACATGCAAAGTGGGGCCCAAGATGGTCGCTATCTCCTACTAGCTGTCGCTAACTGGTGTTAGCGACAGCTAGGAAATAGGGAGATAATTTTATCTCCGCTTTCTTGGCTTTTAAAGCCAAAAAAGCAGAGATAAACCCCCTTGATAATATGCCCCAAGGTTTTATTGCACAATTTTTAGGAATGCTATTGTCCTTCAAGCTTGATTAACTAGCAGCCAATAAATAGGATATTTCGCCTTCTCAGCTGTGGCGAAGTTTTTGCCCACCCTCTCCAAACATCTTTGGCATTTTGTGAGTAGTGGTCTCTGAGAATAGCACAACTGAACTACTCAAATTTTACTGTTAAATAAGTACCCAACCAACGTTGGGAGCCATGTCATGTAGCTCCTATATTAACCATGCAGAACCCGTGCGGTTGGATAACAAACTGTAGGATTGGTGGCAGACTAACTCTGAGCACCCCCACCGCGTATGTTAGCCTGTTTGCATTAGCTAGCTCACAGTGTCACTAGGATCTCCTCTTATCGGGAAGAGAATAGTTTCTGATAACCTTAGAACATGACAACCCTGATCCCCCAGGATCGTGGAAACAATGTACTACCTTTCGCTCAGTCACTTGTGCTCACTTACTTTGTCTTAGAGAGTTACACAGAAGAAACAGTTGGGCGTGTTACAATAAGTATTTATTGCACAGTTGTTCTTCTAGTGTATAATATATGTGCTGAGACATTAGACAGTAGCAGAGATATATGGTCAGCAGTACAGTGAATATAAAAGGATAGCACATTTCTACCATTTTGCAATAGTCATGAACACATGCATGGATACAAAATGCATGATAAAAGAAGTGCCCGTACCCCTACAATGCCTATCTAGATGTACCTAAGTGTACCTAGCATGTGAGTAGGTGTGAAGCCAAGAATCCCTCTAGGTTTAGTCTGCATGCATGAGCCTCAGCGTCTCTGGTCAGTGTGTCTCGGTTCCCACTAACTAATAGTATCAAGAGGTGCTGTATATATACAGAAAGCATCTAGGGCTCCTTTGTCCCTTCTTTCAGCCATTGTTGGGTTTGAGGATTAAGTATGGGATGAACCTTGTACGTAGATATTATGCAGGAGGTGTAGCCCCTGCCTGGTTTCCAAGAACCCGTAGGAATATTCATTCATACTGTGTCAGTCTAAAGATGGAGTCATAGAACTCCATTGTTCAGGGAAACCTTCCTTCTGCACCCAGGACTAGAACTAGGTAAAGGTTCAATCCTAAAAGTCTTGTTACAGGGTAGTGTAGGGGAGGTAATGTAGGTGAAAGGGTCTGATGTTATCCAGGCTTATATTAGGGTACTTATATGAAACATAACACCAGCCCATACCCCTGGTGAGGCACCAGTCCATGCCCCTGGTGAGGCACCAGTGCATGCCTCTGGTGAGGTACCAGTGCATGCCTCTGGTGAGGTACCAGTGCATGCCTCCTGTGAGGTACCAGTGCATGCCTCTGGTGAGGTACCAGTGCATGCCTCCTGTGAGGTACCAGTGCATGCCTCTGGTGAGGCACCAGTGCATGCCTCTGGTGAGGTACCAGTGCATGCCTCCTGTGAGGCACCAGTGCATGCCTCTGGTGAGGTACCAGTGCATGCCTCCTGTGAGGTACCAGTGCATGCCTCTGGTGAGGCACCAGTCCATGCCCCTGGTGAGGCACCAGTGCATGCCTCTGGTGAGGTACCAGTGCATGCCTCTGGTGAGGTACCAGTGCATGCCTCCTGTGAGGTACCAGTGCATGCCTCTGGTGAGGCACCAGTGCATGCCTCTGGTGAGGTACCAGTGCATGCCTCCTGTGAGGCACCAGCGCATGCCTCTGGTGAGGTACCAGTGCATGCATCCTGTGAGGCACCAGTGCATGCCTGTGGTGAGGTACCAGTGCATGCCTCCTGTGAGGTACCAGTGCATGCATCCTGTGAGGTACCAGTGCATGCCTCTGGTGAGGTACCAGTGCATGCCTCTGGTGAGGTACCAGTGCATGCCTCCTGTGAGGCACCAGTGCATGCCTGTGGTGAGGTACCAGTGCATGCCTGTGGTGAGGCACCAGTGCATGCCTCCTGTGAGGCACCAGTGCATGCCTCTGGTGAGGTACCAGTGCATGCATCCTGTGAGGCAACAGTGCATGCATCCGGTGAGGCACCAGTGCATGCCTGTGGTGAGGTACCAGTGCATGCCTCCTGTGAGGCACCAGTGCATGCCTCTGGTGAGGCACCAGTGCATGCCTCCTGTGAGGCACCAGTGCATGCCTCTGGTGAGGTACCAGTGCATGCATCCTGTGAGGCACCCGTGCATGCCTCTGGTGAGGTACCAGTGCATGCCTCTGGTGAGGTACCAGTGCATGCCTCCTGTGAGGTACCAGTGCATGCCTCTGGTGAGGCACAGTTCATGCCTCCTGTGAGGCACCAGTGCATGCCTCTGGTGAGGTACCAGTGCATGCATCCTGTGAGGTACCAGTGCATGCCTATGGTGAGGTACCAGTGATTGCCTCTGGTGAGGCACCAGTGCATGCCTCCTGTGAGGTACCAGTGCATGCCTCTGGTGAGGCACCAGTGCATGCCTCTGGTGAGGTACCAGTGCATGCCTCTGGTGAGGCACCAGTGCATGCCTCTGGTGAGGTACCAGTGCATGCCTCTGGTGAAGCACCAGTGCATGCCTCTGGTGAGGTACCAGTGCATGCATCCTGTGAGGCACCAGTGCATGTCTGTACAAATGGTGGAGTGAAGACTAACACTAGGAGGGACTCAAAAATCATAGGAGTATACGGTATAAAATAACCTCGGTCGCCTGTCCCTCAACTGGATGACTCTGTAAGGTACAAGGAATACTATTGCAGATCATTTAGTTGATATACAATTGGGTATTTAAGGGCTGTTTTCCCGTCACTTATTTGTCACCACCGGCGCTTGTGACAGTCTGCCACTAGTTTGCGCTGTCTGTCTCTCTTAGAGATGACCGCGTCAACAGGCATTGAGTAATTCAGTTCTTTGATATTGCTATTGCCTGCTACCACAGCCATTCTTATAGCTGTGGGGGCCTGGGACAGTCTGAATTGGCACACTTGCACAAGGGTCAGGGTTAGTAGTTGTGATGTTACCAGGATGGGCAGCCAGCAGGAGCTGTGTGTGGTGCAAAGTGAAGTGGCCGCCATCTCTTCGTGCACTCATGGCCGTTGGCATTATTGTGATGCTGCCGCATTTTCACAGATCTTTGGTCCTGCATCAGCCATTCATGGACCTTTTCCATTCGGGCCCACACTGAGACCATTCTGCTCTGACTCCAAGTTTTAGTCTTGTGGATGCAATAAAGTCTTTTCTTGTTTAATCTCATTGTGGACACATATTGTCTCATTACTGGCCATGTAGTGTTGGTGTCTTAGAATGAGGGCCTGCCACGTTACAACGACTTGCGCTGGAGGGCGCTGTAGGATAGGGAATAGTTTAATTTACTATCCAACACCTTCCCTACTGTTGGACCTGGCCTCGTGGCGTGGTTCCCCCCATTCCTCAGCGCCCCATTAGCTCAGCCCTGCACCTCGCAACCCCTGGTCATCCCGTTCCCTGTCCGCCCCGCTCCCTACATGACCCTACCAACGGACGACCATCCCCGCGTGCTCCTCCTGGTACCGGGCACCCAGAACCTGCATCACCCCACAGGGCCACCGGCCGCCATTACCCTTCCCGCGGTCCCTGACTCCATAGACTTTGCCTGACCCTGGGCCCAGTGAGACCTAGGCTTCAGACGTGCCATGCCCGGCTGGGGGGTAGAGGGCTCCCTGAGTGAGATAGGACCAAAGAGTTTCGATTGCACCTCCGGCCTCCCCTGGGAGACTGGTTTCTCTCACACCTCTGGCCTTCCCTTGGGGGCTGGTTTCGATCGCACCTCTGGCCTCCCCGAGAGCTGGCTCCAGACCCTGTTGGGCATCTGGGAATCCCCGGACGCATCTTCCAAAGGATCAAAGGGCCAGCCGACAGACACTCCGGCGACCAGCCCCGAGGCATGAGATCTCCGCCTGCGAGGGCCGGTACATCAAAGGGCCACTGGCTATATCAAGGCCTGCCCAAGAACTAGCGAGCAGTTGTATCCTGGAAAAGAGAGCCCTGCTGATCTGATCACGGCTCAACCCTTGGGGAGAAGACTGGATGTTGGAACTTAGCGAGCCCTGCTGACGCTGTCGCGGCTCATCCACGTGAAGAAGGAACTGGAACCTCGGAGCCCTGCTGACCTCGGAGCGGCTCATCCTTGAAACTCAAAGGACATTTATTGAAGCACCCTGAGCCCTGCTGACGCTGTCGCGGCTCATCCTCGTGGAGAAGGAACTGGAACCTCGGAGCCCTGCTGACCTCGTCGCGGCTCATCTTTGAAACTCTAAGGACATCGTTGAACATCCTGAGCCCTGCTGACGTCGTCGCGGCTCTTCAAGAACTGACAGACACTCTGTTCACTCCGGATTGAGCCCTGTTTACCTCATCGCGGCTCGAGGAGTACTCTGGTCCGGCTGGACCATCGACGCTACCAACACGACCTGGCTCGAGAAGAAGTGAGTAGAGCAGCCAGTACGACCTCCATCTCCCGGATCCCCCGGCTCGAGGATTGAGAGCTGTGCGCAGGGTACGCTTTGTACTGGCCTAATACTGAGACTGTCCCGCTACCCTATTCCTTCCAACCGAGACTTTACGATCCCTTGATCGCTTGTAATACGTGTTCATTTTGCCTCAAATTCTACTGTTTGATAAAGAACTTGCTTACTGAAACCTACGGTGTGGTGTCCGTTCATAAGTGTGGTGTGAGCTCAGTGTGTACGATCTTAGACCCGGAGTCCTCCCCGGCGAGGACCTCACGGTAGGACTCGGCTGTATTCCAGGGAGAGGTGGGTCACGGAGTGATCGGTAGATCATATCCTGGTCCTCTGGGATCGCCCCTTCTAACACCTATTATCCACGGGGACAAGAGTTGGAATAGTAAATTAAACTATTCACTATCCAGCCTGTTAGACCTGGCCTCGTGGCATGGTCCTCCCTGACCCGTGCACCACACCAAGCCCCTGATTCTCACGGCTTACCCGACCATTCCCTCCATGATCCACACTCACGACAATGGACTTCCCCGTTCTCCCCCCTCCATCTCCCCGGTACCGGACGCACCCAAACCCTCTAGGCCCCAAAAGGCCTCCGGTGCCCATTCCCCTGCACCTAAGATGGCCGACCCCGGCCCCACAACGGCCTCGGCCCTAGACGCGCCATACCCGGCTGGGGGGTAGAGCGCCCCGTGAGCGAGAGGGGGAGGAGCAGTTTTATCACACCTCCCAGCTCCCCTCGGGAGATGAGTTTTGATCGCCCTTTCGGCCTCCCTGAGGGCTGGCTCCAAGCCTGCTGCGTGTCTGGGATCCCTCCAGTCCCAACTTGAAAGGATGAAAGAGGCCACGTGGGCGGAACCCCCAACAAGCGGCTCCCAGGTGCTAAGACCTCTGCCTGCGAGGACTCCGGACATCAAAGAGAAAGAGTCCTATATCAAGGGATGCTCTGGGACGATCAGGTTAGTTGAATCCTGGAACTACGAGAGCCCTGCTGACATCGTCGCGGCTCCTACCCGGCAGAGAAGGACTTCTGCCCGAAGCTATCTGAGCCCTGCTGACATCGTCGCGGCTCCTATCCGACAGAGAAGGACTTCTGCCCGGAACCATCTGAGCCCTGCAGACGTGGTTGCGGCTCCCTCACAACTATAAGAACACCTGAGCCCTGCTGATTCGATCGCGGCTCCCCTAAGACCGTAAGAACTGCCACATCCTCGCTCGAGCCCTGCAGACGTAGTCGCGGCTCAGAGACTATCCTGGTCCGGCTGGACCCAAGATCTACCCGTATCCCCCAGCTCGAGGATTGAGAGCTGTGCGCCGGATACGCCCCTGCATCTATTTTGAACAATAAGACTGTCCCGCTACCCAAACCCTTACCGAGACTCATTGAGCCCTTGCTCTACTTGTACATATGAATCTTGCGGATCATAAAGATCCTTTTACTTGAAATATAAAGATTACGTTCTCTTGAAAAACCTACAGTGTGGTGTCCCTTTGTCGAGTGGGGCTAGCTCAGCGCGTGCGACCCGAGATTCGAGACTCTCTCCCTGAGGGTCTCCTGCCAGTGCTCGGCAGTGTTCCTAGGAGAGGTGGGTCACAGGGTGGTCGAGTACATATTCCTGCCTCCCCTGGGATCTTCCCTTCTAACACAGCGCCCCCCAACGCAAGTCGTTGTAACGACTTGCATTGTAAAACCTGCGTGGTAATGGTACGCGTTGTGAAAGCACGCGTTGTACCGTCATACATCCAGCATGAACGCGAGGGAAGTTTTAAACATCTGGAAAAGTACCTTGCCGGTGGCTAATGGAAAGTTTGCTGTAAGTAGGTTGCCTTCCCATGAGTTAGGTTGGATTTAATAGAAAAGTTAACGCTACAAGAGGCAGGTTAGTAAAAGGTAATTACACAAATAATAATGAATTGGCATACTAGGGGGGGTTAGTTTCAGAGACAGTGATGGCCACTGATTATCAGAAAGGGGCGGGGCTGCTCTGAACCAATGCAAAGCGACACAGATCGAGTCTATCTTGTCTGGGTTATATGCAGGAGGAACTGCTGCACCAGCTGGGGCTTCACATGTTATCGATGCATGTGCCTGTGCACACCCATACGTTTTCCAGCTGGGGGACGCACCACACATTTCCAGGTAATAGGAGCAGTTCGTACCGGGGCATCTAAGCCCCCGTTCAATAAAGAGGCTTTTAACTCTGTATTTGACTTGCCGCGCCTGCTGCGCTTCAAAGACAGGGGTTGAATGTGAGGCTCTGTATTTGACTTGCCGCGCTTGCTGCGCTTCAAAGACAGGGGTTGAATGTGAGGCTCTGTATTTGACTTGCCGCGCTTGCTGCGCTTCAAAGACAGGGGTTGAATGTGAGGCTCTGTATTTGACTTGCCGCGCTTGCTGCGCTTCAAAGACAGGGGTTGAATGTGAGGCTCTGTATTTGACTTGCCGCGCTTGCTGCGCTTCAAAGACAGGGGTTGAATGTGAGGCTCTGTATTTGACTTGCCGCGCTTGCTGCGCTTCAAAGACAGGGGTTGAATGTGAGGCTCTGTATTTGACTTGCCGCGCTTGCTGCGCTTCAAAGACAGGGGTTGAATGTGAGGCTCTGTATTTGACTTGCCGCGCTTGCTGCGCTTCAAAGACAGGGGTTGAATGTGAGGCTCTGTATTTGACTTGCCGCGCTTGCTGCGCTTCAAAGACAGGGGTTGAATGTGAGGCTCTGTATTTGACTTGCCGCGCTTGCTGCGCTTCAAAGACAGGGGTTGAATGTGAGGCTCTGTATTTGACTTGCCGCGCTTGCTGCGCTTCAAAGACAGGGGTTGAATGTGAGGCTCTGTCCCCGGATGAGTTCTGCTTGCATTTTAGTTTTAAGAATGGGATGGGTGCTTACAATCTACGGTCATTTTGCAGTCAGAGAAAGAAAAGAAAATGTAAAGAAGTAGCAGGTGTATGTACTGGGCGCACTGAGCAGTGAAGCGGCAAATGTGAAGCACATATATCCTGATCCTGAAGGGGGTGCAGACGTGTCACTTCAGGTGGGGTGCAGACGTGTCACTTCAGGTGGGGTGCAGACGTGTCACTTCAGGTGGGGTGCAGAAGTGTCACTTCAGGTGGGGTGCAGACGTGTCACTTCAGGTGGGGTGCAGACGTGTCACTTCAGGTGGGGTGCAGACGTGTCACTTCAGGTGGGGTGCAGACGTGTCACTTCAGGTGGGGTGCAGACGTGTCACTTCAGGTGGGGTGCAGACGTGTCACTTCAGGTGGGGTGCAGACGTGTCACTTCAGGTGGGGTGCAGACGTGTCAGTTCAGGACCAGGGGGAAGCAGATTTTGGGGTCAGCTTGGTTTTCCCCTAAGGTGCTGTTTTCGGAGCTGACGGTGCTTTCTAACCTCGAGGGCTCCCGGTGGCATCCGAAGTCTCGGGCACTTTGCCTCTCCGGGGTCATCCAATGGCTTCACCTCAGAGACATTGAGGTAGGTCTAGGGTTCATTGCGTGGCTTATTATGTTTTCTTGACTAAAGACATCTATTGCTCTTGGCCACTTGCGCTGATTGCATCAGAAGCCGGGCAGGCACGTATCCTAGTGGGGGCTGTCACCCACGGATAGATGGTCTTTTGGTTTTCGAGAGACACGTATGCACTCTGTATACTAACTGGAGCTACAGCGAAGAGGTATAGAATAACTAGAGGCCATACTATCAAGAATGGGCGATACATTATCGCTGCTTTTATCGGCAGGAAACTGCCGATAAAGCAGTGATAATGGGCTTGATAATAGGCCCTTGTGAATTCCCATAGAAGCCCATGTTAACAAGGCCCCTGTCTTCTCTGCCCCTGGGCTGAGGGTGAGGGTGAGGCGGGCGTCGAGGCGCTGCCTGGGGGTGTCAAGGCCCCTGTCTTCTCTGCCCCTGGGCTGAGGGTGAGGGTGAGGCGGGCGTCGAGGCGCTGCCTGGGGATGTCAAGGCCCCTGTCTTCTCTGCCCCTGGGCTGGGGAGGAGGCGGGCGTCGAGGCGCTGCCTGGGGGTACCCAAGGCCCCTGCCTTCTCTGTCCCTGGGCTGAGGGTGAGGGTGAGGCTGGGGGCGCCTCTTCCACCATCTCAAATACTCGCATCTTATTGTTCCAATCAAACATAAATGCTTCAAATCCTTACCTGAAACCAGATACTGCGTGTTATTCTTGTTTACATTCTCACGGTTGTTGTTGACATCTTGACTGTGGCCTCGTCCTTGGAGCCCCCGAGGCGCCTGACTTTGGGGCATCCGTGGCCCTGGGGAGGGGGGGGGGCGGCTCTGTCCCCTCCTCCCCTGGGACCGGCCGAGCCGGGGGGCTGGGGGTGCAGCCACCTGGCGGTACCCCCTTCATCTGCTCCTGGAAAGGCCTGGGCTGCCTGGCCATGTCACGGTGCGTGACCCAGGATGACACGTGGCCTGGTCACCCGTCGCTGTTAGTGATGAAGGAGGAGACGCGCTCTGGTCACGTTGCGGCTGGTGACGCAGGATGAAGGATGAAGCTTCAGCCTGGCCCTGCAGTGAGCTCATCCATTACATCACGCAGCAGTACTTAGTGACGCGGGATGGCACGTGGCCTGGCCGCTTTGGCCGCCATAAGTGTGGCAGGGTGTGCTCAGACGTGATTCCCTTGCTCACTTTGCCACTGGATTCAAGCAAGCCGGGCTGAAGACGGCTGAAATGCCAGAAACCGGTCCTTGGATGCTTGATTCCGGTCCAGGGAAGGCATGGCTTGGCAGTTCGGGCTGAACTGTTACCATGAGGCACAGGGTCAGACTGATTTGCATATAGCCATGTCTGAACTGGGGTGGCGCAGTGAGCTAAAGAACGGTGATGGATTAAACCCAGATCTTTTGACTGGGTGTGAGTGTTTGATTGATTCAGATGCTCCGTCCATCACCACCCCCTTTTGCACCGCTTTTGGCCGCCATAAGTTGGCAGGGTATGCTCAGACGTGAGTCCCTTGCTCACTTTGCCACTGGATTCAAGCAAGCCTGGCTGAAGACGGCTGTAATGCCAGAAACCGGTCCTAGGAAGCTTGTTTCCGGTCCAGGGAAGACATGGCTTGGCAGTTCGGGCTGAACTGTTCCCATGAGGCACAGGGTCAGACTCATTTGCATATAGCCATGTCTGAACTGGGGTGGCAGAGTGGGCTAAAGAACGGTGATGGATTAAACCCAGATCTTTTGACTGGGTGTGAGTGTTTGATTGATTCAGATGCTCCGTCCATCACCACCCCCTTTTGTACCGCTTTTGGCCGCCATACGTGTGGCAGGGTATGCTCAGACGTGAGTCCCTTGCTCACTTTGCCACTGGATTCAAGCAAGCCGGGCTGAAGACGGCTGCAATGCCAGAAACCGGTCCTTGGATGCTTGATTCCGGTCCAGGGAAGGCATGGCTTGGCAGTTCGGGCTGAACTGTTACCATGAGGCACAGGGTCAGACTGATTTGCATATAGCCATGTCTGAACTGGGGTGGCGCAGTGAGCTAAAGAACGGTGATGGATTAAACCCAGATCTTTTGACTGGGTGTGAGTGTTTGATTGATTCAGATGCTCCGTCCATCACCACCCCCTTTTGTACCGCTTTTGGCCGCCATAAGTGTGGCAGAGTATGCTCAGACGTGAGTCCCTTGCTCACTTTGCCACTGGATTCAAGCAAGCCGGGCTGAAGACGGCTGGAATGCCAGAAACCGGTCCTCGGAAGCTTGTTTCTGGTCCAGGGGAGGCATGGCTTGGCAGTTCGGGCTGGACTGTTCCCATGAGGCACAGGGTCAGACTGATTTGCATATGGCCATGTCTGAACTGGGGTGGCAGAGTGGGCTAAAGAACGGTGATGGATTAAACCCAGATCTTTTGACTGGGTGTGAGTGTTTGATTGGTTCAGATGCTCCGTCCATCACCACCCCCTTTTGTACCGCTTTGGCCGCCATAAGTGTGGCAGGGTATGCTCAGACGTGAGTCCCTTGCTCAGAAACCCCCCCACGACCTGTGGAGTCCCTCAGGGCTCCTCCCTTTCCCCCCTCCTGTTTAATTTATACCTCCGGCCCCTGATACACTCACTTCAGAAATGGGACATCACCGTTTACAACTATGCCGACTCCCTCTTAATTCACCCCATGCTATCAATACGTTTCACACCGTCATGTTTCATATCCAACATTGGATGAATCTGAATCAACTAAAACTAAACCCCGGGAAAACCAAGCTCCTTCTCCCCGGATCCAGCCATGCTCACTGGGGCTCGCAGTTCTGGCCCCCTGAGCTAGCCCCCCCCCAGTCCCGGTCAAATCAGTGAAGAGCCTGGGTGTGATTATTGACACCGATCTGTCCCTCAAAGCTCAAGTAGGAGCGGTCATCTCATCCTGTATGTACCAGCTTCAGAAGATCCGTAAAGTTCGCCACCTAAATTCCCCCCGCTGCACTCACCCAGATCGTCATCTCACTAGTACTCTCTTGTCTGGACTTTTCCAACTCTCTCTATCATGGTCTCCCACACTCTGTGCTGCACCGCCTTCAGGTCGTCCAGAACCAAGCGGCCCGCCTCATTTACAAAACTCCCAGATGGCAATCGGCAAAACCTCTACTTCACAGCCTGCATTGGCTACCAGTCGGCCAAAGGGCAGCTTTTAAGGTGGCCTGCCTCACATTCAAGGCCCTCCACTGCACCGGCCCCGCATTTCTCAAATCCCTAATCACTTCTCACCGACCCACGCGCAACCTCCGATCAGCCCACCTTCATCTGCTAGTCACTCCCAAAGCTAAAACCAAGAAATTCGGTGGTCGTCGTTTCTCTCACCTAGCTCCTGTTTTCTGGAATCTCCTCCCTCTCTCCATCAAATCCAGCCCCTCCCTCTTGACGTTCAGGAAATCGCTTAAAACGCACCTCTTTCCACCCCTTGGTCAATAACAGTGTCACTCATGATTCCCCCTTACTCACTCTGTCTTAAAGCGCCATGAAGCTTCGGTGTTAGCGCGCTCTACAAATGACACCTAACATAACATAACATAACACTTTGCCACTGGATTCAAGCAAGCTGGGCTGAAGACGGCTGTAATGCCAGAAACCGGTCCTCGGAAGCTTGTTTCCGGTCCAGGGAAGGCATGGCTTGGCAGTTCGGGCTGGACTGTTCCCATGAGGCACAGAACGGTGATGGATCAAACCCAGATCTTTTGACTGGGTGTGAGCGTTTGATTGGTTCAGATGCTCCGTGGCCTGGCCACGTCATGGACATTGGTCTACTTTGTCTGTCGCCCGAGACAAGGTGCATCAGCCAATGGCTCCTGGCACAAAGGGATCCCAGAAGTACAAGCTTTGACATAGCCAATAGGTCTCGCCTTTGGGACCTTATAAGTGTTTGGCCACGCAACGGTTGATGTTGTTGCACCAAGGATATTGTGCTGGGTAACTAAACACTTTTAAGGTCCCAAAGGCGAGACCTATTTGTTATGCCAATGCTTGTTTTGGTTTACAGTTTCAGTCATATTGCACAGCAGCCCAGCAGTGCAACATGGATAAAGAAACATAAAAAAGCATTTCAGCCACGTTGTCCACATTAAAAGAACATGAAGGGAAATTGTAAACGGGAGTCAGAGGTGTTTTTTGGTTGTTAATAAGTTTTGCAATTGAGCTAAAAATGCATTGAGAAATGATTCTTAAATGCCATTGTCTGCACGTGTTCTTCGTGCTCTAGTCGCCATGCTCTCCGTGCTCTTGCGTGCATTACACACCCGAAGGACATCTGCACCACGCAGAATCACTGCAATTGACCCTGACTAATGTAACCAAGGGCCCTACCTTAGCATGCTGACCTCTCAACTCTGCGAATCACCACCAGCGTAGACGACTACACAGACTTCTCAGTTCTGGGGCTGAAGGCAGGGGCGGACTTTGGTGGAAGCAAGTAGACAGCATGTATGTACGAGTATATGTATGTGTGGTATTTGAATAGTGTGCTGTGCAATGCTGATCTGTGGTGACCCTTGAACCCTGGGCTGACCACCATGAACCCGAGAGTGACCACTCTGACCCTGGTATTTACCACCACGACCGGCGACCATGGGGCTCGCATATGTCCCCAGCACTGGCAGCTGTGGCATCGGGGAGAACATGTGTATCCAGGTGTTTCAAGCCATGCTTTACTAAGTGAAACAGATGGCAGCGCCAGGGCACGTGGCGCGGAGATATGGTCCCAGGGCCCAGGGGGTTGATGAAATGGCGCCGCTGGGTTGGACAGACATTAGGTCGGGAAGGGGAGCCTGAAATGTCAGGCACAGATCATATCAGGATGCAAAATAGATGGAACACGGGAGAGGTCATTCCGCTTTTACAATTATGTTGATAGCCGTGCACAAGCCAGGCAGCCACACTCTATTTAACAGCATGGAGGCTGAATGACATCTATTATGGCCACCTTGTCGCAACTGCTGCTTCTAGCTTTCAAACCGAGGATCATCGGGCTGCCCCCGTCCACACTAACTGATGCATGGGCAGGGGTATGGCTGAGACTGTTAGAGAGACAAGATACTTGCTGAGGACAACGGCTGTCAATCTTTGCACAAAAATGGCTGACACGGATGAGTCTTGTGAAGGAGTTTTTTTGGTTGCATAAGGTGAAGCTTGACATATGAAATTATGAGGGTGCCTACTGTGGGGGGGAGGCTTAATGCTCATGGCCAAAGAAACACTCTCATGAAGTGCATCTACAAACAGAACAAGCCCGGGAGTGGTGCGCGCGCGCTTAAAGGAGTTTGTTAAAAAAGCGAGCGTTTCCAAGCTTGTGGCGTGCCGCTGCGCAGTCCCACAAGCTATATGCCGCCACAAGCACGAGTATCTGCTCGGAAACAGAGCCGCTTAAAGGAGTTTGTTAAAAAAGCATGGCGAAGGTGCGAGCGTTTCCAAGCTTGTGGCGTGCCGCTGCGCAGTCCCACAAGCTATATGCCGCCACAAGCACGAGTATCTGCTCGGAAACAGAGCTGCATGAAGGCTAAAGGTCTCCTATGCAGCGCATGCGTGCTGCGAAGGCGAGACCTAAAAACTAATGCTGAGACACGTAGGGCACAAAGGGATCACAGCATGAAATCAGCTGCTGAGACCCAGAGATAATCAGAGGGAGTGCATCAGCCAATGCTTCCTGGAACTAAGAGATCCCAGCAGGTAAACAAATCAGGATGGTGGCAGTGTGAAGGTTTCCAAAGAGACCTCTCTCCCCTACCAGGACCTCTCCCCCGAGACCTCTCTCCTCTCCCTCACTCCTTCCCTCCCTGAGATCTCTCTCCTTCTCCTCTGCTCTCAGTCCCTGAGGTGACCTCACGAAGCCTTTTCATTCTTCCTGCTCCAAGTTTCCATTCCCTTCCTCCTCTATTCCTGGCCTGCCCCCCCTCCCCCTGCCTTGCCCCCCCCCCCCGCCTTTGCAGGCTCTGCCCTCTGCGTCCTCACCCAGGATGACTCGCTGGCACAGGCAGTATGGGGGGGGGGGGGGGGTCAGATCCCCCCATGTGATGGAAACTTGAAGTTTGTATTTTTGTCCCTGGGAGTCAGGCAGGGCATGGGAAGGTTGAGAGGCAGAAACTACAAGCCTATGGGGGGGGGGGGGGGGTCAGAGGTACTGAGAGGAGGCACTGACCCCTGATGAGATGACAGAGGGTCAGTGGTACTGAGAGGAGGCACTGATCCCTGATGAGATGACAGAGGGTCACAGGTACTGAGAGGAGGCACTGATCCTTGATGAGATGACAGAGGGTCAGTGGTACTGAGAGGAGGCGCTGATCCCTGATGAGATGACAGAGGGTCAGTGGTACTGAGAGGAGGCACTGATCCCTGATGAGATGACAGAGGGTCACAGGTACCGGGAGGAGGCACTGATCCCTGATGAGATGACAGAGGGTCACAGGTACTGAGAGGAGGCACTGACCCCTGATGAGATGACAGAGGGTCAGTGGTACTGTGAGGAGGCACTGATCTCTGATGAGATGACAGAGGGTCAGTGGTACTGAGAGAAGGCACTGATCCCTGATGAGATGACAGAGGGTCAGTGGTACTGAGAGGAGGCACTGATCCCTGATGAGATGACAGAGGGTCACAGGTACTGAGAGGAGGCACTGATCCCTGGTGAGATGACAGAGGGTCAGAGGTACTGAGAGGAGGCACTGATCCCTGATGGGATGACAGAGGGTCACAGGTACTGAGAGGAGGCACTGATCTCTGATGAGATGACAGAGGGTCAGTGGTACTGAGAGGAGGCACTGATCCCTGATGAGATGACAGAGGGTCAGTGGTACTGAGAGGAGGCACTGATCCCTGATGAGATGACAGAGGGTCACAGGTACCGGGAGGAGGCACTGATCCCTGATGAGATGACAGAGGGTCACAGGTACTGAGAGGAGGCACTGACCCCTGATGAGATGACAGAGGGTCAGTGGTACTGTGAGGAGGCACTGATCTCTGATGAGATGACAGAGGGTCAGTGGTACTGAGAGAAGGCACTGATCCCTGATGAGATGACAGAGGGTCAGTGGTACTGAGAGGAGGCACTGATCCCTGATGAGATGACAGAGGGTCAGTGGTACTGAGAGGAGGCACTGATCCCTGGTGAGATGACAGAGGGTCAGAGGTACTGAGAGGAGGCACTGATCCCTGGTGAGATGACAGAGGGTCAGAGGTACTGAGAGGAGGCACTGATCCCTGGTGAGATGAGAGAGGGTCACAGGTACTGAGAGGAGGCACTGATCCCTGATGAGATGACAGAGGGTCACAGGTACTGAGAGGAGGCACTGATCCCTGGTGAGATGACAGAGGGTCAGAGGTACTGAGAGGAGGCACTGATCCTTGATGAGATGACAGAGGGTCACAGGTACTGAGAGGAGGCACTGATCCCTGATGAGATGACAGAGGGTCAGTGGTACTGAGAGGAGGCACTGATCCCTGATGAGATGACAGAGGGTCAGTGGTACTGAGAGGAGGCACTGATCCCTGATGAGATGACAGAGGGTCACAGGTACTGAGAGGAGGCACTGATCCCTGATGAGATGACAGAGGGTCAGTGGTACTGAGAGGAGGCACTGATCCCTGGTGAGATGACAGAGGGTCACAGGTACTGAGAGGAGGCACTGATCCTTGATGAGATGACAGAGGGTCAGTGGTACTGAGAGGAGGCACTGATCCCTGATGAGATGACAGAGGGTCACAGGTACTGAGAGGAGGCACTGACCCCTGATGAGATGACAGAGGGTCACAGGTACTGAGAGGAGGCACTGATCCCTGATGAGATGACAGAGGGTCACAGGTACTGAGAGGAGGCACTGATCCCTGATGAGATGACAGAGGGTCAGAGGTACTGAGAGGAGGCACTGATCCCTGATGAGATGACAGAGGGTCAGTGGTACTGAGAGGAGGCACTGACCCCTGATGAGATGACAGAGGGTCAGTGGTACTGTGAGGAGGCACTGATCCCTGATGAGATGACAGAGGGTCACAGGTACTGAGAGGAGGCACTGATCCCTGATGAGATGACAGAGGGTCAGTGGTACTGTGAGGAGGCACTGATCCCTGATGAGATGACAGAGGGTCAGTGGTACTGAGAGGATCCACTGATCCCTGATGAGATGAGAGAGGGTCACAGGTACTGAGAGGAGGCACTGATCCCTGATGAGATGACAGAGGGTCACAGGTACTGAGAGGGGGCACTGATACCTGATGAGATGACAGAGGGTCACAGGTACTGAGAGGAGGCACTGATCCCTGATGAGATGACAGAGGGTCAGTGGTACTGAGAGGAGGCACTGATCCCTGATGAGATGAGAGAGGGTCACAGGTACTGAGAAGAGGCACTGATCCCTGGTGAGATGACAGAGGGTCAGTGGTACTGAGAGGAGGCACTGATCCCCGATGAGATGACAGAGGGTCACAGGTACTGAGAGGAGGCACTGATCCCTGATGAGATGACAGAGGGTCACAGGTACTGAGAAGAGGCACTGATCCCTGGTGAGATGACAGAGGGTCAGTGGCACTGAGAGGAGGCACTGATCCTTGATGAGATGACAGAGGGTCAGTGGTACTGAGAGGAGGCACTGATCCCTGGTGAGATGACAGAGGGTCAGTGGTACTGAGAGGAGGCACTGATCCCCGATGAGATGACAGAGGGTCACAGGTACTGAGAAGAGGCACTGATCCCTGGTGAGATGACAGAGGGTCAGTGGCACTGAGAGGAGGCACTGATCCTTGATGAGATGACAGAGGGTCAGTGGTACTGAGAGGAGGCACTGATCCCTGGTGAGATGACAGAGGGTCAGTGGTACTGAGAGGAGGCACTGATCCTTGATGAGATGACAGAGGGTCAGTGGTACTGAGAGGAGGCGCTGATCCTTGATGAGATGACAGAGGGTCAGTGGTACTGAGAGGAGGCACTGATCCCTGATGAGATGACAGAGGGTCACAGGTACTGAGAGGAGGCACTGATCCCTGATGAGATGACAGAGGGTCAGAGGTACTGAGAGGAGGCACTGATCCCTGATGAGATGACAGAGGGTCAGTGGTACTGAGAGGAGGCACTGATCCCTGATGAGATGACAGAGGGTCAGTGGTACTGAGAGGAGGCACTGATCCCTGATGAGATGACAGAGGGTCACAGGTACTGAGAGGAGGCACTGATCCCTGATGAGATGACAGAGGGTCAGTGGTACTGAGAGGAGGCACTGATCCCTGATGAGATGACAGAGGGTCAGTGGTACTGAGAGGAGGCACTGATCCCTGATGAGATGACAGAGGGTCACAGGTACTGAGAGGGGGCACTGATCCCTGATGAGATGACAGAGGGTCACAGGTACTGAGAGGAGGCACTGATCCCTGATGAGATGACAGAGGGTCAGTGGTACTGAGAGGAGGCACTGACCCCTGATGAGATGACAGAGGGTCAGTGGTACTGTGAGGAGGCACTGATCTCTGATGAGATGACAGAGGGTCACAGGTACTGAGAGGAGGCACTGATCCCTGATGAGATGACAGAGGGTCAGAGGTACTGAGAGGAGGCACTGATCCCTGATGAGATGAGAGAGGGTCACAGGTACTGAGAGGAGGCACTGATCCCTGGTGAGATGACAGAGGGTCAGTGGTACTGTGAGGAGGCACTGATCCCTGATGAGATGACAGAGGGTCAGTGGTACTGAGAGGAGGCACTGATCTCTGATGAGATGAGAGAGGGTCACAGGTACTGAGAGGAGGCACTGATCCCTGATGAGATGACAGAGGGTCACAGGTACTGAGAGGAGGCACTGATCCCTGATGAGATGACAGAGGGTCACAGGTACTGAGAGGGGGCACTGATCCCTGATGAGATGAGAGAGGGTCACAGGTACTGAGAGGAGGCACTGATACCTGATGAGATGACAGAGGGTCACAGGTACTGAGAGGAGGCACTGATCCCTGGTGAGATGACAGAGGGTCACAGGTACTGAGAGGAGGCACTGATCCCTGATGAGATGACAGAGGGTCAGAGGTACTGAGAGGAGGCACTGATCCCTGATGAGATGACAGAGGGTCAGTGGTACTGAGAGGAGGCACTGATCCCTGATGAGATGAGAGAGGGTCACAGGTACTGAGAGGAGGCACTGATCCCTGATGAGATGACAGAGGGTCAGTGGTACTGAGAGGAGGCACTGATCCCTGATGTGATGACAGAGGGTCAGAGGTACTGAGAGGAGGCACTGATCCCTGATGAGATGAGAGAGGGTCACAGGTACTGAGAGGAGGCACTGATCCCTGATGAGATGACAGAGGGTCAGTGGTACTGAGAGGAGGCACTGATCCCTGATGTGATGACAGAGGGTCAGAGGTACTGAGAGGAGGCACTGATCCCTGATGAGATGACAGAGGGTCAGTGGTACTGAGAGGAGGCACTGATCCCTGATGAGATGACAGAGGGTCAGAGGTACTGAGAGGAGGCACTGATCCCTGATGAGATGAGAGAGGGTCACAGGTACTGAGAGGAGGCACTGATCCCTGGTGAGATGACAGAGGGTCAGTGGTACTGTGAGGAGGCACTGATCCCTGATGAGATGACAGAGGGTCAGTGGTACTGAGAGGAGGCACTGATCTCTGATGAGATGAGAGAGGGTCACAGGTACTGAGAGGAGGCACTGATCCCTGGTGAGATGACAGAGGGTCACAGGTACTGAGAGGAGGCACTGATCCCTGATGAGATGACAGAGGGTCACAGGTACTGAGAGGGGGCACTGATCCCTGATGAGATGAGAGAGGGTCACAGGTACTGAGAGGAGGCACTGATACCTGATGAGATGACAGAGGGTCACAGGTACTGAGAGGAGGCACTGATCCCTGGTGAGATGACAGAGGGTCACAGGTACTGAGAGGAGGCACTGATCCCTGATGAGATGACAGAGGGTCAGAGGTACTGAGAGGAGGCACTGATCCCTGATGAGATGAGAGAGGGTCAGTGGTACTGAGAGGAGGCACTGATCCCTGATGAGATGAGAGAGGGTCACAGGTACTGAGAGGAGGCACTGATCCCTGATGAGATGACAGAGGGTCAGTGGTACTGAGAGGAGGCACTGATCCCTGATGAGATGACAGAGGGTCAGTGGTACTGAGAGGAGGCACTGATCCCTGGTGAGATGACAGAGGGTCACAGGTACTGAGAGGAGGCACTGATCCTTGATGAGATGACAGAGGGTCAGTGGTACTGAGAGGAGGCACTGATCCCTGATGAGATGACAGAGGGTCAGTGGTACTGAGAGGAGGCACTGATCCCTGATGAGATGACAGAGGGTCACAGGTACTGAGAGGAGGCACTGATCCCTGATGGGATGACAGAGGGTCAGTGGTACTGAGAGGAGGCACTGATCCCTGATGAGATGACAGAGGGTCACAGGTACTGAGAGGAGGCACTGATCCCTGATGGGATGACAGAGGGTCAGTGGTACTGAGAGGAGGCACTGATCCCTGATGGGATGACAGAGGGTCAGTGGTACTGAGAGGAGGCACTGATCCCTGATGAGATGACAGAGGGTCAGTGGTACTGAGAGGAGGCACTGATCCCTGGTGAGATGACAGAGGGTCAGAGGTACTGAGAGGAGGCACTGATCCCTGGTGAGATGAGAGAGGGTCACAGGTACTGAGAGGAGGCACTGATCCCTGGTGAGATGAGAGAGGGTCACAGGTACTGAGAGGAGGCACTGATCCCTGATGAGATGACAGAGGGTCACAGGTACTGAGAGGAGGCACTGATCCCTGATGAGATGACAGAGGGTCAGTGGTACTGTGAGGAGGCACTGATCTCTGGTGAGATGACAGAGGGTCAGTGGTACTGAGAGGAGACACTGATCCCTGGTGAGATGAGAGAGGGTCAGGGGTACTGAGAGGAGACACTGATCCCTGGTGAGATGACAGAGGGTCAGTGGTACTGAGAGGAGGCACTGATCCCCGATGAGATGACAGAGGGTCAGTGGTACTGGGAGGAGGCACTGATCCCTGATGAGATGACAGAGGGTCAGAGGTACTGAGAAGAGGCACTGATCCCTGATGAGATGACAGAGGGTCAGTGGTACTGAGAGGAGGCACTGATCCCTGGTGAGATGACAGAGGGTCACACGTACTGAGAGGAGGCACTGACCCCTGATGAGATGACAGACGGTCACAGGTACTGAGAGGAGGCACTAATTAGAAGACAGAGGGTCAGTGGTACTGAGAGGAGGCACTGACCCCTGATGAGATGACAGAGGGTCAGTGGTACTGAGAGGAGGCACTGATCCCTGGTGAGATGACAGAGGGTCAGTGGTACTGAGAGGAGGCACTGACCCCTGATGAGATGACAGATGGTCACAGGTACTGAGAGGAGGCACTGATCCCTGATGAGATGACAGAGGGTCAGTGGTACTGAGAGGAGGCACTGATCCCTGATGAGATGACAGAGGGTCACGGGTACTGAGAGGAGGCACTGATCTCTGATGAGATGACAGAGGGTCAGTGGTACTGAGAGGAGGCACTGATCCCTGATGAGATGACAGAGGTTCACAGGTACTGAGAGGAGGCACTGATCCCTGATGAGATGACAGAGGGTCAAAGGTACTGAGAGGAGGCACTGATCTCTGATGAGATGACAGAGGGTCAGTGGTACTGAGAGGATGCACTGATCCCTGATGAGATGACAGAGGGTCAAAGGTACTGAGAGGAGGCACTGATCTCTGATGAGATGACAGAGGGTCAGTGGTACTGAGAGGAGGCACTGATCACTGATGAGATGAGAGAGGGTCAGTGGTACTGAGAGGAGGCACTGATCCCTGATGAGATGACAGAGGGTCAGTGGTACTGAGAGGAGGCACTGATCCCTGATGAGATGACAGAGGGTCAGAGGTACTGAGAGGAGGCACTGATCCCTGATGAGATGAGAGAGGGTCAGTGGTACTGAGAGGAGGCACTGATCCCTGATGAGATGAGAGAGGGTCACAGGTACTGAGAGGAGGCACTGATCCCTGATGAGATGACAGAGGGTCAGTGGTACTGTGAGGAGGCACTGATCCCTGATGAGATGACAGAGGGTCAGTGGTACTGAGAGGAGGCACTGATCTCTGGTGAGATGACAGAGGGTCAGTGGTACTGAGAGGAGACACTGATCCCTGGTGAGATGAGAGAGGGTCAGGGGTACTGAGAGGAGACACTGATCCCTGGTGAGATGACAGAGGGTCAGTGGTACTGAGAGGAGGCACTGATCCCTGATGAGATGACAGAGGGTCAGAGGTACTGAGAAGAGGCACTGATCCCTGATGAGATGACAGAGGGTCAGTGGTACTGAGAGGAGGCACTGATCCCTGGTGAGATGACAGAGGGTCACACGTACTGAGAGGAGGCACTGACCCCTGATGAGATGACAGACGGTCACAGGTACTGAGAGGAGGCACTAATTAGAAGACAGAGGGTCAGTGGTACTGAGAGGAGGCACTGACCCCTGATGAGATGACAGAGGGTCAGTGGTACTGAGAGGAGGCACTGATCCCTGATGAGATGACAGAGGGTCACGGGTACTGAGAGGAGGCACTGATCTCTGATGAGATGACAGAGGGTCAGTGGTACTGAGAGGAGGCACTGATCCCTGATGAGATGACAGAGGTTCACAGGTACTGAGAGGAGGCACTGATCCCTGATGAGATGACAGAGGGTCAAAGGTACTGAGAGGAGGCACTGATCTCTGATGAGATGACAGAGGGTCAGTGGTACTGAGAGGATGCACTGATCCCTGATGAGATGACAGAGGGTCAAAGGTACTGAGAGGAGGCACTGATCTCTGATGAGATGACAGAGGGTCAGTGGTACTGAGAGGAGGCACTGATCACTGATGAGATGAGAGAGGGTCAGTGGTACTGAGAGGAGGCACTGATCCCTGATGAGATGACAGAGGGTCAGTGGTACTGAGAGGAGGCACTGATCCCTGATGAGATGACTGAGGGTCAGTGGTACTGAGAGGAGGCACTGATCCCTGATGAGGTGACAGAGGGGCAGTGGTACTGAGAGGAGGCACTGATCCCTGATGAGATGACAGAGGGTCAGTGGTACTGAGAGGCGGCACTGATCCCTGATGAGATGACAGAGGGTCACAGGTACTGAGAGGAGGCACTGATCCCTGATGAGATGACAGAGGGTCAGTGGTACTGAGAGGCGGCACTGATCCCCGATGAGATGAGAGAGGGTCACAGGTACTGAGAGGAGGCACTGATCCCTGATGAGATGACAGAGGGTCACAGGTACTGAGAGGAGGCACTGATCCCTGATGAGATGACAGAGGGTCACAGGTACTGAGAGGAGGCACTGATCCCTGATGAGATGACAGAGGGTCAGTGGTACTGAGAGGAGGCACTGACCCCTGATGAGATGACAGAGGGTCAGTGGTACTGTGAGGAGGCACTGATCTCTGATGAGATGACAGAGGGTCACAGGTACTGAGAGGAGGCGCTGATCCCTGATGAGATGACAGAGGTTCAGTGGTACTGAGAGGAGGCACTGATCCCTGATGAGACGAGAGAGGGTCACAGGTACTGAGAGGAGGCGCTGATCCTTGATGAGATGACAGAGGGTCAGTGGTACTGAGAGGAGGCACTGATCCTTGATGAGATGACAGAGGGTCAGTGGTACTGAGAGGAGGCACTGATCCCTGGTGAGATGACAGAGGGTCAGTGGTACTGAGAGGAGGCACTGATCCTTGATGAGATGACAGAGGGTCAGTGGTACTGAGAGGAGGCGCTGATCCTTGATGAGATGACAGAGGGTCAGTGGTACTGAGAGGAGGCACTGATCCTTGATGAGATGACAGAGGGTCAGTGGTACTGAGAGGAGGCGCTGATCCTTGATGAGATGACAGAGGGTCAGTGGTACTGAGAGGAGGCACTGATCCCTGATGAGATGACAGAGGGTCAGTGGTACTGAGAGGAGGCACTGATCCCTGATGAGATGACAGAGGGTCACAGGTACTGAGAGGAGACACTGATCCCTGGTGAGATGACAGAGGGTCAGTGGTACTGAGAGGAGGCACTGATCCCTGATGAGATGACAGAGGGTCACAGGTACTGAGAGGAGGCACTGATCCCTGATGGGATGACAGAGGGTCAGAGGTACTGAGAGGAGGCACTGATCCCTGGTGAGATGAGAGAGGGTCACAGGTACTGAGAGGAGGCACTGACCCCTGATGAGATGACAGAGGGTCACAGGTACTGAGAGGAGGCACTGATCCCTGATGAGATGACAGAGGGTCAGAGGTACTGAGAGGAGGCACTGATCCCTGATGAGATGACAGAGGGTCAGTGGTACTGAGAGGAGGCACTGATCCCTGATGAGATGAGAGAGGGTCAGTGGTACTGAGAGGAGGCACTGATCCCTGATGAGATGACAGAGGGTCAGTGGTACTGAGAGGAGGCACTGATCCCTGATGAGATGAGAGAGGGTCAGAGGTACTGAGAGGAGGCACTGATCCCTGATGAGATGAGAGAGGGTCACAGGTACTGAGAGGAGGCACTGATCCCTGATGAGATGACAGAGGGTCACAGGTACTGAGAGGAGGCACTGATCCCTGATGAGATGACAGAGGGTCAGAGGTACTGAGAGGAGGCACTGATCCCTGATGAGATGACTGAGGGTCAGTGGTACTGAGAGGAGGCACTGATCCCTGATGAGGTGACAGAGGGTCAGTGGTACTGAGAGGCGGCACTGATCCCTGATGAGATGACAGAGGGTCACAGGTACTGAGAGGAGGCACTGATCCCTGATGAGATGACAGAGGTTCAGTGGTACTGAGAGGAGGCACTGATCCCTGATGAGACGAGAGAGGGTCACAGGTACTGAGAGGAGGCACTGATCCCTGGTGAGATGACAGAGGGTCAGTGGTACTGAGAGGAGGCACTGATCCCTGATGAGATGACAGAGGGTCACAGGTACTGAGAGGAGTCACTGATCCCTGATGAGATGACAGAGGGTCAGAGGTACTGATAGGAGGCACTGATCCCTGATGAGAGGGCAGAGGGTCAGTGGTACTGAGAGGAGGCACTGATCCCTGATGAGATGACAGAGGGTCACAGGTACCAGGAGGAGGCACTGATCCCTGATGAGATGAGAGAGGGTCACAGGTCCCAGGAGGAGCCACTGATCCCTGATGAGATGACTGAGGGTCACAGGTACTGAGAGGAGGCACTGATCCCTGATGAGATGACAGAGGGTCAGTGGTACTGGGAGGAGGCACTGATCCCTGGTGAGATGACAGAGGGTCAGAGGTACTGAGAGGAGGCACTGACCCCTGATGAGATGAGAGAGGGTCACAGGTACTGAGAGGAGGCACTGATCCCTGATGAGATGACAGAGGGTCAGTGGTACTGAGAGGAGGCACTGATCCCTGGTGAGATGACAGAGGGTCAGTGGTACTGAGAGGAGGCACTGATCCCTGATGAGATGACAGAGGGTCAGAGGTACTGAGAGGAGGCACTGATCCCTGGTGAGATGACAGAGGGTCACAGGTACTGAGAGGAGGCACTGATCCCTGATGAGATGACAGAGGGTCACAGGTACTGAGAGGAGTCACTGATCCCTGATGAGATGACAGAGGGTCAGAGGTACTGATAGGAGGCACTGATCCCTGATGAGAGGGCAGAGGGTCAGTGGTACTGAGAGGAGGCACTGATCTCTGATGAGATGACAGAGGGTCAGTGGTACTGAGAGGATGCACTGATCCCTGATGAGATGACAGAGGGTCAAAGGTACTGAGAGGAGGCACTGATCTCTGATGAGATGACAGAGGGTCAGTGGTACTGAGAGGAGGCACTGATCACTGATGAGATGAGAGAGGGTCAGTGGTACTGAGAGGAGGCACTGATCCCTGATGAGATGACAGAGGGTCAGTGGTACTGAGAGGAGGCACTGATCCCCGATGAGGTGACAGAGGGTCAGTGGTACTGAGAGGAGGCACTGATCCCTGATGAGATGACAGAGGGTCAGTGGTACTGAGAGGAGGCACTGATCCCTGATGAGATGACAGAGGGTCACAGGTACTGAGAGGAGGCACTGATCCCTGATGAGATGACAGAGGGTCACAGGTACTGAGAGGAGGCACTGATCCCTGATGAGATGACAGAGGGTCAGTGGTACTGAGAGGAGGCACTGACCCCTGATGAGATGACAGAGGGTCAGTGGTACTGTGAGGAGGCACTGATCTCTGATGAGATGACAGAGGGTCACAGGTACTGAGAGGAGGCGCTGATCCCTGATGAGATGACAGAGGGTCAGTGGTACTGAGAGGAGGCACTGATCCCTGATGAGATGAGAGAGGGTCACAGGTACTGAGAAGAGGCACTGATCCCTGGTGAGATGACAGAGGGTCAGTGGTACTGAGAGGAGGCACTGATCCCTGATGAGATGACAGAGGGTCACAGGTACTGAGAGGAGGCACTGATCCCTGGTGAGATGACAGAGGGTCAGTGGTACTGAGAGGAGGCACTGATCCCTGATGAGATGACAGAGGGTCAGTGGTACTGAGAGGAGGCACTGATCCCTGGTGAGATGACAGAGGGTCAGTGGTACTGAGAGGAGGCACTGATCCCTGATGAGATGACAGAGGGTCAGTGGTACTGAGAGGAGGCACTGATCCCTGATGAGATGACAGAGGGTCACAGGTACTGAGAGGAGGCACTGATCCCTGATGAGATGACAGAGGGTCAGAGGTACTGATAGGAGGCACTGATCCCTGATGAGATGACAGAGGGTCACAGGTACCAGGAGGAGGCACTGATCCCTGATGAGATGACTGAGGGTCACAGGTACTGAGAGGAGGCACTGATCCCTGATGAGATGACAGAGGGTCACAGGTACCAGGAGGAGGCACTGATCCCTGATGAGATGAGAGAGGGTCACAGGTACCAGGAGGAGCCACTGATCCCTGATGAGATGACTGAGGGTCACAGGTACTGAGAGGAGGCACTGATCCCTGATGAGATGACAGAGGGTCAGTGGTACTGAGAGGAGGCACTGATCCCTGATGAGATGACAGAGGGTCACAGGTACTGAGAGGAGGCACTGATCCCTGATGAGATGACAGAGGGTCAGTGGTACTGAGAGGAGGCACTGATCCCTGGTGAGATGACAGAGGGTCAGTGGTACTGAGAGAAGGCACTGATCCCTGATGAGATGACAGAGGGTCAGTGGTACTGGGAGGAGGCACTGATCCCTGGTGAGATGACAGAGGGTCAGTGGTACTGGGAGGAGGCACTGATCCCTGGTGAGATGACAGAGGGTCACAGGTACTGAGAGGAGGCACTGATCCCTGATGAGATGACAGAGGGTCAGTGGTACTGAGAGGAGGCACTGATCCCTGATGAGATGACAGAGGGTCAGTGGTACTGAGAGGAGGCACTGATCCCTGATGAGATGACAGAGGGTCAGTGGTACTGAGAGGAGGCACTGATCCTTGATGAGATGACAGAGGGTCAGTGGTACTGAGAGGAGGCACTGATCCCTGATGAGATGACAGAGGGTCACAGGTACTGAGAGGAGGCACTGATCCCTGATGAGATGACAGAGGGTCACAGGTACTGAGAGGAGGCACTGATCCCTGATGAGATGACAGAGGGTCAGTGGTACTGAGAGGAGGCACTGATCCCTGATGAGATGACAGAGGGTCAGTGGTACTGAGAGGAGGCACTGATCCTTGATGAGATGACAGAGGGTCAGTGGTACTGAGAGGAGGCACTGATCCCTGATGAGATGACAGAGGGTCACAGGTACTGAGAGGAGGCACTGATCCCTGATGAGATGACAGAGGGTCAGTGGTACTGAGAGGAGGCACTGATCCCTGATGAGATGACAGAGGGTCACAAGTACTGAGAGGAGGCACTGATCCCTGATGAGATGACAGAGGGTCAGTGGTACTGAGAGGAGGCACTGACCCCTGATGAGATGACAGAGGGTCAGTGGTACTGAGAGGAGGCACTGATCCCTGATGAGATGACAGAGGTTCACAGGTACTGAGAGGAGGCACTGATCCCTGATGGGATGACAGAGGGTCAGTGGTACTGAGAGGAGGCACTGATCCCTGATGAGATGACTGAGGGTCACAGGTACTGAGAGGAGGCACTGATCCCTGATGAGATGACAGAGAGTCACAGGTACTGAGAGGAGGCACTGATCCCTGATGAGATGAGAGAGGGTCACAGGTACTGAGAGGAGGCACTGATCCCTGATGAGATGACAGAGGGTCAGTGGTACTGAGAGGAGGCACTGATCCCTGGTGAGATGACAGAGGGTCAGTGGTACTGAGAGGAGGCACTGATCCCTGATGAGATGACAGAGGGTCAGTGGTACTGAGAGGAGGCACTGATCCCTGATGAGATGACAGAGGGTCACAGGTACTGAGAGGAGGCACTGATCCCTGATGAGATGACAGAGGGTCAGTGGTACTGAGAGGAGGCACTGATCCCTGGTGAGATGACAGAGGGTCACAGGTACTGAGAGGAGGCACTGATCCCTGATGAGATGACAGAGGGTCACAGGTACTGAGAGGAGTCACTGATCCCTGATGAGATGACAGAGGGTCAGAGGTACTGATAGGAGGCACTGATCCCTGATGAGAGGGCAGAGGGTCAGTGGTACTGAGAGGAGGCACTGATCCCTGATGAGATGACAGAGGGTCACAGGTACCAGGAGGAGGCACTGATCCCTGATGAGATGAGAGAGGGTCACAGGTCCCAGGAGGAGCCACTGATCCCTGATGAGATGACTGAGGGTCACAGGTACTGAGAGGAGGCACTGATCCCTGATGAGATGACAGAGGGTCAGTGGTACTGGGAGGAGGCACTGATCCCTGGTGAGATGACAGAGGGTCACAGGTACTGAGAGGAGGCACTGATCCCTGATGAGATGACAGAGGGTCACAGGTACTGAGAGGAGGCACTGATCCCTGATGAGATGACAGAGGGTCAGTGGTACTGGGAGGAGGCACTGATCCCTGGTGAGATGACAGAGGGTCACAGGTACTGAGAGGAGGCACTGATCCCTGATGAGATGACAGAGGGTCAGTGGTACTGAGAGGAGGCACTGATCCCTGATGAGATGACAGAGGGTCAGTGGTACTGAGAGGAGGCACTGATCCCTGATGAGATGACAGAGGGTCAGTGGTACTGAGAGGAGGCACTGATCCTTGATGAGATGACAGAGGGTCAGTGGTACTGAGAGGAGGCACTGATCCCTGATGAGATGACAGAGGGTCACAGGTACTGAGAGGAGGCACTGATCCCTGATGAGATGACAGAGGGTCACAGGTACTGAGAGGAGGCACTGATCCCTGATGAGATGACAGAGGGTCAGTGGTACTGAGAGGAGGCACTGATCCCTGATGAGATGACAGAGGGTCAGTGGTACTGAGAGGAGGCACTGATCCTTGATGAGATGACAGAGGGTCAGTGGTACTGAGAGGAGGCACTGATCCCTGATGAGATGACAGAGGGTCACAGGTACTGAGAGGAGGCACTGATCCCTGATGAGATGACAGAGGGTCACAGGTACTGAGAGGAGGCACTGATCCCTGATGAGATGACAGAGGGTCAGTGGTACTGAGAGGAGGCACTGATCCCTGATGAGATGACAGAGGGTCACAAGTACTGAGAGGAGGCACTGATCCCTGATGAGATGACAGAGGGTCAGTGGTACTGAGAGGAGGCACTGACCCCTGATGAGATGACAGAGGGTCAGTGGTACTGAGAGGAGGCACTGATCCCTGATGAGATGACAGAGGTTCACAGGTACTGAGAGGAGGCACTGATCCCTGATGGGATGACAGAGGGTCAGTGGTACTGAGAGGAGGCACTGATCCCTGATGAGATGACTGAGGGTCACAGGTACTGAGAGGAGGCACTGATCCCTGATGAGATGACAGAGAGTCACAGGTACTGAGAGGAGGCACTGATCTCTGCTGAGATGACAGAGGGTCAGTGGTACTGAGAGGAGGCACTGATCCCTGATGAGATGACAGAGGGTCACAGGTACTGAGAGGAGGCACTGATCCCTGATGAGATGACAGAGGGTCACAGGTACTGAGAGGAGGCACTGATCTCTGCTGAGATGACAGAGGGTCAGTGGTACTGAGAGGAGGCACTGATCCCTGATGAGATGACAGAGGGTCAGTGGTACTGAGAGGAGGCACTGATCTCTGATGAGATGACAGAGGGTCACAGGTACTGAGAGGAGGCACTGATCCCTGATGAGATGACAGAGGGTCAGTGGTACTGAGAGGAGGCACTGATCCCTGATGAGATGACAGAGGGTCAGTGGTACTGAGAGGAGGCACTGACCCCTGATGAGATGACAGAGGGTCACGGGCACTGAGAGGAGGCACTGATCCCTGATGAGATGACAGAGGGTCAGTGGTACTGAGAGGAGGCACTGATCCCTGATGAGATGACAGAGGGTCACAGGTACTGAGAGGAGGCACTGATCCCTGATGAGATGACAGAGGGTCAGTGGTACTGAGAGGAGGCACTGACCCCTGATGAGATTACAGAGGGTCACAGGTACTGAGAGGAGGCACTGATCCCTGATGAGATGACAGAGGGTCAGTGGAACTGAGAGGAGGCACTGACCCCTGATGAGATGACAGAGGGTCAGTGGTACTGAGAGGAGGCACTGACCCCTGATGAGATGACAGAGGGTCAGTGGTACTGAGAGGAGGCACTGATCCTTGATGAGATGACAGAGGGTCAGTGGTACTGAGAGGAGGCACTGATCCCTGATGAGATGACAGAGGGTCACAGGTACTGAGAGGAGGCACTGATCCCTGATGAGATGACAGAGGGTCACAGGTACTGAGAGGAGGCACTGATCCCTGATGAGATGACAGAGGGTCAGTGGTACTGGGAGGAGGCACTGATCCCTGGTGAGATGACAGAGGGTCACAGGTACTGAGAGGAGGCACTGATCCCTGATGAGATGACAGAGGGTCAGTGGTACTGAGAGGAGGCACTGATCCCTGATGAGATGACAGAGGGTCAGTGGTACTGAGAGGAGGCACTGATCCCTGATGAGATGACAGAGGGTCAGTGGTACTGAGAGGAGGCACTGATCCTTGATGAGATGACAGAGGGTCAGTGGTACTGAGAGGAGGCACTGATCCCTGATGAGATGACAGAGGGTCACAGGTACTGAGAGGAGGCACTGATCCCTGATGAGATGACAGAGGGTCACAGGTACTGAGAGGAGGCACTGATCCCTGATGAGATGACAGAGGGTCAGTGGTACTGAGAGGAGGCACTGATCCCTGATGAGATGACAGAGGGTCAGTGGTACTGAGAGGAGGCACTGATCCTTGATGAGATGACAGAGGGTCAGTGGTACTGAGAGGAGGCACTGATCCCTGATGAGATGACAGAGGGTCACAGGTACTGAGAGGAGGCACTGATCCCTGATGAGATGACAGAGGGTCACAGGTACTGAGAGGAGGCACTGATCCCTGATGAGATGACAGAGGGTCAGTGGTACTGAGAGGAGGCACTGATCCCTGATGAGATGACAGAGGGTCACAAGTACTGAGAGGAGGCACTGATCCCTGATGAGATGACAGAGGGTCAGTGGTACTGAGAGGAGGCACTGACCCCTGATGAGATGACAGAGGGTCAGTGGTACTGAGAGGAGGCACTGATCCCTGATGAGATGACAGAGGTTCACAGGTACTGAGAGGAGGCACTGATCCCTGATGGGATGACAGAGGGTCAGTGGTACTGAGAGGAGGCACTGATCCCTGATGAGATGACTGAGGGTCACAGGTACTGAGAGGAGGCACTGATCCCTGATGAGATGACAGAGAGTCACAGGTACTGAGAGGAGGCACTGATCTCTGCTGAGATGACAGAGGGTCAGTGGTACTGAGAGGAGGCACTGATCCCTGATGAGATGACAGAGGGTCACAGGTACTGAGAGGAGGCACTGATCCCTGATGAGATGACAGAGGGTCACAGGTACTGAGAGGAGGCACTGATCTCTGCTGAGATGACAGAGGGTCAGTGGTACTGAGAGGAGGCACTGATCCCTGATGAGATGACAGAGGGTCAGTGGTACTGAGAGGAGGCACTGATCTCTGATGAGATGACAGAGGGTCACAGGTACTGAGAGGAGGCACTGATCCCTGATGAGATGACAGAGGGTCAGTGGTACTGAGAGGAGGCACTGATCCCTGATGAGATGACAGAGGGTCAGTGGTACTGAGAGGAGGCACTGACCCCTGATGAGATGACAGAGGGTCACGGGCACTGAGAGGAGGCACTGATCCCTGATGAGATGACAGAGGGTCAGTGGTACTGAGAGGAGGCACTGATCCCTGATGAGATGACAGAGGGTCACAGGTACTGAGAGGAGGCACTGATCCCTGATGAGATGACAGAGGGTCAGTGGTACTGAGAGGAGGCACTGACCCCTGATGAGATTACAGAGGGTCACAGGTACTGAGAGGAGGCACTGATCCCTGATGAGATGACAGAGGGTCAGTGGAACTGAGAGGAGGCACTGACCCCTGATGAGATGACAGAGGGTCAGTGGTACTGAGAGGAGGCACTGACCCCTGATGAGATGACAGAGGGTCACAGGTACTGAGAGGAGGCACTGATCCCTGATGAGATGACAGAGGGTCAGTGGTACTGAGAGGAGGCACTGACCCCTGATGAGATGACAGAGGGTCACAGGTACTGAGAGGAGGCACTGATCCCTGATGAGATGACAGAGGGTCAGTGGTACTGAGAGGAGGCACTGATCCCTGATGAGATGACAGAGGGTCAGTGGTACTGAGAGGAGGCACTGATCCTTGATGAGATGACAGAGGGTCAGTGGTACTGAGAGGAGGCACTGATCCTTGATGAGATGACAGAGGGTCAGTGGTACTGAGAGGAGGCACTGATCCCTGATGAGATGACAGAGGGTCAGTGGTACTGAGAGGAGGCACTGATCCCTGATGAGATGACAGAGGGTCAGTGGTACTGAGAGGAGGCACTGATCCTTGATGAGATGACAGAGGGTCAGTGGTACTGAGAGGAGGCACTGATCCTTGATGAGATGACAGAGGGTCAGTGGTACTGAGAGGAGGCACTGATCCCTGATGAGATGACAGAGGGTCAGTGGTACTGAGAGGAGGCACTGATCCCTGATGAGATGACAGAGGGTCAGTGGTACTGAGAGGAGGCACTGATCCCTGATGAGATGACAGAGGGTCAGTGGTACTGAGAGGAGGCACTGATCCCGGATGAGATGACAGAGGGTCAGTGGTACTGAGAGGAGGCACTGATCCTTGATGAGATGACAGAGGGTCAGTGGTACTGAGAGGAGGCACTGACCCCTGATGAGATGACAGAGGGTCACAGGTACTGAGAGGAGGCACTGATCCCTGATGAGATGACAGAGGGTCAGTGGTACTGAGAGGAGGCAATGATCCCTGATGAGATGACAGAGGGTCACAGGTACTGAGAGGAGGCACTGATCTCTGATGAGATGACAGAGGGTCACAGGTACTGAGAGGAGGCACTGATCCCTGATGAGATGACAGAGGGTCAGTGGTACTGAGAGGAGGCAATGATCCCTGATGAGATGACAGAGGGTCACAGGTACTGAGAGGAGGCACTGACCCCTGATGAGATGACAGAGGGTCAGTGGTACTGAGAGGAGGCACTGACCCCTGATGAGATGACAGAGGGTCAGTGGTACTGAGAGGAGGCACTGACCCCTGGTGAGATGACAGAGGGTCAGTAGTACTGAGAGGAGGCACTGATCCCTGATGAGATGACAGAGGGTCAGTGGTACTGAGAGGAGGCACTGATCCCTGATGAGATGACAGAGGGTCACAGGTACTGAGAGGAGGCACTGACCCCTGATGAGATGACAGAGGGTCAGTGGTACTGAGAGGAGGCACTGATCCCTGATGAGATGACAGAGGGTCAGTAGTACTGAGAGGAGGCACTGACCCCTGATGAGATGACAGAGGGTCACAGGTACTGAGAGGAGGCACTGACCCCTGATGAGATGACAGAGGGTCACTGTTGGACTCGGCCTCGTGGCGTGGTCCTACCCCTCCTGCATGGCGGGCCTGGGACGACATCGGCCCTCCGTCGACCCGGTGTCGACCCCCCTGAACACGAACCCTCGACGAGAGCAGCCCCCTGGCAACCCACGGCTCTCCCCCCTGGGACCCCGGCGGACCCTGCTCGCCAACACTGCCGGTCTGGCGACCATGCCAGGCCACCATTTCCGGCCCGACTCCATCTCGGGCCCATCACGTCCCGAGCACGTGGCCACAGCAATCCCTGGCCCCGGCCCCAGCGAAGCCCCGACATCGAGGCACCAAGATCCTCCCAGGTGGTAGAGTGGCCACTTGGCGGAGCCCGGAGGAGGGGAGTTTCGAGGGGCCTCCAGCCATCCCCGGACGCCTGGTATCGATCGCCCTCCAGCCTCCCTGGGCGCTGGCTCCACCCCCCTGCTGGGTGTCTGGACACCTTCATCCCGGCCCCTCTGACCCCCAGGCGCGAGGGTCCGGACATCAAAGGACTCCAGTCCTATATCTGGGCCAGCCCTGGATTAGGACTCCAGTTGTATCTTGGAGTCGAAGCCCTGCTGACCTCGTCGCGGCTGATCCTGATCCGAACTCTTGCACCTGGAACCTTCGAGGCCCTGCTGACACTGTCGCGGCCTGACCAAGCGGAACCACCTTCGAGGCCCTGCTGACGCTGTCGCGGCCTGACCAAGCTGAACCACCTTCGAGGCCCTGCTGACGCTGTCGCGGCCTGACCAAGCTGAACCACCTTCTAGGCCCTGCTGACGCTGTCGCGGCCTGACTAAGCTGAACCACCTTCGAGGCCCTGCTGATGCTGTTGCGGCCTGACCGAACTGAACCATCTTCGAGGCCCTGCTGACTCTGTCGCGGCCTGACCGAGCTGAACCATCTTCGAGGCCCTGCTGACGCTGTCGCGGCCTGACCCCTTGAACTATCCACGCACCAGTTGGTGCCAAGACTGTCCCGCTACCCCCTATCCCCGAAACCAAGACTTTACGGATCCCTCGATCCTTGCCTGCTAACCTGCAAAGGACTTGCCTTAATTGCTTATATAAAGATTCATGTGAATATTCCTCCTGTGTGGTGTCCATCTTTAAGTAGTGTGATTGCTCAGCTGTTACGATTGTAGGAGAGGAGCCTCGCCAAGGAGGCCTCCCTACGGCGCTCGGCCTAGTCCATACAGAGAGGTGGGTCTCGGGGCGGACAGTCAGACACCTTCTGTCTCCCCTGGGGTCGCCTTTCCAACATCACAGGTACTGAGAGGAGGCACTGATCCCTGATGAGATGACAGAGGGTCACAGGTACTGAGAGGAGGCACTGATGCCTGGTGAGATGACAGAGGGTCACAGGTGCTGAGAGGAGGCACTGATCCCTGATGAGATGACAGAGGGTCAGTGGTACTGAGAGGAGGCACTGATCACTGATGAGATGAGAGAGGGTCAGTGGTAGTGAGAGGAGGCACTGTTAGAAAGGCGATCCCGGGGGAGCCAGAAGATGTCTGACTGACCACCCCTAGGTCCACCTCTCCGTCGAGAAGCAGCCGAGCGTTATCGAGAGGCCTCCTGGGTGAGGGTCCTCTCCTAGGATCGTACAGCAGAGTAACCACAACACTACAAACGGACACCACACAAGAGGTTAAGTTCTTAAGCTTTATCAGGAATAAAGGTTGCTGGTTCTCAGCGGTGTGTACAGGCAGATCGAGGGATCTGTAGAGTCTCGTAAAAGGGACGTGGTAGCGGGACAGTCTCAATATGGGTGCAGGAAGGGATACCCTGCGCACAGCTCTGTATCCTCGAGCCGGGGGTTCCGAGAGGCCGAGCCACGGCAGCGCCAGCAGGACTCGACAGGTGGTCGGTAACGGAAAGGAGGCCGTGGCAGCGCCAGCAGGCCTCGAGGTGGTTTCGGTGAGGATGGGCCGCGGCAGCACCAGCAGGCTCTCAAGATGGTTCAGCAAAGGTGGGCCGCGGCAGCGCCAGCAGGCTCCCAAGATGGTTCAGCGAAGGTGGGCCGCGGCTGCGCCAGCAAGCTCTCAGGGTATCTTCAGGTTACAGGAAATGAGTTCTTCTGGTGTCGGCCGTGACAACATCAGCAGGGCTTTCCAGTCCAGGATACAACTGGCGGCCTACTCCGGGGCTGGCCCAGATATAGGACTGGGGTCCTTTGATGTCCGGACCCTCGCGCCTGGGGGCCAGAGGGGCCGGGATGATGGTGTCCAGACACCCAGCAGGGGGGTGGAGCCAGCGCCCAGGGAGGCCGGAGGGCGATCGATACTAGGCGTTCGGGGACGGCTGGAGGGCCATCGAAACTCCCCTTCCTCCGGGATCTGTCGAGTGGCCACTCGACCACCTGGGTGGATCTTGGTGCCTCGATGTCGGGGCTTCGCTGGGGCCTGGGCCGGGGCCGAGGCCACGTGTTCGTGACGTGGTGGGCCCAAGATGGAGTCGGGCGAGGCCTCGTGCTCAGGATATGATGGGCCCAAGATGGAGCCAGGCCGGTAGTGGTGGTCCGGGATGGTAACCGGACCGGCAGTGTTGGGGCGTGCAGGGTCGGGCAGAAGGGGCTGCCCGAGGCTCGGTGGAGGGCCGATGTCGTTCTGGGCCCGCCATGCGGGAGGAGTAGGACCACGCCATGAGGCCGGGTCCAACACGCACTGACCCCTGATGAGATGACAGAGGGTCACAGGTACTGAGAGGAGGCACTGACCCCCGATGAGATGACAGAGGGTCAGAGGTACAGAGAGGAGGCACTGATCCCTGATGAGATGACAGAGGGTCAGTGGCACTGAGAGGAGGCACTGATCCCTGATGAGATGACAGAGGGTCACAGGTACAGAGAGGAGGCACTGATCCCTGATGAGATGACAGAGGGTCACAGGTACTGAGAAGAGGCACTGATCCCTCATGAGATGACAGAGGGGCAGTGGTACTGAGAGGAGGCACTGATCCCTGGTGAGATGACAGATGGTCAGTGGTACTGAGAGGAGGCACTGATCCCTGATGAGATGACAGAGGGTCAGTGGTACTGAGAGGAGGCACTGACCCCTGATGAGATGACAGAGGGTCACAGGTACTGAGAGGAGGCACTGATCCCTGATGAGATGACAGAGGGTCACAGGTACCGGGAGGAGGCACTGACCCCTGATGAGATGACAGAGGGTCAGTGGTACTGAGAGGAGGCACTGATCCCTGATGAGATGACAGAGGGTCAGTGGTACTGAGAGGAGGCACTGATCCCTGATGAGATGACAGAGGGTCACTGGTACTGAGAGGAGGCACTGATCCCTGATGAGATGACAGAGGGTCACATGTACTGAGAGGAGGCACTGATCCCTGGTGAGATGACAGAGGGTCGGTGGTACTGAGAGGAGGCACTGATCCCTGATGAGATGACAGAGGGTCACAGGTACTGAGAGGAGGCACTGATCCCTGATGAGATGAGAGAGGGTCACAGGTACTGAGAGGAGGCACTGACCCCTGATGAGATGACAGAGGGTCACAGGTACAGAGAGGAGGCACTGACCCCTGATGAGATGACAGAGGGTCACTGGTACTGAGAGGAGGCACTGATCTCTGATGAGATGACAGAGGGTCACAGGTACTGAGAGGAGGCACTGATCCCTGATGAGATGACAGAGGGTCAGTGGTACTGAGAGGAGGCACTGATCCCCGATGAGATGACAGAGGGTCACAGGTACTGAGAGGAGGCACTGATCCCTGATTAGATGACAGAGGGTCAGTGGTACTGAGAGGAGGCACTGATCCCTGATGAGGTGACAGAGGGTCACAGGTACTGAGAGGAGGCACTGATCTCTGATGAGATGACAGAGGGTCAGTGGTACTGAGAGGAGGCACTGATCCCTGATGAGATGACAGAGGGTCACAGGTACTGAGAGGAGGCACTGATCTCTGATGAGATGACAGAGGGTCAGTGGTACTGAGAGGAGGCACTGATCCCTGATGAGATGACAGAGGGTCACAGGTACTGAGAGGAGGCTCTGATCCCTGATGAGGTGACAGAGGGTCAGTGGTACTGAGAGGAGGCACTGATCCCTGATGAGAGGGCAGATTGCTCCTTAATCTAGTTATGAGTAATGGCTGCAGCTTTTCTGTATTTTGCAAATAGGGACATTGGAAGACAGCAGTGACTCCAACTTCCTGTCTTTGTGCCAATCTGTAATTGGTGTTTTTAATCTATTTAGAGTTCACTTTGCTGGTAATGGCCTTTTGTTGTTAAGAGTGCTTGACTGTGCCATCTGAGGCTCATCAGAATCTAGTTAGAGAGAAGATACATTCATTTCCATCTGCTTAAAAAAGCGAATATTGCAGTTTTGTGCCCTTGCTTTGCTCACGGTAGAGGCATTGGTTGCGGAGAGCAGCAGGGATTCTACTGTTTGATTCTTAAAGCCTCGATCTCTGCTCTTTCATTCTCTACATCGCAGGATGACTTGGGGTACCCTCATGGGTGTCCTCATGGGTGCCCTCATGGGTGCCCTCATGAGTGCTCACATGGGTGCCCTCATGGTGCTCTCATGGGTGCCCTCATGAGTGCTCTCATGGGTGCCCTCATTGGTGTCCTCATGGGTGCCCTCATGGGTGCCCTCATGAGTGCCCTCATGGGTGTCCTCATGGGTGCCCTCATAGGTGCCCTCATGGGTAAGGGTGGGTGAAGTTCGCGAAGTAGCGCTACGCGAAGCTACGCAAAATGCACTTCGCACTACGCAAACTTCACGTAGCACTACGCGAGCTGCGTAGTAGCATGTTCACACTGTTTCAATGATTGCACAGTGCGAACAAGCATCCGGCACTGTGCAATCATTGAAAACGGCATCTTGCACAGTACGAGCTGTAGTTTTCTGCCGCTCGAGTAGATTTTTACTCGAGCGGCAGCTTTCTCAACGCGAACTGGTAGTTTGTTATCACGAGCGGTCATGAGCATGCACGACCACTCGCAATGAGAAACCTGACATCCCCACGTTGAGAATCTCGCCGGGATGTCATTTTGCTTGCTCGCGGTCGCGAACATGACATTGAGGACCGCGAACAAGCAAAAAATGACCGCTGCACTATGCTACGCTGTGCTACGCGTGTTCGCACTGTGCTACGTTCAGCTCACGTAGTGTGAAGTTGCGCAAACTTCGCAAACTACGCGAGCGTATCGTAGTGCTTCGCCCAGGGTTACTCATGGGTGCCCTCATGGGTGTCCTCATGGGTGTCCTCATGGGTGCCCTCATGGGTGCCCTCATGAGTGCTCTCATGGGTGCCCTCATGGTGCTCTCATGGGTGCCCTCATGAGTGCTCTCATGGGTGCCCTCATGGGTGTCCTCATGGGTGCCCTCATGGGTGCCCTCATGAGTGCTCTCATGGGTGCCCTCATGAGTGTCCTCATGGGTAAGGGTGGGTGAAGTTCGCGAAGTAGCACTACGCGAAGCTACGCAAAGTGCACTTCGCACTACGCGAACTTCACGTAGCACTACGCGAGCTGCGTAGTAGCATGTTCACACTGTTTCAATGATTGCACAGTGCGAACAAGCATCCGGCACTGTGCAATCATTGAAAACGGCATCTTGCACAGTACGAGCTGTAGTTTTCTGCCGCTCGAGTAGATTTTTACTTGAGCGGCAGCTTTCTCAACGCGAACTGGTAGTTTCTCATCACGAGCGGTCATGAGCATGCACGACCACTCGCAATGAGAAACCTGACATCCCCACGTTGAGAATCTCCCCGGGATGTCATTTTGCTTGCTCGCGGTCGCGAACATGATGTTGAGGACCGCGAACAAGCAAAAAATGACCGCTGCACTATGCTACGCTGTGCTACGCGTGTTCGCACTGTGCTACGTGCAGCTCGCGTAGTGTGAAGTTGCGCAAACTTCGCAAACTACGCCAGCGTATCGTAGTGCTTCGCCCAGGGTTACTCATGGGTGCCCTCATGGGTGTCCTCATGGGTGTCCACATGGGTGCCCTCATGAGTGCTCTCATGGGTGCCCTCATGGTGCTCTCATGGGTGCCCTCATGGTGCTCTCATGGGTGTCCTCATAGTGCTCTCATGGTGCCGTCATGGCATGGGTGTCCTCATGGGTGCCCTCATGGGTGTCCTCATGGGTGCCCTCATAGGTGCCCTCATGGTGCCGTCATGGGTGTCCTCATGGGTGCCGTCATGGGTGCCCTCATGGGAGCCCTCATGGTGCCCTCATGGGTGCCCTCATAGGTGCCCTCATGGGTGCCCTCATAGGTGCCCTCATAGGTGCTCTCATGGGTGCCCTCATGGGTGCCCTCATGGTGCCCTCATGGGTGCCCTCATGGGTGCCCTCAAGGGTGCCCTCAAGGGTGCTCTCATGGGTGTCCTCAAGGGTGCCCTCAAGGGTGCCCTCATGGGTGTCCTCAAGGGTGCCCTCATGGGTGCCCTCATGGTGCCCTCATGGGTGCCCTCATGGGTGTCCTCATGAGTGCTCTCATAGGTGCCCTCATGGGTGCCCTCATGGGTGCCCTCATGGGTGTCCTCATAGTGCTCTCATGGTGCCGTCATGGGTGTCCTCATAGGTGCCCTCATGGGTGTCCTCATGGTGCTCTCATGGGTGCCCTCATAGTGCTCTCATGGTGCCGTCATGGGTGCCCTCATAGGTGCCCTCATGGTGTCCTCATGGGTGCCCTCATAGGTGCCCTCATGGGTGCCCTCATAGGTGCCCTCATGGGTGCCCTCATGGGTGCCCTCATAGGTGCTCTCATGGTGCCATCATGGGTGCCCTCATAGGTGCCCTCATGGGTGCCCTCATGGTGCCCTCATGGGTGCCCTCATGGGTGTCCTCATGGGTGCCCTCATAGGTGCCCTCATGGGTGCCCTCATGGTGCCCTCATGGGTGCCCTCATGGGTGCCCTCAAGGGTGCCCTCAAGGGTGCCCTCATGGGTGCCCTCATGGGTGCCCTCATGGTGCTCTCATGGGTGCCCTCATGGGTGTCCTCATAGTGCTCTCATGGTGCCGTCATGGGTGTCCTCATGGGTGCCCTCATAGGTGCCCTCATGGGTGCCCTCATGGTGCCCTCATGGGTGCCCTCAAGGGTGCCCTCAAGGGTGATCTCATGGGTGCCCTCATGGGTGTCCTCATGGGTACCCTCATGGGTGCCCTCATGGTGCCCTCATGGGTGCCCTCATGGGTGCCCTCATGGGTGTCCTCATGAGTGCTCTCATAGGTGCCCTCATGGTGCTCTCATGGGTGCCCTCATGGTGCCCTCATGGGTGTCCTCATAGGTGCCCTCATGGGTGTCCTCATGGGTGCCCTCATGGGAGCCCTCATGGTGCCGTCATGGGTGCCCTCATAGGTGCCCTCATGGTGCTCTCATGGGTGTCCTCACAGTGCTCTCATGGTGCCGTCATGGGTGCCCTCATGGGTGCCCTCATGGGAGCCCTCATGGTGCCCTCATGGGTGTCCTCATAGGTGCCCTCATGGTGTCCTCATGGGTGTCCTCATGGGTGCCCTCATAGGTGCCCTCATAGGTGCCCTCATAGGTGCTCTCATGGGTGCCCTCATGGTGCCCTCATGGGTGCCCTCATGGGTGCTCTCATGGGTGCCCTCATGGGTGCCCTCATAGGTGCCCTCATGGTGCTCTCATGGGTGCCCTCATGGGTGTCCTCATAGTGCCCTCATGGTGCCCTCATGGGTGCCCTCATGGGTGCCCTCATGGTGCCCTCATGGTGCCCTCATAGGTGTCCTCATGGGTACCCTCATGGGTGCCCTCATGGGTGCCCTCATGGTGCCCTCATGGTACCCTCATAGGTATCCTCCTGGGTGCCCTCATGGGTGTCCTCATGGGTACCCTCATGGGAGCCCTCATGGTGCCGTCATGGGTGTCCTCATGGGTATCCTCATGGTGCCCTCATGGGTGCCCTCATGAATGCTCTCATGGGTGTCCTCATGGGTTCCCTCAAGGGTGCCCTCATGGGTGCCCTCATAGGTGCCGTCATGGGTGTCCTCATGGTGCCCTCATGGGTGCCCTCATGGGTGCCCTCATAGGTGTCCTCATAGGTGTTCTCATGGGTGCTCTCATAGGTGCCCTCATGGGTGCCCTCATGCGTGCCCTCATAGGTGCCCTCATAGGTGCCCTCATGGGTGCCCTCGTGTGTGCCCTCATGGGTGCCCTCATAGGTGCCCTCATGGGTGCCCTCGTGTGTGTCCTCATGGGTGCCCTCATACAGACCTGAGGCCCATCTCTGGTCTCAGCATCCCTTTGCATCATCCAGTGTGGAGCCTGTGATGAGTCCTCACTTGGGTTTATTCAGCAGAGATGGCGTCAATCACAGCACATTTCTCCCCATGGCTGGGACTGAACCTGTCAGGATTTCATTCAAAGAATAACCAGGGAAAGGGTCCCAAGAGCAAAAGCCCCAGTCTGACCCCCTCCTAAACATTCCCACTGTCCCTGCGGTTACCCCGCGTCAGTCCCTGAACCCCCCCTCCAGGCAAGAAGAGACTGGAAACCCTGTAAGAAGGGACATTGAGAACCAGGAAAGACTAGACCGCTGACCGCTGTGAGGGCGGAGTCCACGTCAGGCCATTGTAGGTGGAGCATCTTGACCTACCCCACACCGGGCTTGTACTGCACTGGTCTCCGCTCCTGCCCAGTGCGTTCCCCCCTTTACTGTTTTCTCTTCTCGGTGTCCTTCGGGTTGGTCCTCGCCTAGTCCGCCTCTTCCTTGCCCCGGCTTCTGTTTGTCTGCTGGTGTTTCCCTTTGTGCTGACGCCTCACCGGCCTCTTCCTCCAGCCTATCCTGGTGTCAGCATTGGTCTCCTGGTCGCGCCTGGCTTTGTGACTTCCTCCCCTCCCTGGCTCCCATCAGGCCTTCTAAACCTGGAGTGGTCACTCCTCACTCATGTGATGTCTCTGGTGCTTCCAGCTGACTGACCTCTCAGGATTTCAAGCCCTTGTCCCATCTCTCCTCACATCGCTTCCACCTGAGCACGAGTCAGAGCACCAGGCCACACACCTGGGAGATCGTCGCTTCACGTATATGTCCAGAGAGACTCGCGCGCGACCGGACTCGAAGCGGGCTGATGTCTTTGTCTTAACGGAACCTTAAAGTGGGAACCATAACTGAGCACATATTACACCCATGTAAGACTTGGGTTCAGGGTAGCAAAGCCTGGCCGCCCATGTCTTCCTCAACAGACGGCTCTCCTTCTACAGTCCCAACCGCCAGATCCGCTCCGCCGACTCTCACTCTCCACGGTCCCGCGCATCCGAAGAACAACCACCGGCTGGAGATCCTTCTCCCACCTCGCCGCCAAGACATGGAACACCCTCCCACTGAGCCTATGACAGACCCAAGACCTGCTGACCTTCAGGATACTCAAGACCTGGCTGTTCGATCAGTAGCGCCACCCCTCCCCCCAGCACCTTGAGACCCTCGCGGGTATGCAGTCCGCGTTACAAATGATTCATTGATTGTAGTGTGCAGTTAGGGGCCCAGAATTCAATACATTAACACAACTCAATAACAGAATGTCCAGACAGTGCCTAATCCCTAAAAAAGAGAACATAATTTTACCTAAATCACACACAATACTGATCATAAATGGTTCTGATGCAATAACTCAAACGCTGAGCAGAAACACTACTGTGGGATATTTGTCCTGTCTGCAGGGTTGCCCCAGATTTCTTTAACGTTTTGCTGGAATCTTTATTTCTGCGGGCTCCAGGACTCTGTGTACTTACCCCTGATAACCATTGATAAAGCGCCTGTGCTCCCCCTTTCAACGTGACGACATTTACATACTCCGATGGGCATATTTAGCCTACCTGTAAGTTAAATGTCAGTAGTGGACTTCAGCAGCCATTGGGCCGCTATTATAGTGACTGTGCACACATGAATGCAGGCCTATCATGAGGCACAGGGTCAGACTGATTTGCATATGGCCATGTCTGAACTGGGGTGGCGTGGTGAGCAAAATAACAATGGATTAAACCCAGATCTGTGACTGAGGGTGAATGTTTTGCCATTGTGCAACATTCCGTCCATCATCTTGTGTGTTTTACTGTTCACCCTATGTGGGATGGGTATGCTCAGACGTGAGTCCCGTGCTCTCCACACCACTGGAGTCAAGCTATCCTGGCTGAAGACGGCTGATAGCCAGAAACCGGTCCTAGGATGCTTGATTCCTGTCCAGGGAAGACATGGCTTGGCAGTTCGGGCTGGACTGTTCCCATGAGGCACAGGGTCAAGGCTGTTTTGCATATGGCCATGTCTGAACTGGGATGTCTTGGTGAGCAAAATAACAATGGATTAAACCCAGATCTGTGACTGGGGGTGAATGTTTAGCCATTGTGCAACATTCTGTCCATCATCTTGTGTGTTTGGCTTACCATTTGAAGCTTGTGTTTACCAGTTTTAAACTGGATAAACCTGGATGAACCTTGTTGGGGTATCCAGCCCGCCTGAAGAACCGGGTTATTTAGAACCCAGCGGTGCCAGGGGACGCACCCGAAGTCTCCGGATTCACCTGTCTCAGAACTACGGAAACGCGGAATCTTCTTGGTGACGTCAAAGATCAGATTTATTGTCTGCAACCAGTAACAGAGGTCCACGAAGTACAATGGCTGTATATTCGTAGGAGACTGCTCACTTTTACAAAGCAAGCCATCCCTTTTATACCAAATATTGTGCTTCAGGCAAACCTTCCTTATTTACAGTTGACCAATCCCATGTGTACATGACAAAAAGCATTGCATGACAAACCCACATTTCATTGTCCAGCCCACCATCAATTACCGGGGAAAGGCCCAACATTCTTCATCAGATAAGTCGAACGGACCCCTAATAAAAACGGGGACCTCCTCATCGTAAACAGGCCATAAAGAAAGAAGCAGAGACAGGTGTGAGTAAGATAAGACATAGTTGTGTGCAATAAAAGGTTTATGATGGCCTGTGCCTTGATCCGTAATCTTGATCAGCTACTGGGAAAAGAACTGGCCTAACAAGTTTGGCTTCGGGCAACGGAGTCAGCTTGCCCAGGTCACACAGAAGTTAGCTAAAGGTGTACGTGTCCCCAGGACTTGTTTGGCCTTAGTCATCAGCCTATGTGAGGGCAACCACAAAATGGCTGCCGTACACAAAACCCAAGGGTTCAGAACGAAATCCCTGATTTCATGATGATCTTGTCACTCGAACATGACGAAAACACTCGTACATCTTATACTCGCCATTTTCGGTCCGCTGATACCAAAATCGTCATGATACGACGATATTTATGAAACGGGTTCAGAATTCACGGAACCTCAGCCCCTCCTTTTGCCCTTACATAGGCAATAACCTAAACCCATGTCAGTCTGAATCTAGGTCTATACTCATCAGATCATCAAGATGTTGCTGTAGCATCATCCTATTACTTAGCACATCTCTTGATACAGGTCTCCTTACACACGATGTTGCACAGAGGCCACATATAGCAGGAGCCCACTGTACACAAAGACAGAACAGGAAAAGAATGGCTAAGATCATCCCAATGACCATCAGAATCTTCCATCCCCATGCGGATTATAGTTCCCAAAACCATCCCATCAACGACCAATCTCCTTTATCCACGTGTATAGATTCGGAGATCTTATGCAGTTTGGAAATGGCTTGGTACACTGTCGGAGCATTGTCTGGAATGAAAACGCAGCAACTTGATTGGATCACTTTACATACCCCTCCTCTATCTGCAAGTATGACATCTAACGCAACTCTGTTCTGGAGAGTCATAAGGCGATCCGACTGGAGCTCAGCAGTCAAGTTACTAAGGGCACCGGCAGTTTCAACTACGGTGGACTCAACCACTCTCGTCAATTGCCGTATGTTCCTGCTGTTAACCATAGGTCCCCAAAACGGCAGAAAACCCTTCAAGAAATCTCCTAATTCTTGTCCTGCAGTATCTTCCTTACTGAAGACACCTCTAACAATTCTCGTCTTGTGGTAATCTGCCGCAGCTGTGTAGGTGGGAGGCACAGGAATGAGACAAAACATGTGCCAGAGAAATCAGGGGGCAACCACGTGTACGCTCTGTCGTAACAGACAAAATAGGTACCCTTAGCTGCTAGAAACGATGGGGAAGTCTGGGACCCAAAAACATACATCTCAGTGCAGATACTCCTCCCTAACTGAGCTCTCGGATTCTTGCCATTACCTTGCAGACAAAGATGACCCTGATGGGGTACAATCCAAATTGGAGAGGATCTTTTCGCTCGCTGGTTCTCACTCAGACTAACTCCATATCCAGTCACGTTCCATCCAATATACGCTAGTGTCTCATCTCTCGGGATTGTCTCAAAAGAACTAGCTCCTCTAATCATATCGACTATATCCTTAACTAGAGCACTATTCTTTGGATTGTCCTTCACAGAACGTAGGGGGTGGACTTCACGAGCATAGATGAACATCGTTCGGTACGCCCATACGGAACCATTGTAGCTAAATGGCAGGACCAGGTAAGGAATACGTTTATTAGTAGTATGAGGCATAAGACCACACACCCAACAGTTAGTCGTGTTCACTACTAATTGGTGTTGGTGCAGAAGCTGAACGAAGGAGTTATTAACGAATTCCAATCTTCTAATGGATTCATGTTAAGGCAGAGGATGAAAAGAATGTGAAGAAACAGTAGAAGAAGGTATGGGCTGTGTAGTGGGTGCAAACGTCACTTGAAAAGAGAATATAATATATCCCATCAAAAACATCATTAAACTTAACAACATGAAAAGACACAGTGTTAAAAAACATTTTCTGCTCATAATTGTACACATTTTGGCTCTAAAATTCATTTCTTCAACAGGTCTCTCCATCTCGAAAAACTCCATCCTCTAACCGTGCTGCTCGCGGAGGTAGGGTGTTCCGTGCTAATGAAAGTGTCTGTCAGTCCAGGGAACGCCCTCGGACCAACCAGAACCGTCGACCTTGTGTCTTCGGCTTGCACTCCAAAGACTTGACACTGCGACCCTACAGCTGAACCCGGATGGCGGTTCAAAAAACAAAAATCTGTCAAAACAGTTTCTGAAATGGGAGAGCGGAATGTTCAAAAATAGCAAAGGAAAGGATTTTTATTTTATTAGTCCCACAACTCTTGGTCGCAAATTATAACGGCCCTTCCCAGGCAATGTCTGGTCACAGATCAAAAGTTCAGGCTCTGTAGTGTCCAATCGAACTGACGGTGGCACAGCTTCTTGTAGAAGATCATCACTTTCACGCTCAGAACTTGTCCCCATTAAACGTGCATCGCTAAAAGGCAGAAAACGAGGCGCAGTGTCAGTTTCAGAATCAGGAATGCCCTCCTGGACCCACCGGTCGTACGACAGAGGCAAAGGAACCCTCTTACAATGTACGCCGTGTCTCCAGTTCTTCTTCCCTTGCACTCGCACTGCAGATCGCGTTGATAACAGCACCAAGTAGGGACCAATCCAGCGGGGCTGATCGTTCTTTGTCCGTTACAAATTCTTGATCAGCACCCATGAGCCAGGATCGATGACATGTCCTGGATCTTCAGAAGCCTGAGGCAAAGTATCGTGAACCTGTTGATGTAAGACACGCAATTTAGCAGTCAAATCATACAAGTAATCAAGCAATACAGGGTGTTCGATCTCACTGAATTTCGTCGGCCTCGGCACTCCCCATATGTTGGCCGGGCGACCAAAGATTATTTCAAAGGGACTAAGTCCCACTCGGGAATGTACAGTCATCCTTGTTGACAAAAGTGCCAATGGCAAAGCATCAGGCCATTTAAGACCAGAGCTCGCCTGTATCTTGGCAAGTTTCAATTTAAGAGTGCCATTATAGCACTCTACTAGTCCAGCTGATTGGGGGTGGTTTGCAGCGTGGAATTTCTGGCGGATTCCTAACCCATCACACACTCTCTTCATCACTTGACCCACAAATTCACTCCCATTATCACTCCAGACCATTCTCGGCAAACCATACCTAGGGAAAAACTCTTTGACAAGGGCTTTAGCTGTGGACAAGGCAGTATTATCTTTCAGGGGATATGCTTCTACCCATTTCGAAAAGGCACAAACAACCACGAGTACGTATTTCAGGTTGTTGCATCTCTCCATGTGAATAAAATCTAGCTGCAAAACCTCAAACGGATACGTCGGAGGAGCAAAATGACCAGCTGGAGTTGGAGTTCCCTTACCAGGATTGTACCTCAGACAAACCATACAATTCTTGACCACATTCTCTGCACACTTAGGAATTCCAGCATTTTGCCACACTGGAGCCAACAACTTACAAATCCCTTTCACACTGATATGAGCCATTCCATGCGCCATTGTAACCACTGCTAGCACGTACGCATCGGGTAACAACCATCGCTGATGCTCTGACAACTCAACCCAACAACCATTCGCATCCAATTTACCCGTACTTTCTCTCCACACACTCAACTCTTTCTCTGTAGCTTCAGCTTGAATCGACTTCACACTCTCTATCGTGTCTTCACACATTCCTCTATCCGGAACCCATCTCGCTGGACCCGCAACATACATTCGACTCATCACATCCCTTGCCACGTCTTTTGCAACTTCGTCTGCAAACGCATTACCACGACCAACGTCATCGGTAACCTTCTTGTGTGCACTGCATTTCACAATCGCAACTTGCAACTGCAAGGTAAGTGACTCCAGAAGCTCATTCACCAACTGACCATGCTGTATCTTTGTCCCATGTGACGTAAGGAACCCACGTTCCTTCCACAAACGTCCAAAACTATGAGCCACACCAAACGCATACTGGCTGTCGGTATATATGTTCACTTTCTTTCCTTTCGACAACAAACACGCTCTCGTAAGTGCAATCAACTCGGCTGCTTGGTCTTAATTATGTGGGATACGTGCAGCTTCAACAATCGTATGCAAAGTCGTAACAGCACATGCCGCAGTCGTATCACCATTCGGAAGCTTGAAGCATGAACCATCCACCCATAAGGTACCATCACACTTTGAAAGAGGAGTGTCCCTAGATCTATTCTCCCTTTCGTTTCTTCCTCTGTTCTAAGAAAGCAATCATGCTGTTCAGAAACATCTGTCTCTACTGAAATCGGCAACAACGTAGCTGGATTCAACGTATTGCATCTCTTTATGTGCACATGACTTGCTAGGAGTGTCAACTCATAACCTGACAATCGAGCACTAGTTAAGTGCTGTGTCTTGGTCCTGTTTAACAACGTATCCACTGCATGTGGAACCATCACAACCAGCGTATTATTCATCACCAAACCAGCAGACTGTCGAATAGAAACAGCTGCTGCCTCTGTGGCTCTCAAACAACTCGGCAACGCTCTAGGTACCGGATCCAAAGTCGACGAGAAATACGCACATGGACGCTGCTTGTCCCCAAAAGATTGTGTCAACACTGACAACGCACATCCCTCTCTCTCGTGGACATAAAGTGTGAAAGGCTTACTGTAGTCGGGGGTACCCAACACAGGAGCCGAACACAACGCATTACGCAATTCAGAAAAACTTTTCTGACAATCATCAGACCACGGGAGGGGATTCGGTGTATCTTTACAGGTCAATGCCACCAGCGGTTTGGCCAGCAGAGAAAAATTTGGTATCCATTGTCTGCAATATGACGTAATACCCAAGAAAGCACGCACTTCTCTCTGTGTAATTGGCACACTCATTTTCACAATCGCTTGGATTCGTTCTGGGGTCAACCTTCTTCCCTCCTTCGATAAGAGATGACCTAAGTAGGTCACTTCTTGTCGACAATATTGTAACTTCGAAAGAGACGCCTTGTGATGAAAATCAGACAAATGACGCAACAATGATAAAGTAGCTTTCTTACAAATTTCCTCAGTATCGGCAGCAACTAACAAATCGTCGACGTACTGAAGAAGAGCAGCACCATCAGGTAAGACAATCGTATCAAGCTGTGTCTTCAAAGCCTGACTATAGATTGACGGACTCTCACAGTAACCTTGAGGAGCGCGCTTAAACCGGAAGCTTTGACCTCCTAAAGAGAAACCAAAGATATCTCTACTCTCCTCGGCAATCGGGATGCTGAAGAAAGCATTCTTCAAATCAATCACCGAGAACCAAGTGGCCGAAGCCGGAATCATCGTCAATAAGGCAGTGATATCAGGAACAACAGGAAATTGTGGCACGACGATTTTGTTAACCTTCCTAAGATCGATAACAAATCTATATACAGGCGGTTGCGAAGAATCAGTACGTTTCAGAAAAGGCAGAACCGGACTGTTGCACACATTACCTCTTGTTTCCTCTATCACGCCTTTCTCAATTAGATCATGGATAATCACTAGCAACGCCCTTTCACCATCACTAGAGATCCTATATTGGGGAATACGTGGCATTTTAACATTCGCTTTCAGCATCACAACATATGGCGGACTCTCCAAGGTCCAACCGAAAGAGACATAGGACTAGAAATTGGGTTCCTAACCGGGGCGCCAGAAAAACCTACTGAAACATTCGTTAAGCCAGACAAAGGTGCGCCAGGGAGTTTAGAGTGCATAATAGAACTCTTCGTAGCACCAGTATCCAACAGAAAAGGCTCTGCCACACCTGATGTAATCACTTCAACATAAGGTCCACTTTGATCTACTGGAACTGAAACAACTCCCTCTCTTTATCCGTGGCTGTCCTAGCAATCATTACCATCCATATTCTCACCTTCAACATAGTAGTCGTCAGCATAGTACTGAGTCGTCCTACCAGACGAATTATTTTGCTGATAAAAACAATTCATTGAATTTTGTGGAGGAAAGGAACGCGCGTTCTGGGGGAACCCTCCACGTCCTCTACCTCTAGAAGCTTGTGGAACACCTCGACCTCTTGCCCCAGAAACACCATTCATACGCTGTAACAAAACAGGGCAACTATGTTTAAAATACCCTTCTTCTTTGCAATATGCATATTGATTAGGGCCTACGGGAAAACGCTGTTGAGAAGGCTCGGACCTTTGCGAGTTTCTCTGAAACTGCTGAGGTTGCTGATAATCACGTTGGCTACTACGGGGCGGGTATGCTTGCTGTAAAAGCACTTTCGTCTTCAACTCTTTAGTTTTCTTCTCTGCTTTATCCTTCTCATCCTTATCCCTATTTTCGTAAAATTGTGCAGTAGCCAATATCTGTGCTGAAGAGGAAACGGCCCAAGAACTCTCTGAATCCTTCAACTTCTTACATAACTCGGGAAGTAAATTATGCACAAACTTGTCAACAAACAACGTTGACCACCTTCCGTACTCATGTCTTGACCACTATGGTCGATAAACGTCTTTTCAAACCTGGTGAAGAAATCAGATACACTTTCATCTTTCTTCTGCTTACATGCAGACAATTTATCCCAATTTACACGCATCGCAGGCATTAAAGTCTTCATGTAAGTAACGATCTTACCAGGGAGTTCTGCTGCCAAAGGCTCAGGTTTAGCACCACCAACTTGTCGGCCATCTGCAGCAGCAATATTAACCCATGTGTCACCTAACTCTTGCGCATGATCCGTATGACGAATCAAACCCCATAAATGCTAAGGAACCACATTCCCAAACAACATGTCTATATCAGCTAGATTCATAACACATGAGTCTGCGGTCTGTGATAATTCCTTATAATAACCTGCAGGATTTTTACGGGGGTCAGGCAAAGTCTGCTTAAGAGCTAAAACTTCAGCACGTTTCCACGGAACATGCACCCAAACACGCTGAAAATGAGCCGGTACAGCATCAATATTATGAGCGGCATCAGCCTGAACTGCTTCCTTCCATACAGAAGGAACTTCTCTCATTGGATATTGTCGCACCTTTCTCCTAACAGAGGGATCAGGCTCAAACAACGGCTGAGAAGGAGACTCACTCCTGAACGACAACAATGTCACAACTGCTCTCTCAACATTGGAACCCACAATCGTACCTTTTGCAAACTCGGACTGTACACGGAGCAACTCAGACGGAGTCTGTCCCAAATCATCATCTTCCCATTCTTCACGAAGGAAAGTACACACCTTATCGAAAACATATCTCTGCTTCGGTGCTTCCCATTGACGGAAGACATCCATAACAGACTCTACATCATATCTTAAAGGACGAGTAACCCATTTACGCGCCAAATGTTCCAATACTTCCCGCTCTCTAGAATCAGGCAGTTGGCTACACAACTGTTTACGCGCTGAAACAGGAGTCATACTCAAAGACCCAAAGAAAGGAGATAAAAGACTAGTAACAGTATCAGTCATTCTCTGTCGAACAGAAGGAGAAGTCGACAAAAGAACAGGAGGAAAAACAGGATGAGACAAAACAGATTCAGAGGCAGTATCAGAAGGAATATCGGAAGGAGTAGTCGATACAGGAGACAAAGTCATAGGAATTAGAGACGGAGCAGGAAGCAAAGTCGGTGGCCCTTAAGGAGGCTGCGCCAGAGGAGCAGGAGCCAACTGAAGAGGATTCTGGCGCTTGTGCAATAGCAAGAGGCAAAGCAACCGGAGGCTGCGCAACTAAAGGTTGCGGAGGTGCTGTAGCATTCTGCATATAAGGGGGTGGCGAACTCAACAAATGTGACATTAAAGGATCTTTCTCAAGTTCCTTCGCTGCATCTTGCTGAAGAGGCGGCAAAACTGGATAGCACTTATCAATTGCCATTTTATGTTGCCTGTGCAACTGCTCACTCGCCTGTTCTTCTTCGTTATCCTTAAACTGTATAGCAGCTTGCATTATCGAGATACCTTTTCTCTTTTATTTTTCTTCGCTAATTTAATTTCCTTCTGTTTGTCTTCCTTTCGCCATAGGCGGAAAGAGTCAAACATCGCCGGCCGGGCTTTCTTCTTAAAGAGTTTAACCTCTAGATTATCTAAAACTTCCGTGTCAAAACTACCATATTGGGGCCACTTTAGGACACCATCCTTCCTAGTGTATCGGATCCACACTTCATTATACGTGATGGGGCCCACGCCATGTTTCACATAGAGCTCATAGGTTGGAGTTCCAATCGGAGGAACCGTACATGAGTCCTACAATCGGGAATCCCTATTACAACCACAACAAAATACATTTCCAAGTCTGCTAAGACCAGGCATCTTCGCTCACTAGTCTAGCTTCAAACTTCAAGGGAATATCGAACACGATAGTCTCGTGAATACACGAGTCCCTCGGCTTTGGTACTTGCAAGGCCCAAATCAAAGATCCCAAGGGGATATCCAAAACTAAGGACTGGGAGACGCTCCACTCATACTTAACTGAGGTATCGATGACGTCACCAGAAGACCCGTCTATCGTCTCGCTCTACAAATCATCTAAGGCTCCAAGACAGGGCGACAGTCAGGGCAGTAGTCCTTCAAAGCCGTCGGAAAGCAGGGAACCTCGCAGCAAAGACTTTCGGACCACGACGACATACAGGGGTCGATGAAGTGGCTGGCTGTTGGACTTGGGCCTTAGGGCAGGTTCACCCCTAGACTTTTTACTTGAAATGGTGACCTGGCAATGGTGATTTTTGGGATTCTGCGCACTTTCACTGTGTCCCAGTGGAAAGTGCGTGCGCACTCTGAGTGCATGTGCTGAGCTAGGCCTGCCCGCCCATAGGAATGCATGGGGAATGTATGTGTCCCTGGTAGTTCCTGATGCGTGGGGTGTACAGGCTTGAGTCTGGTATGTGTGAACTCGTGAGAGTGAATGCTGCGAGATGGTGTATGCGGCATGTATGTGTCTAGAAGGGAAGCGCCATTTCTAGACATGGCTGTACGTGTGCAGTGAGGGTGCTGGAGTGTGATTGGCTGGAGCTGGCTGGCATGCCAGGCTCCAGGAAGTCTGGATGGGTCTGCCCGGTGGTGAGTGGGAGATTAGCATGAGTGATGTGTGGGAGGAGTGTACCTGTGTCCTGGATGGGCTGGGTTTTCCCCACACAATGCTGGCTCCGCCCCCCTGTGGTGCGTCTAATGACCCAAGCCCTGCCAGTGAATAGAGAGGGTGGTTGAGGTAAACAGAGTACTCAAGAACCAGCTGCGACTGGTTCCGCCCCCACCCTGCACCTTCAGACAAAGGGAAATACTGTATAAAAATGGGGCTGTGTCCCCACTGAAGTTGTTCTTCTCCAGGATCCTGAGGGGGCTGCTGTTGCTGCTGCTGGGCCAGAGGACCGCCACTTGGGGTGTCTCCCTGCCTGGAGGCCCAGTGTGCTGGCTCTGGGCCCAGCCTTGCCCCCCCTGCCCCCCTGGAGGACTTTTGCTGGACTTTGGGCTGTCCTCTAGCGCTGGGAGCGCTGGAATTGCCTCTTAGCGCTTGGAAACGCTTTTGTTCTGCTATAGCGCTTTGGAGCGCTTTATTTGAAGAGGCCGGTGCCCACCCGGCATTGGCCGCCCCAAGCGAGTGCCACCTCGCTTATTCTCGAGTGGTTTGTCGCCTGGCAGGTGCCCACCCTGCCAGGGACCTTGCCGCCCGTTTTCCCTTTTTCTTCGAGGGTGCCGACCCCTCGGTAACTTCAGCCCCCGCCTAAAAGTGCCTGGAACGGGTCGCCGCGCTGCCCGCGACGACCCGGAAGTGGTTTGTCAGGCCGGCCAACCAGAGCGCGGCCCGACGGAAGTCCCGCCCCCGCAGCCGCGACCCGGAAGTCAGGCAGGCCGGGGGCAGGACAGAGAGGCAGGCGGAAGCTGCTGCCTGCCGGGGCTCCCATGTGAAGGGAGAGCCCCGGGGAGAAGTGCTGCAGGGAGCGAGGCTCCCGTGAGAAGAGGAGAGCCCCGCCCGTCCCGAGGAAGCCGGGGAGAGAGAGCTGCAGCACCCGGTGAGTGGGAGGCGTGAGGGTTCGAGAGGAGGGGGAGGCGTCGGGGCACATTGCCGGTGCCCGCATCCCCCCCCCCCAGTGCGAGGTCCAGGGTGTTTAGAAGCCCAAGGGGCCCTCCCTCAACACAGTGTTCCCCAGAGCGGGGCCCCTAGATCGCAGGGGCATCTCACCAGAGCCTGAGAGGCTCCATCCGGGGGCAGTGCTGCCTGTGTTCTGAGCCCAGCGAGGCTCCAACGACGGGGCATTTCTTTAACCCGGAGTGCCCCCATTTCTGTGGTCAAGAGCCCTGAGGGGCTCGGGGGCAATTATTTCACGAGCCCTGAGAGGCTCAGGGGGACATTTTGTTGCTGCAGAGCCATTGAGGCTCCCACATCGTGTTCGCCCCACCAGTGTTCTGAGAGCCCAGCAAGGTTCCCACATTGGCCCCCTTGTTGTTCTTGAGCCCTGGAAGGCTCAAACCTCGATTGCACCAGTTGCCCAGCACTTTGTGGGCAACTGCTACGTTTAGGACCCTGACTTTGGACACAGGGCGTCCTAGCCCCAACAAGGCCAGAGGGCCTAGGGACAGTCACTGGTGGTGACTTACGTGAGTTTGGCGCAATTGTACTTTCTATGCACCTCTGAATGTATTGTTTAGGCGTCATGTGCCTTTACACCTCTGAATGAATGTCATGCATTGCATCATGTGTATGTTCTTACACCCCTACAGGTATTGTGATACATAGGTGGTTGTTTTCTCCCTAGTACAGGTGGTGCTAGTGAGATCCTGGTTACCAGTGATTACTGGTTGTGTGCTATTTTGTGCTATATTCTATGTACTAAGTGCTATTTCTGAAAGTGCTACTTCTGATTCCTGACAGTGGTCCAGGTGGCCCTGTCTTGTACATATCCCCTGTAAATTCTGCCCGTGCCTCTGGCACATTGTAAAGTGTGTGTTTTATCTAATGTGTTTTGGTGTAATACAAAGGCTATTTTTATATAACCTTGTGTGGAGTTTCCTTTGTGGTGGGCCTTTGGTTGTTGTTGCTGGGGTGCGTGCGCAAATACTTAGCCTACATCGCCTCCAAGTTTAGCCTTGCTGCTCGCGCCACGTTACCTAGAGGGTGAGTAGGGGTTATCTTGGCGTGTAACTCCCTTGCCCTGACTTGGGTGTGGTGGTCTCTGACTGACTTTGGCGAAAGCCCTGGCCAGCCGGGGATCCCATTTCCAACACTGGCCTTCCTCCAGAATTTTCACACGACGCTCCTCACGATCATCAGGCTTGGACCGGTACCGCTGAAGTCGCCCAACGCTGGGCGCCAAATGAAGAACCGGGTTATTTAGAACCCAGCGGTGCCAGGGGACACACCCGAAGTCTCCGGATTCACCTGTCTCAGAACTACAGAAACGCGGAATCTTCTTGGTGACGTCAAAGATCAAATTTATTGGCTGCAACCAGTAACAGAGGTCCACGAAGTACAATGGCTGTATATTCGTAGGAGACTGCTCAATTTTACAAAGCAAGCCATCCCTTTTATACCAAATATTGTGCTTCAGGCAAACCTTCCTTATTTACAGTTGACCAATCCCATGTGTACATGACAAAAAGCATTGCATGACAAACCCATATTTCATTGTCCAGCCCACCATCAATTACCCAGGAAAGGCCCAACATTCTTCATCAGATAAGTCGAACGGACCCCTAATAAAAACGGGCACCTCCTCATCGTAAACAGGCCATAAAGAAAGAAGCAGAGACAGGTGTGAGTAAGATAAGACATAGTTGAGTGCAATAAAAGGTTTATGATGTCCTGTGCCTTGATCCGTAATCTTGATCAGCTACTGGGAAAAGAACTGGCCTAACAAGTTTGGCTTCGGGCAACGGAGTCAGCTTGCCCAGGTCACACAGAAGTTAGCTAAAGGTGTACGTGTCCCAAGGACTTGTTTGGCCTTAGTCATCAGCCTATGTGAGGGCAACCACAAAATGGCTGCCATACACAAAATGGAACCCAAGGGTTCAGAACGAAATCCCTGATTTCATGATGATCTCGTCACTCGAACATGACGAAAACACTCGTACATCTTATACTCGACATTTTCGGTCTGCTGATACCAAAATCGTCATGATACGACGATATTTATGAAACGGGTTCAGAATTCACGGAACCTCACGCCCTTCATCTCGATCAGCGACATCTTGCCCCCTGCTCCAGATCTGCAGGATTATTGATGTCTTTGATGCTTCATGGAGGTTGTCCTACTTAAATCTGTAAAAAAATGTTTCTCTGGGTCCCCTTATTGGATCTTTGACATTTTGGTGTCATTTTGTTTATTTAATTGTATTTCATGTTTCTAATTCAGTTTGGTATTTTTATCGTTTTGCATTTCAGCTTGATTACTGTTTTGGTCCTGCATAAATAATTTACATTTGGTCATCAGTTAATCCAGTTTGCTCCATGCGATACAGACCAGGGATTGAACTCAGGTTAATTCAGTGACTTTGAGGGTTCACCGCTACAAGGTTTGCGATCATTCCTTGAGGGGGGAGTCACCCTCCATATAATAATCCAATCTCTTACAGTTACTCTTCAGCAGTTACCGCAGGTGCTAACCTTCGACACTCCTGTGGGACAACCGTGAGTGTTACGTTTATGCAACAATCTCCCCATAGTCTCAGGGGATCCTCATAGGAGTTAGTTTGAGGCTTGAGACTCCTTGGAGGGTGAGCACCATGCCGGAGTCGCCTACTCACCCTTTTGTTGGGATACGGAGTCGTTCTCCCATGCTGGGGCTCTGACGTTGGTGCAGGACTTTTCTGTTGAGTTATTTGTAATACAGCGTTAGCCTGTGTAGATTGGGTATCTCAACAGGACCACGCTTCTGTTGATGATTCACCGAAGAGTCCCAGACTTCATGGAGCAGGGGCTAGCTGACGTGTGGCTGCATGCACAGGACACATCTTAGGTGAGCAGAGGCAGCAACAGTCAGAGAGACAGTTGGGGGTCTTGATTCTCACTTCCTTGTGAATCTTGCAGCTTGGCAATCTTCCTCAAGTTTAGGTGCTGGACCCACCATCTGTGAGTATGTGGCTCCTGGCATTGTGTGTTCTGTTACTGCATTAAACTGGGGCTTGTGTCTTTCTGGAACTGAGATCCAGTTTTGTAGAGTGCCTCACAGCTTTGCAGCTCTCAGATCTCACAGAGAACTCTGACAGACTTGTGCTGCCTGGCACTCTCCTTCCAAGGAGCATTGGGTCTGAACAGACTGTGGCTGCAGCGCAGGAATGTCAGGGCTTCATCCTCACAGAGCGGAGCACATTCTGGTGCACAGCGGCCATCTCTGCACATTGGCACCTACATGGCTCCGCTTCTTCTTGGCGCACCCGCAGCCACACGACCTTTTCCATCTGTGCCCCCTGGATCTGGCACGGTGTCCCGTATCCACCAGGACCACCCGAGAGAACACTGATAGAATGTTGATGTTACAAACTTCAATGTTCTAAATATCGAGAAAAAAAAATCGACTGCAAAAATATCAACTCCAAAACCTTAACAGGTATGTTTAAAAAATATTGATTAAAAAATATCACCGTAAAAAATATAGATGTTAAAAATGACAATGTAAAAATATTTATTAAATAAAATAATGTATAGAAAATATATTAAATATTAACATTATTTTTAACAAAAATAAATTACATTTAATATAAATGTTAACTAAATATAACAAATAAACTTAATTAAAAAAATATAAGCATACAAACATAAACAATGATACATATACATATATTTACTTAAAATTAATGTATTAACAATTATCTTTATTTAATTTTTCAACTTTAAAAATATATAAAAAGAAATAGATATATATATATACATATATATCAATAATTTAAAAAGTAAAAAAAATGTCTATAATAAAGTAAAACATTAAACTATTAAAAAAAATTACACTAACATTTCCCAACACAAGTGCAACAGTAGGGAAAGTGTTGGATAGCGGAAGGGTAAAAATTACTATTCCCACTCCAGAGAGTGCAACAGTAGGGAAAGTGTTGGATAGCGTAAGGGTGAAAATTACTATTGCCACTCCAGGGAGTGCAACAGTAGGGAAAGCGGTGGATAGAGTAGGGGCAAAAATTACTATTCCCACTCCATAGAGTGCAAAAGTAAGGAAAGTGTTGGACAACTTAGGGGTAAAAATTACTATTCCCACTCCAAAGAGAGCAAAAGTAGGGAAAGTGTTGGATAACGGAGGGGTTAAAATTACTATTCCCACTCCAAAGAGAGCAAAAGTAGGGAAAGTGTTGGATAGTGGAAGACTAAAAATGACTATTTCCACTCCAGAGAGTGCAACAGTAGGGGAAGTGTTGGATAGCATAGGGGTAAAGATTACTATTCCCACTCCAAAGAGAGCAAAAGTAGGGAAAGTGTTGGATAACGGATGGGTAAAAATTACTATTCCCACTCCAAAGAGTGCAAAGGTAGAGAAAGTGTTGGATAGTGGAAGAGTAAAAATTACTATTCCCACTTCAGAGAGTGCAACAGTAGGGAAAGCGTTGGATAGCGAAGGGGTAAAAATTACTATTCCCACTCCAAAGAGTGCAAAAGTAGGGAAAGTGTTGGATAGTGGAAGAGTAAAAATTACTATTCCCACTTCAGAGAGTGCAACAGTAGGGAAAGTGTTGGATAGCATAGGGGTAAAGATTATTATTCCCACTCCAGTGAGTGCAAAAGTAGGGCAAGTGTTGGATAGCGAAGGGGTAAAAATTACTATTCCCACTCCAGACTCCAGTGAGTGCAAAAGAAGGTTACGTTTTGGATAGCGTAGGGGTAACACTTACTATTCCCACTCTAGTGAGTACAAAAGAAGGGTAAGTTTTGGATAGCGGAGGTGTAAAATTTACTAATCCAACTCCTGTGAGTGTAACAGTAGGGAAAATGTTGGATAGCGGCTGGGTAAAAATTACTATTCCCACTGCAGTGAGTGCAACAGTAGGGAAACTGCTGAGTAACGGAGAGGTAAAAATGATTATTCCCACTCAAGAGAGTGTAACGGTAGGGAAAGTGTTGGATAGCAGAGCAACACAAATTACTAATAACACACAAAAATTTAAAAAAAAAAAAAAAAATTAAACAATGTAATAAATCATAAAAATAAATAAACAGTATTTAAAAAATATCAACTGAAATATATTAAACTTTTGAAAAGATTACATTATAATATTAATTACATATAACAAACTACTACAAATAATATATTACATGAATTAAAAAATACATTTATTAACAATAGTTATTTTAAAGTAGCAAATATTAACAAACAAAAAAAACTATTAGAACATTAATGTATTTATTTTATTTCCTACAATATAACACTGCACCAATAACAACACACTTCAACATTTTAATTAAATGTATTTCCATAATGAACATAATTAATAATCAAATAACAAAATCTTATTAATACAAAATAAAATAAAAAGCATTCCTTGAGGACACATGTTTTAACACTATAATATCCACAAAACACACCCATACTAAACTATAAAATAATAAAATTCAATTAAATATTATTTTAAAAGAATAACTATTACTATTAACAACTAATCATTAAAATATTAAAAAATGTATTTAATACCTACCTTCAACCCCTTTAAAAGTAAAAGCAACACACAAAAAATAAACAATTATAAACTAAATATCAAATAATTAACATTAAATAACATCTATGTAATAATTAATTAAACACAAAATACTTACCACTCTTTACTCCTATAAACACCACAACAATGAATTACACATTACCATAATTAAGCGGATTTCACTATATTCTTTGACGAAAAAGTGAAATCCCTTGTGGATCAGGTCGCTCATCCTACCCCTCCAGAGGAGCGCAAATCCTCAGCCATTTGGCAGAACTTTGACCCCATCTGTGAAGATGTCCTCCTCAAGTGCATCCTCGAAACAAAGCCCTCCAACCACTCTCTTGACCCCATTCCCAGCGCCATTGACTTTGACTTTTATACCCATTCGCTTTCCTACTGGACCACTCTGATCAACCTCTACCTCTGGCAAGGCTCCCTTCCTGTCTCGTTCAAATCTGGGCAGGTCACCCCGCTGCTTAAAAAACCCACTGCTGATGCGAATGACCTCAATAACTTCCGCCCCATCACTAACCTACCCTTTCTTGCGAAGATCACAGACACTTCCAAAGTTAATCCATGCCCTCTCTATTACCTGAAGGAAGACCCTCCATTATAGAAAATTCTGTACTCCATGCCTATAGAAGTGCCCTCCCAGTGTGCTCTTGTGTTTGAGTGTCTGCCATATATTGCAGTATTTTACCTCTACTTGCACTTTGGACGCTTTTTGTAACCGGCACACGTCACTTTTTCCTCCTGTAATGCACCCTTTGCTCCTCTTGTATCTTGTTTGCCCACGACTGACACTTTTGCCTCACGTAACTCAACGTCTGCTTTTGTAATTTGTTCTCATGTCTCAGTTCTGTTCCTATTGTGTAGCCTCTGACGCCTTCTGGTAAAGTGCGCGCGAGAGAAAAACGCAAAAATAAAAAATAAAATAAAATCTCTTGTGTGCGCCTGTGGGTGTCTCTTCACTGCGCCTGTGGGTGTCTCTGGAGTGCGCCTGTGGGTGTCTCTGGAGTGCGCCTGTGGGTGTCTCTTCACTGCGCCTGTGGGTGTCTCTGGAGTGCGCCTGTGGGTGTCTCTGGAGTGCGCCTGTGGGTGTCTCTTCACTGCGCCTGTGGGTGTCTCTGGAGTGCGCCTGTGGGTGTCTCTTCACTGCGCCTGTGGGTGTCTCTTCACTGCGCCTGTGGGTGTCTCTTCACTGCGCCTGTGGTGCCTGTAGGAATGGTGCTCATGCTGCTTTCAGGCCACCTCTCTGCAGCCTGACCGGACCGGCCCTGCTGGCAGCCCCCCCCCCCCCCTCCTCCCTCCTCCTCCTGGGGGGGGGGGGGGGGTTGTTATTAGCAGAAGCTTTTACTCAGCCATATTGACAAAGTGATGAATCATAAGTGGTGACAGCAGCAGACGAGGAGCGCTGAGACCTCCGCAGTCACGTGACCAAGGAGAGCGCTGTCTGTCCCCAAGGTGGGGCTGCAGTGACCCCCCCCCTCAGTCACACATGCGCAGTCAAGGATCTGCTGTCCCAGGCCTAGCACCTTCATCAGCAGTGACAACCCACCTGTCATCAGAGACCTGAGAGACCTGCACTCACACACCTGCAGTCTGACACGCGCACTCACACACCTGCAGTCTGACACGCGCACTCACACACCTGCAGTCTGACACGCGCACTCACACACCTGCAGTCTGACACGTGCAGTCACACACCTGCAGTCTGACACTTGCAGTCACACACCTGCAGTCTGACATGCACAGTCACACACCTGCAGTCTGACACTTGCAGTCACACACCTGCAGTCTGACACGTGCAGTCACACACCTGCAGTCTGACACGTGCAGTCACACACCTGCAGTCTGACACGTGCAGTCACACACCTGCAGTCTGACACGCGAAGTCACACACCTGCAGTCTGACACGTGCAGTCACAGACCTGCACTCACACACCTGCACTCACACACCTGCACTCACACACCTGCACTCACACACCTGCAGTCACACACCTGCAGTCTGACATGCACAGTCACACACCTGCAGTCTGACACGTGCAGTCACACACCTGCAGTCTGACACGCGCACTCACACACCTGCAGTCTGACACGTGCAGTCACACACCTGCAGTCTGACACGTGCAGTCACACACCTGCAGTCTGACACGCGCAGTCACACACCTGCAGTCTGACACGTGCAGTCACACACCTGCAGTCACTCACCTGCAGTCTGACATGCACAGTCACACACCTGCAGTCTGACACGTGCAGTCACACACCTGCACTCACACACCTGCAGTCTGACATGCACAGTCACACACCTGCAGTCACACACCTGCACTCACACACCTGCAGTCTGACACGTGCAGTCACACACCTGCACTCACACACCTGCACTCACACACCTGCAGTCTGACACATGCAGTCACACACCTGCAGTCACTCACCTGCAGTCTGACATGCACAGTCACACACCTGCAGTCTGACACGTGCAGTCACACACCTGCACTCACACACCTGCAGTCTGACACATGCAGTCACACACCTGCACTCACACACCTGCAGTCTGACACATGCAGTCACACACCTGCAGTCTGACACGTGCAGTCACACACCTGCACTCACACACCTGCAGTCTGACACATGCAGTCACACACCTGCACTCACACACCTGCACTCACACACCTGCAGTCTGACACGTGCAGTCACACACCTGCACTCACACACCTGCAGTCTGACACATGCAGTCACACACCTGCAGTCACTCACCTGCAGTCTGACATGCACAGTCACACACCTGCAGTCTGACACGTGCAGTCACACACCTGCACTCACACACCTGCAGTCTGACATGCACAGTCACACACCTGCAGTCACACACCTGCACTCACACACCTGCAGTCTGACACGTGCAGTCACACACCTGCACTCACACACCTGCACTCACACACCTGCACTCACACACCTGCAGTCACACACCTGCAGTCTGACACGTGCAGTCACACACCTGCAGTCTGACACGTGCAGTCACACACCTGCAGTCTGACACGTGCAGTCACACACCTGCAGTCTGGCACGTGCAGTCACACACCTGCAGTCTGACACACGCAGTCACACACGTGCACTCACACACCTGCAGTCACACACCTGCACTCACACACCTGCAGTCTGACACGTGCAGTCACACACCTGCAGTCTGACACACGCAGTCACACACGTGCACTCACACACCTGCACTCACACACCTGCACTCACACACCTGCAGTCTGACACGTGCAGTCACACACCTGCACTCACACACCTGCAGTCACACACCTGCACTCACACACCTGCAGTCTGACACGTGCAGTCACACACCTGCAGTCTGACACGTGCAGTCACACACCTGCAGTCTGACACGTGCAGTCACACACCTGCAGTCTGACACGTGCAGTCACACACCTGCAGTCTGACACACGCAGTCACACACGTGCACTCACACACCTGCACTCACACACCTGCAGTCTGACACGTGCAGTCACACACCTGCACTCACACACCTGCACTCACACACCTGCAGTCTGACACGTGCAGTCACACACCTGCACTCACACACCTGCACTCACACACCTGCACTCACACACCTGCAGTCTGACACGTGCACTCACACACCTGCACTCACACACCTGCACTCACACACCTGCAGTCTGACACGTGCAGTCACACACCTGCACTCACACACCTGCACTCACACACCTGCACTCACACACCTGCACTCACACACCTGCAGTCTGACACGTGCACTCACACACCTGCACTCACACACCTGCACTCACACACCTGCAGTCTGACACGTGCAGTCACACACCTGCACTCACACACCTGCACTCACACACCTGCACTCACACACCTGCACTCACACACCTGCAGTCTGACACGTGCAGTCACACACCTGCAGTCTGACACACGCAGTCACACACGTGCACTCACACACCTGCACTCACACACCTGCACTCACACACCTGCAGTCTGACACGTGCAGTCACACACCTGCAGTCTGACACACGCAGTCACACACGTGCACTCACACACCTGCACTCACACACCTGCACTCACACACCTGCAGTCTGACACGTGCAGTCACACACCTGCACTCACACACCTGCACTCACACACCTGCACTCACACACCTGCAGTCACACACCTGCAGTCTGACACGTGCAGTCACACACCTGCAGTCTGACACGTGCAGTCACACACCTGCAGTCTGACACGTGCAGTCACACACCTGCAGTCTGACACGTGCAGTCACACACCTGCAGTCTGACACACGCAGTCACACACGTGCACTCACACACCTGCAGTCACACACCTGCAGTCTGACACGTGCAGTCACACACCTGCACTCACACACCTGCACTCACACACCTGCAGTCTGACACGTGCAGTCACACACCTGCACTCACACACCTGCACTCACACACCTGCAGTCTGACACGTGCAGTCACACACCTGCAGTCTGACACGTGCAGTCACACACCTGCAGTCTGACACGTGCAGTCACACACCTGCAGTCTGACACACGCAGTCACACACGTGCACTCACACACCTGCAGTCACACACCTGCAGTCTGACACGTGCAGTCACACACCTGCACTCGCACACCTGCACTCACACACCTGCAGTCTGACACGTGCAGTCACACACCTGCACTCACACACCTGCACTCACACACCTGCAGTCTGACACGTGCAGTCACACACCTGCAGTCTGACACGTGCAGTCACACACCTGCAGTCTGACACACGCAGTCACACACCTGCAGTCTGACACGTGCAGTCACACACCTGCAGTCTGACACACGCAGTCACACACCTGCAGTCTGACACGTGCAGTCACACACCTGCAGTCTGACACGTGCAGTCACACACCTGCAGTCTGACACGTGCAGTCACACACCTGCAGTCTGACACGCGCACTCACACACCTGCAGTCTGACACGTGCAGTCACACACCTGCAGTCTGACACGTGCAGTCACACACCTGCAGTCTGACACGCGCAGTCACACACCTGCAGTCTGACACGCGAAGTCACACACCTGCAGTCTGACACGTGCAGTCACAGACCTGCACTCACACACCTGCACTCACACACCTGCACTCACACACCTGCAGTCACACACCTGCAGTCTGACATGCACAGTCACACACCTGCAGTCTGACACGTGCAGTCACACACCTGCAGTCTGACACGCGCACTCACACACCTGCAGTCTGACACGTGCAGTCACACACCTGCAGTCTGACACGTGCAGTCACACACCTGCAGTCTGACACGCGCAGTCACACACCTGCAGTCTGACACGTGCAGTCACACACCTGCACTCACACACCTGCACTCACACACCTGCACTCACACACCTGCAGTCACACACCTGCAGTCTGACATGCACAGTCACACACCTGCAGTCTGACACACGCAGTCACACACCTGCAGTCTGACACGTGCAGTCACACACCTGCAGTCTGACACGCGCAGTCACACACCTGCAGTCTGACACGCGCAGTCACACACCTGCAGTCTGACACGTGCAGTCACAGACCTGCAGTCTGACACACGCAGTCACACACCTGCAGTCTGACACGTGCAGTCACAGACCTGCAGTCTGACACACGCAGTCACACACCTGCAGTCTGACACGTGCAGTCACACACCTGCAGTCTGACACGTGCAGTCACACACCTGCAGTCTGACATGCACAGTCACACACCTGCAGTCTGACACACGCAGTCACACACCTGCAGTCTGACACGTGCAGTCACACACCTGCAGTCTGACACGCGCAGTCACACACCTGCAGTCTGACACGCGCAGTCACACACCTGCAGTCTGACACGTGCAGTCACAGACCTGCAGTCTGACACACGCAGTCACACACCTGCAGTCTGACACACGCAGTCACACACCTGCAGTCTGACACGTGCAGTCACACACCTGCAGTCTGACACACGCAGTCACACACCTGCAGTCTGACACGTGCAGTCACACACCTGCAGTCTGACACGTGCAGTCACACACCTGCAGTCTGACACGTGCAGTCACACACCTGCAGTCTGACACACGCAGTCACACACATGCAGTCTGACACGCCAGGGAAGTCGGGTGCACAGGTGTCTTTTGGTGTCAGGTTTCGTTGTTGTTTTCAATGAACTTCTGCTGCAAAGTGCTGCTGCCGTCAAAGTGGAAAGTGTCCGGGTGGATCCAAGCCTGGATCGAAGATGAGAAGAACCTGAAAGCAGAGGGGACAGAGTCTGGGTCACTTTCCAGTGACCACGAGCACGATAGGCGGATGCCCACCGATGTCGGGTGCTTGCAGGTGAAGACTGTGAAGCTTGAATCTTCAGCCACGAGGACCGGGAGGGGTCGACTACAACCAGGTTCCGGAATCGAGCTGTCCCACAAAGGATGTCGAGTGCTGCGGTGTCGCTTTCAATACACGTCATACACAGGCAGGCCATAAGTGACTACATTCCACTTCCTTCACCACAAGTGACTCACAGCATCAGACTCACACCGTTACCGCGACACCATCATATTCGCTCCCATGACACTCAGACCACCACTCTGACACAAACGACTTCCCCAGGACGCTTTGCATACAAGAGCACAATCCTTTTCCCAGCTCTAGAATGTGCTTAAACAGCCATCCAGAGTCCAGTCACTGACTTCAAGTGTCTCATCCCGCAGCCACGCATTATCCATCCACCTGTGTGTGCATGTCGAGCTTTAGGCATGTATCTGTGACATTACGTGTGCATACATGTGCATTATCTATATTTGATTTTACGTGTCTCTGCTGTGTGTTCTTGACTGCTTAGGTGTCATTAGTATTACCGTCGGTGCTTGTATGTCAGTATGTGCTAATACTTGACTCTGTAAGTACTAGTGTACATTTGTGCCTGAACGTGTGCTGAGGGTATATTGTGTATTGCGTGCCTGCATGTTGTGCTTTTGTGTGCACTATACAAGGGCCAGGCCGATTGGTTTTGCCAATGCTTGTTGTAACAATAGTAAACAAGAGGACACACTTTAATTAAGCCTTTTACAAAGTAGCTTCTTTTACAATATGTTTTTGTTTTCCAAATGATTTTTTAGCACAATTTCACTCACGTGCTCTAATTTCACGCTGTCTAATGGTGTGTTAGTGTATCTTAGAAGTCGACACTTGCCACGTCATGGGAGGTTTGTTTATGTCCTTGTATGGTCTGCGGATGATGTTTTGAAGTGAACAGAAGAGATGTCTATGGCGAGCTATGAGCCTGGAAACAATTGTTTTTGTCTTAAGTCAAACTTAAGACGAAATCCTAACTTTACTACTACTAAATGCCTTCTGTGAATACCAAAAGTGGTAAGTTTAGGATGTTGTCTTAAGTTAGTTCTGTGAATCGGCCCCAATAGCCTTAAACACAGACAGGGATTTGTGTAAATGAACCCACTGATCGCCAAGTCTTGCAAACGTCTCCATGTCAGGATCCGTCCTTGGCCACCAATACATGCGCGTGACACTGTAGGACACAGAAGGGGACTCGCCTCACAGAGGTGTGTGTGTCACCGAGGCAGACTTGAACACGCCTGAGGTGTGCGTGTGACAGGAGGCATCGGAGGGTGACTCTCTTGCAGAGGTGGCCCCCCTGAGTCAGTGCCAGGCTGGCGGAGCCCCTCCACACGTCTTGAGTAGTCTCAGCCAGCGGTCCCTTTCTTGCTCTCACTGCTCAGAACCACAGACAGACACTCGAACCCCAGGTTGGACAGACTCAGCCTGAGATGTACGTGTGACAGGAGGAGTCACTGTGGAGTGTTTACTTAAAGCAAGCACTCACTCTCAGCTGACTGTTCTCCACTTTGGAATCCTCCGTCCCGATGGCAACTAGAATTACAGACACCACCCTGCTCTGTGGTACCCTGTGTGCGCTCCTGTGGTATGTATACCGTGAGTGCTCCTGTGGTTTCCTGTGTGTCCTGCTCTGTGGTTTCCTGTGTGTCCTGCTCTGTGCTTTCCCGAGTGTGCTGCTCTGTGGTTTCCGGTGTGTCCTGATATGTTGTTTCCTGTATGTCCTGCTCTGTGTGTCCTGCTCTCTGGTTTCCTGTGTGTCCTGCTCTGTGCTTTCCTGGGTGTGTTGCTCTGTGGTTTCCTGTGTGTCCTGCTCTGTGGTTTCCTGTGTGTCCTGCCCTGTGGTTTCCTGTGTGTCCTGCTCTTTGGTTTCCTGTGTGTCCTGCTCTGTGGTTTCCTGTGTGTCCTGCTCTGTGGTTTCCTGTGTGTCCTGCTCCTGTGGTTTCCTGTGTGTCCTGCTCTGTGGTTTCCTGTGTGTCCTTCTCTGTTGTTTCCTGTGTGTCCTGTTCTGTGGTTTCCTGTGTGTCCTGCTCTGTGTGTCCTGCTCTGTGGTTTCCTGTGTGTCCTGCTCTGTGCTTTCCTGGGTGTGCTGCTCTGTGGTTTCATGTGTGTCCTGCTCTGTGGTTTCCTGTGTGTCCTGCTCTGTGGTCTCCTGTGTGTCCTGCTCTGTTGTTTCCTGGGTGTGCTGCTCTGTGGTTTCCTGTGTGTACTGCTCTGTGGATTCCTGCGTGTCCTGCTCTGTGTGTCCTGCTCTGTGGTTTCCTGTGTGTCCTGCTCTGTGGTTTCCTGGGTGTGCTGCTCTGTGGTTTCCTGTGTGTCCTGCTCTGTGGTTTCCTGTGTGTCCTGCTCTGTGTGTCCTGCTCTGTGGTTTCCTGTGTGTCCTGCTCTGTGGTTTCCTGCGTGTCCTGCTCTGTGGTTTCCTGGGTGTGCTGCTCTGTGGTTTCCTGGGTGTCCTGCTCTGTGGTTTCCTGTGTGTCCTGCTCCTGAGGTTTCCTGTGTGTCCTGCTCTGGTTTCCTGTGTGTCCTGCTCTGTGGTTTCCTGTGTGTCCTGCTCTTTGATTTCCTGTGTGTCCTGCTCTGTGTGTCCTGCTCTGTGGTTTCCTGTGTGTCCTGCTCTGTGCTTTCCTGGGTGTGCTGCTCTGTGGTTTCCTGTGTGTCCTGCTCTGTGGTTTCCTGTGTGTCCTGCTCTGTGGTTTCCTGTGTGTCCTGCTATGTGGTTTCCTGTGTGTCCTGCTCCTGTGGTTTCCTGTGTGTCCTGCTCTGTGGTCTCCTGCATGTCCTGCTCAGTGGTTTCCCGTGTGTCCAGCTCCTGTGGTTTCCTGTGTGTCCTGCTCTGTGGTCTCCTGCGTGACCTGCTCTGTGGTTTCCTGCGTGTCCTGCTCTGTGCTTTCCTGTGTGTCCTGCTCTGTGGTTTCCTGTGTGTCCTGTTCTGTGGTTTCCTGTGTGTCCTGCTCCTGTGGTTTCCTGTGTGTCCTGCTCTGTGGTCTCCTGCGTGTCCTGCTCTGTGGTTTCCTGTGTGTCCAGCTCCTGTGGTTTCCTGTGTGTCCTGCTCTGTGGTTTCCTGTGTGTCCTGCTCTGTGGTTTCCTGCGTGTCCTGCTCTGTGGTTTCCTGGGTGTGCTGCTCTGTGGTTTCCTGTGTGTCCTGCTCTGTGTGTACTGCTCTGTGGTTTCCTGTGTGTCCTGCTCTGTGGTTTCCTGCGTGTCCTGCTCCGTGGTTTCCTGGGTGTCCTGCTCTGTGGTTTCCTGTGTGTCCTGCTCTGTGGTTTCCTGTGTGTCCTGCTCCTGTGGTTTCCTGTGTGTCCTGCTTTGTGGTTTCCTGTGTGTCCTGCTCCTGTGGTTTCCTGTGTGTCCTGCTCTGTGGTTTCCTGTGTGTCCTGCTCCTATGGTTTCCTGTGTGTCCTGCTCTGTGGTTTCCTGTGTGTCCTGCTCTGTGGTTTCCTGTGTGTCCTGCTCTGTGGTTTCCTGTACGTCCTGCTCTGTGGTCTCCTGTGTGTCCTGCTCTGTGGTTTCCTGTGCGTCCTGCTCTGTGGTCTCCTGTGTGTCCTGCTCTGTGGTTTCCTGTGCGTCCTGCTCTGTGGTCTCCTGTGTGTCCTTCTTTGTTGTTTCCTGTGTGTCCTGCTCTGTGGTTTCCTGTGTGTCCTGCTCCTGTGGTTTCCTGTGTGTCCTGCTCTGTGGTTTCCTGTGTGTCCTGCTCTGTGGTCTCCTGTGTGTCCTGCTCTGTGGTCTCCTGTGCGTCCTGCTCTGTGGTCTCCTGTGTGTCCTGCTCTGTGGTCTCCTGTGTTTCCTTCTCTGTTGTTTCCTGTGTGTCCTGCTCTGTGGTTTCCTGTGTGTCCTGCTCTGTGGTTTCCTGTGTGTCCTGCTCTGTGGTTTCCTGTGTGTCCTGCTCCTGTGGTTTCCTGTGTGTCCTGCTCTGTGGTTTCCTGTGTGTCCTGCTCCTATGGTTTCCTGTGTGTCCTGCTCTGCGGTTTCCTGTGTGTCCTGCTCCTGTGGTTTCCTGTGTGTCCTGCTCTGTGGTTTCCTGTGTGTCCTGCTCCTATGGTTTCCTGTGTGTCCTGCTCTGTGGTTTCCTGTGTGTCCTGCTCCTATGGTTTCCTGTGTGTCCTGCTCTGTGGTTTCCTGTGTGCCCTGCTCTGTGGTTTCCCGTGTGTCCTGCTCTGTGGTTTCCTGTGTGTCCTGCTCTGTGGTTTCCCGTGTGTCCAGCTCCTGTGGTTTCCTGTGTGTCCTGCTCTGTGGTCTCCTGCGTGACCTGCTCTGTGGTTTCCTGCGTGTCCTGCTCTGTGGTTTCCTGTGTGTCCTGCTCTGTGGTTTCCTGTGTGTCCTGTTCGGTGGTTTCCTGTGTATCCTGCTCCTGTGGTTTCCTGTGTGTCCTGCTCTGTGGTCTCCTGCGTGTCCTGCTCTGTGGTTTCCTGTGTGTCCAGCTCCTGTGGTTTCCTGTGTGTCCTGCTCTGTGGTTTCCTGTGTGTCCTGCTCTGTGGTTTCCTGCGTGTCCTGCTCTGTGGTTTCCTGGGTGTGCTGCTCTGTGGTTTCCTGTGTGTCCTGCTCTGTGTGTACTGCTCTGTGGTTTCCTGTGTGTCCTGCTCTGTGGTTTCCTGCGTGTCCTGCTCCGTGGTTTCCTGGGTGTCCTGCTCTGTGGTTTCCTGTGTGTCCTGCTCTGTGGTTTCCTGTGTGTCCTGCTCCTGTGGTTTCCTGTGTGTCCTGCTCTGTGGTTTCCTGTGTGTCCTGCTCCTGTGGTTTCCTGTGTGTCCTGCTCTGTGGTTTCCTGTGTGTCCTGCTCCTATGGTTTCCTGTGTGTCCTGCTCTGTGGTTTCCTGTGTGTCCTGCTCTGTGGTTTCCTGTGTGTCCTGCTCTGTGGTTTCCTGTACGTCCTGCTCTGTGGTCTCCTGTGTGTCCTGCTCTGTGGTTTCCTGTGCGTCCTGCTCTGTGGTCTCCTGTGTGTCCTGCTCTGTGGTTTCCTGTGCGTCCTGCTCTGTGGTCTCCTGTGTGTCCTTCTTTGTTGTTTCCTGTGTGTCCTGCTCTGTGGTTTCCTGTGTGTCCTGCTCCTGTGGTTTCCTGTGTGTCCTGCTCTGTGGTTTCCTGTGTGTCCTGCTCTGTGGTCTCCTGTGTGTCCTGCTCTGTGGTCTCCTGTGCGTCCTGCTCTGTGGTCTCCTGTGTGTCCTGCTCTGTGGTCTCCTGTGTTTCCTTCTCTGTTGTTTCCTGTGTGTCCTGCTCTGTGGTTTCCTGTGTGTCCTGCTCTGTGGTTTCCTGTACGTCCTGCTCTGTGGTTTCCTGTGTGTCCTGCTCCTGTGGTTTCCTGTGTGTCCTGCTCTGTGGTTTCCTGTGTGTCCTGCTCCTATGGTTTCCTGTGTGTCCTGCTCTGCGGTTTCCTGTGTGTCCTGCTCCTGTGGTTTCCTGTGTGTCCTGCTCTGTGGTTTCCTGTGTGTCCTGCTCCTATGGTTTCCTGTGTGTCCTGCTCTGTGGTTTCCTGTGTGTCCTGCTCTGTGGTTTTCTGTGTGTCCTGCTTCGTGGTATCCTGTGCTGCTCCTGTGGTGTCTATCATGTGCATGCTTCTGTGGTATGTGTCCTGTGTGAGCTTCTGTAGTATCCTGTGGATGCTCCTGTGGGATCCTGTATGCCCAGCCCTGTGACTTTCTGTGCTGATCCTGTGTGACACGTGCTCGTCCATCTCCCAGACCTGGCTGCTGTCCTTGTTTGCGCTCGTGAGAGCTTCAGTGGGTGTCTAGCGCCCCCCCTCCCCCTGCCCCCCCCCTCACCCTCTGCCAGGGGCTCTGCCAAGTCTGCATTAGAGCTAATGAAAGTGGCTGCGCCCGGCGCTTCCTGTGCAGAGGGAGGGGGGGGGGGGATGGATTCTGGGCCGGTGCCAGGGCGAGAGATGCCTCTGCAGGTGGGGGCACTGTGCCCCCTCCTCTATTACCATAATGTAATTATTTAATTATTCCGCCGCTTGATGCTAAATGGCGATCTTAGGGCGCGGACATTGGAGTTACCGCAGCGAGAGGGGGGGGGGGGGCACTTACTGCGACAGGGAGGGGTAAATACTGCCCCCTCTCTGCCCCCCAGTGCCAGCCCTCGCCTCCCTCAACACCGCTCTCCTTGTCCAGGACAACATCAGAACAGGAGGAAGGAAGAGGAAATCTAGAGACCCGGGGGCTGTTACAGAGGGAGAGGGGGGAGAAGCAGGGAGAAGCAGGGATAGACAGGGAGAAGGAGGGAGAAACAGGGATAGACAGGGAGAAGGAGGGAGAAACAGAGATAGACAGGGAGAAGGAGGGAGAAACAGAGATAGACAGGGAGAAGGAGGAAAAACAGAGATAGACAGGGAGAAGCAGGGAGAAACAGGGATAGACAGGGAGAAGCAGGGAGAAACAGAGATAGACAGGGAGAAGGAGGAAAAACAGAGATAGACAGGGAGAAGCAGGGAGAAACAGGGATAGACAGGGAGAAGGAGGGAGAAACAGAGATAGACAGGGAGAAGGAGGAAAAACAGAGATAGACAGGGAGAAGCAGGGAGAAACAGGGATAGACAGGGAGAAGCAGGGAGAAACAGAGATAGACAGGGAGAAGGAGGAAAAACAGAGATAGACAGGGAGAAGGAGGAAAAACAGAGATAGACAGGGAGAAGCAGGGAGAAACAGAGATAGACAGGGAGAAGGAGGGAGAAACAGAGATAGACAGGGAGAAGGAGGAAAAACAGAGATAGACAGGGAGAAGCAGGGAGAAACAGAGATTGACGGGGAGAAGGAGGAAAAACAGAGATAGACAAGGAGAAGGAGGGAGAAACAGGGATAGACAGGGAGAAGGAGGGAGAAACAGAGATAGACAGGGAGAAGGAGGGAGAAACAGAGATAGACAGGGAGAAGGAGGGAGAAACAGAGATAGACAGGGAGAAGGAGGAAAAACAGAGATAGACAGGGAGAAGCAGGGAGAAACAGAGATAGACAGGGAGAAGGAGGAAAAACAGAGATAGACAGGGAGAAGCAGGGAGAAACAGGGATAGACAGGGAGAAGCAGGGAGAAACAGAGATAGACAGGGAGAAGGAGGAAAAACAGAGATAGACAGGGAGAAGCAGGGAGAAACAGAGATAGACAGGGAGAAGGAGGAAAAACAGAGATAGACAGGGAGAAGCAGGGAGAAACAGGGATAGACAGGGAGAAGGAGGGAGAAACAGAGATAGACAGGGAGAAGGAGGAAAAACAGAGATAGACAGGGAGAAGCAGGGAGAAACAGAGATAGACAGGGAGAAGGAGGAAAAACAGAGATAGACAGGGAGAAGCAGGGAGAAACAGGGATAGACAGGGAGAAGCAGGGAGAAACAGAGATAGACAGGGAGAAGGAGGAAAAACAGAGATAGACAGGGAGAAGCAGGGAGAAACAGGGATAGACAGGGAGAAGGAGGGAGAAACAGAGATAGACAGGGAGAAGGAGGAAAAACAGAGATAGACAGGGAGAAGCAGGGAGAAACAGGGATAGACAGGGAGAAGCAGGGAGAAACAGAGATAGACAGGGAGAAGGAGGAAAAACAGAGATAGACAGGGAGAAGCAGGGAGAAACAGAGATAGACAGGGAGAAGGAGGGAGAAACAGAGATAGACAGGGAGAAGGAGGAAAAACAGAGATAGACAGGGAGAAGCAGGGAGAAACAGAGATTGACGGGGAGAAGGAGGAAAAACAGAGATAGACAAGGAGAAGGAGGGAGAAACAGGGATAGACAGGGAGAAGGAGGGAGAAACAGAGATAGACAGGGAGAAGGAGGGAGAAACAGAGATAGACAGGGAGAAGGAGGAAAAACAGAGATAGACAGGGAGAAGGAGGGAGAAACAGAGATAGACAGGGAGAAGGAGGGAGAAACAGAGATAGACAGGGAGAAGGAGGAAAAACAGAGATAGACAGGGAGAAGGAGGGAGAAACAGAGATAGACAGGGAGAAGGAGGGAGAAACAGAGATAGACAGGGAGAAGGAGGAAAAACAGAGATAGACAGGGAGAAGCAGGGAGAAACAGAGATAGACGGGGAGAAGGAGGAAAAACAGAGATAGACAGGGAGAAGGAGGAAGAAACAGGGATAGACAGGGAGAAGGAGGGAGAAACAGAGATAGACAGGGAGAAGGAGGAAAAACAGAGATAGACAGGGAGAAGCAGGGAGAAACAGAGATAGACAGGGAGAAGGAGGAAAAACAGAGATAGACAGGGAGAAGCAGGGAGAAACAGGGATAGACAGGGAGAAGGAGGGAGAAACAGAGATAGACAGGGAGAAGGAGGAAAAACAGAGATAGACAGGGAGAAGCAGGGAGAAACAGGGATAGACAGGGAGAAGGAGGAAAAACAAAGATAGACAGGGAGAAGCAGGGAGAAACAGGGATAGACAGGGAGAAGGAGGGAGAAACAGAGATAGACAGGGAGAAGGAGGAAAAACAGAGATAGACAGGGAGAAGCAGGGAGAAACAGGGATAGACAGGGAGAAGGAGGAAAAACAAAGATAGACAGGGAGAAGGAGGGAGAAACAGAGATAGACAGGGAGAAGGAGGAGAAACAGAGATAGACAGGGAGAAGGAGGGAGACACAGAGACAGACTTGGAGAAGTGAGAGAAGAAGGGAGAAACAGAGAGAATGGAGAGAAGGAGGGAGAAACAGAGAGACTTGGAGAAGGGAGAATGGAGAAAAGGAGGGAGAAACAGAGATAAACAGGGAGAAGGAGGGAGAAACAGAGACAGACTTGGAGAAGTGAGAGAAGAAGGGAGAAACAGAGATAGACAGGGAAAGGGGAGAGAAGGCGGGTGTTAGAAATGGGATCCCTGGCTGGCCAGGGCTTTCGCCAAAGTCAGTCAGAGACCACCACTTCCACGTCAGGGCAAGGGAGTTACACGCCAAGATAACCCCTGCTCACCCTCTAGGTAACGTGGCGCGAGCAGCAAGGCTAAACTCGGAGGCGATGTAAGTTAAGTGTTTGCGCACGCACCCCCAGCAACAACACCCAAAGGCCCACCACAAAGGAAACTCCACACAAGGTTATATATAAAAATAGCCTTTGTATTACACCAAAACACATTAGATAACAACACACACTTTACAATGTGCCAACAGGCACGGGCAGAATTTACAGGGGATATGTACAATACAGGGCTACATGGACCACTGTCAGGAATCAGCTCTTTTAGAACTAGAAATACTATTAGAATTAGCACTTAGAACATAGAGTATAAATCACTTTAGCACACAACCAGTAACTACTGGTAACCGGTAAGTACCACCTACGCAACCCTAAACACCTTAGGAAAATGTCAGCAGGGAACTAGGACTTCACTAGCAACACCTGTACTAGAAGAAAAGCAACCACCTAAGTATCACCATACATTTAGGGGTATAGGCGAGAACACATTACACATGATGCATCACAACATTCAGAGGTGTAGGGAAGGAAAACACATAATGCATGAACATACATTCAGCGGTGTAAGAACAATTGCGCAGATATCACATTAGTCACCACCTGTGACTGTACCCAGGCCAACTGGCCTTGTTGGGGCTAGGACACCCTGTGTCCCAAAGTCAGGGGGGCCTAAACGTGACAGCTGTCCACTAAGTGCTGGGCAGCTGTGTAACAATCATGGGGCCAACGCTGGAGCCTCGCAGGCTCTGCACAAATGACTGGGCCCTCACGAGCCTCTCTGGCTCAACCAACAAGAAATGCCACCTACGCGGGAGTCCCCCTCCTGGGGACTCAAAAGGGACAATGGCCGGAAATCGTAGGAGTCCCCCCCTGGGGACTCGGAATGAAGATAGGGCCCCGGGGCCCTCGTGGGTTTCGCAAAACAAATGGGGCGCTTTTGAGCCTCTCGGCGCTCTAAATGCACACTGCGCCCGGGAGCCTCTGGGGCCCTAACACAAGGACGCCCCCGTGACGTTGGTGTCCCACTCCGGGGACTCTAAATGCAGAAATGCCCGCAAGAGCCTCGGGGCTCAAAGAAATGGCACTGAGCCTCTCTGGACTCTAAAGATAAGGGCACCTCGGTAGGGGAGCGGCCCACTGTCTGCCGGGCCGCTCTACCCTGGACAATGGCCCACAAGCGTTGGAGCGGCTACCGCTGTCAACCCGGGCCGCTCTAAGTGAAAAGACCCTGTCCCCTCACTCACCGGGACCTCGCTGGTGCTGCGGGCGCGGGACACACTGCCGTTCTCTTCCTTCAGGCAGCGCGGGGCTCCTCTTCAACACCGGAGCCCTGCCTGCACTCCCAGCCGTTCTCCTTTTGCATCGGGGCTCTCCTCTCGCTGGGGGAGCCTCGTGGACAGACGCTGGCTTCACTCGGGCAGTCCAGGAGCGCAGGGTAGGCTCCCGCCGCTTCCTGCCTCTTTTCTCTAGCAATTCCGGGTCGCGGCTACAGTAGCCAATGGCAGCGCGGCCCCGAGGTTGTGGAGGCGGGCACAGGGCTTCCCCGAGGATCCCCGGGCCGGCAATGGTGATTTGGAGGGGTAGGCTCCCTCGGCAATTTAATTAGTAAAACGAGGTGGCACCCGTAATTTAACAAATCAAACAGGGCTAAGCACACATAAAAAGAAAGCGCTTCTAAGCGCTAGGGGGCACAAGAGCGGCAGACAATGCGGGGTGGGCACCCGTGCCGCAAATTACAGGCAGGGGCTCTCCAGGCAGCCTCTCTGTGCGGCAGACCCCCAGCAGCCCCTAAATAAAGCGCTCCCAAGCGCTGGGGGGAAACTCAAGGTCCAGCAAAAGGTCCCTCAGCAGAGCAAGGTAGGGGGGGGCAAGGCTGGGCCCAGAGCCAGCTCACTGGGCCTCCAGGAAAGGAGGCAGTCACCAGTGGCGGTCCTCCTGGCGCCCAGCAACAGCAGCCCCCCTCAGCAAAAGGATCATGGAAGAGAAAAGTTTGTAAGGGGACACAGCCACTTTTTATACACAGTATTCCTTTGTCTTTGCTCAGGGTGAGGGGAAAACCAGTCGCAGCTGGTTTGTGAGCACTCTTGATGTGCTCAGCCCCTCACTATTCACTGGCAGGGCTAGGGACATTAGACGCACCACAGGGGGTGGAGCCAGCATTGTGTGGGGAAATCCCAGCCCTATTCAGGACCCAGGTACACCACTCCCTCACATCACACATGCTAATCTCAACACTCACCACCGGGCAGACCCATCATGACTCATGGAGCCTGGCACCCCAGCCAGCTCCAGCCAATTACACGCCAGCACCTTTACAGCACACGCACAGCCATGTCTAGAAGTGGCACTTCCACACTAGACACATGCACGCCGCATATATCATTGCGCAGCATTCAATCACACGAGTCCGCACATACCAGACTCGACCCTGCACACCCAACGCATCAGGAACTACCAGGGACACATACATTCCCCATGCATTCCTATGGGAGGGCAGGCCTATCTCACCACGTGCACTCAGAGTGCGCACACACTTTCCAGTGAGACACAGTGAAAGTGCACAGAAACCAAAAATCACCACCACCAGGTCACCATTAAAAGCAAAAAGTTTAGGGGTGAACCTGCCAGAAGGGCCAAGTCCAACACAACCCCCTTCCAGCCAAAACGCAGGGGCGACCAATCACCACCGTGATGGACTTCCCTGCTTGGGGCGATAGAACACGGACGCGGGCCCGCAACTGCAGGGACACCCTCCTGTTCTATGCTGCTTTGAACCCATGGGATTCCTTCCAAAACCACTGTCTGGATCAACTGGGCTACCCCACTGGTACTCCCAAGCTGTCCGCGGCTAGGACCAGACCCTAGGCCACCCAGGTGCCACTGGTCCTTGCCTATTCGCAGAGTGGGGGGGTAGGAACCCCTGGCACATAGTAGCCATTTTCCACTCTTCCTGTCTGCAGGACAGGACTAGACTGCCACTGGTTCTCCAACCTAGGGTCTACAACGTCAGGCGGACCAGGAGTCTCAGGGGAGCATCTCCTCCCCCTACCTCTTCTCCTAGGGTTCCTCCTCCTCCGGCGAGGGGTACACCTAGAACGCCATTCCCACCCAGGGTTTAACCCCTCAGGTTGCACTGGGGTCAGAGGTGGGCTCCCCCACCCTCTGCACCCCCTTCCAGAGGTCTGCACTCTCCCAACTGGAGAGGTTCCTCTGGAAGAAGAACCGGTCAGGACACTGGTTACAGTCATCCTTCCCTCCAGGTCAGGCGGATCCTGGACCTGTCCTTCCAACCTCTCGTCTAGAACCTCTGGTGGAATAATTGCCTGGCCCTCCAGGATTTCTGGGGATTTACACACCAACCCTCTGAGGCTAACAAATGACACATATGTTGTGTGACTGTCTGTCTGACGCAGATCTCCCGTCCCCTGTCCACCTGACAGTGCGCGAAGATCCCCCAGAACAGAAGTGGTGTCACCATGGTCACTACACGGGAACCTTGCCCAACTGAGTAGTCCCCGACCCACTGGTTCTTCCACTGGGGATCTCATCCCCCAATCACTTCTCACACTGGACTCCTGTACCCTCCCTATCGGAGCGGTACTGCCAGACTCTAGAACCACAGGAGCTCTGTTTACAAATGCTCCAGGTCCTCTACTCACTGGGAGATCTTCCTCAAATGGACTAACAGGACAGCCTAGGTCCCCAACCTGGTGTTCCCTACAGAAACCATCCAAGTCCTGAGGCAGGGCTTCGTGCGTCTGGGGACCCTCGGTCTCCCACTCACTCCTGCTCCACTGAGCCAGGCAGTGAGCCCCTACACCCTCCTCGCTATCCTGGGACCTAGCTGGGCTACACTGAGCCTCTTCCACCACGCTGGGCTGGAGGATACCTGAACCACTACTTTTGGAGTCACTCACCAATGACTCTAAATAACCTCTAGCCCTTTCCCAGCGCTCTGCTTCCTCAGCAAGCTTCCAAGGGCAAAAGTATCCAAACTTCGACAGGTGCTGCTGCAACTCTGGACAACAAATACTGAGCAACTGCTCTTTGAGAAACATATTCAGTACTCCGTCCCTTTCATCGTCCGGGTTAGCCGCCAGCCACTTCCCCACTGCATCAGAACAGTCATCCACAAAATATCCCCACCCCTGGTGAGGTGGTTTCCTAAGATTCATGAACTTCAACCTGTTCTCCTCCTCTTGGGAAACAGGTTCCATACTCGGGGAACTAGGAATGGGACTGCTCGCATGGGACTCTATATAACTACCACCACTGGACTCAACCCTCCCTGGGGAGTCCAGAAAATTAAAACTGTGCACAGGGGATAGTCTACCCTCCAGAGCTAATTTGCCTCTGGTGGAGGCCCTCTCAGCCTCCTCTATCCTCTCCTGCGCTAAGACCCTCTCAGTCTCTAGCTGTTGCTTTTAACACCGAGCTGCGCCATAGCCTGGGCATGCTCTAACCTGAGCTTCTCTAAGGCCAGCTGGTGCTCCCTTTCTTTCCTCCTATCCTCCCACTCTTCTGGGTACACGGAAAGGGATGAGGCGCTGCCTCCTACGCTGGACCCAGCAAAGGACTCCCTACCTATGGGGTCTTCACTCTCTACTGGCGTCCAGGTACTGTCATCTTCCCACTCCTCTTCTGAATCTTCAGGGCTCCCCACAGACCCACCACCCTCCTGGTGTGAGGCCCAGGTCCTTTCCTCACTGCGCTCAAGATCCCTTTGATCCTTATACCATTGGCCCAGGCGGTCCCTAAGTTCGTAGAGAGTGTCTGACTCACCCCCCCCTATGTCTCTCTCTCTACAGAACCTTTCCAACTCCTGCATACTGTACCAAGCTAGATCACTGAGATCAAAAGCAGGCTCCATTTTGGCGGACGTTCTTGAGAAAAGATTACACAGGGAACCTAGGGGTCTGAGCTTAACACAGGAGTACACAATTCACAAAGGTATTCAGCAAGTTCCCTATCCCAGAGAACTCACACTCACTTGTCCAGTGCAACACACCAGTCATCCACACACAACCCCCCCCCCCTCGGACTGGTAAGGCAGTTTCTACCACCCCTGATTCCTCAACCTGACCACACGTGACACAGGTACCAACTCTGGGCACAGGGCGGGGAACAAATGTACTGGACACAATTACACAATGATACCTTCAGGGGAAGAAATATGGAACTTCAATAAAACAATAATCCCCAAAATGTGGTCATCTAAAATGCAAAGTTTTGTAGTGCGGCCAGTTGCCACTGTGGTACAGCGCAAACACAAATCCGGATCCTTCCCGCTGCCGCCAATGTTAGAAATGGGATCCCCGGCTGGCCAGGGCTTGCGCCAAAGTCAGTCAGAGACCACCACTCCTAAGTCAGGGCAAGGGAGTTACACGCCAAGATAACCCCTGCTCACCCCCTTGGTAACGTAGCACGAGCAGTAAGGCTAAATGTGCCAACAGGCACGGGCAGAATTTACAGGGGATATGTACAAGACAGGGCCACCTGGACCACTGTCAGGAATCAGCTCTTTTAGAACTAGAAATACTATTAGAATTAGCACTTAAAACATAGAGTATAAATCACTTTAGCACACAACCAGTAACTACTGGTAACCGGTAAGTACCACCTACGCAACCCTAACCACCTTAGGAAAATGTCACGCAGGGAACTAGAACCTCACTAGCAACACCTGTACTAGGAGAACAACAACCACCTAAGTATCACCATTCATTTAGGGGTATAGGCAAGAACATATTACACATGATGCATCACAACATTCAGAGGTGTAGGGAAGGAAAACACATGATGCATAAACATACATTCAGCGGTGTAAGAACAATTGCGCAGATATCACATTAGTCTCCACCTGTGACTGTACCCAGGCCAACTGGCCTTGTTGGGGCTAGGGCGCCCTGTATCCCAAAGTCAGGGGGGCCTAAACGTGGCAGCTGCCCACTAAGTGCTGGGCAGCTGTGTAACAATCATGGGGCCAACACTGGAGCCTCTCAGGCTCTGCACAAATGACTGGGCCCTCACGAGCCTCTCTGGCTCAACCAACAAGAAATGCCCCCTACGCGGGAGTCCCCCTCCTGGGGACTCAAAAGGGACAATGGCCGGAAATCGTAGGAGTCCCCCCTGGGGACTCGGAATGAAGATAGGGCCCCGGGGCCCTCGTGGGTCTCGCAAGACAAATGGGGCGCTTTTGAGCCTCTCGGGGCTCTAAATGCACACTGCGCCCGGGAGCCTCTGGGGCCCTAACACAAGGGCGCCCCCGTGATGTTGGAGTCCCGCTCCGGGGACTCTAAATGCGGAAATGCCCGCAAGAGCCTCGGGGCTCAAAGAAATGGCACTGAGCCTCTCTGGACTCTAAAGATAAGGGCACCTCGCTAGGGAAGCGTCCCACTGTCTGCCGGGCCGCTCTACCCTGGACAATGGCCCACAAGCGTTGGAGCGGCTACCGCTGTCAACCCGGGCCGCTCTAAGTGAAAAGACCCTGCCCCCTCACTCACCAGGACCTCTCTGGTGCTGCGGGGGCGGGAAACACTGCCGGTCTCTTCCTTCAGGCAGCGCGGGGCTCCTCTTCAACACCGGAGCCCTGCCTGCACTCCCAGCCGTTCTTCTTTCGCGTCGGGGCTCTCCTCTCGCTGGGGGAGCCTCGTGGACAGACGCTGGCTTCACTCGGGCAGTGCAGGAGCGCGGAGTAGGCTCCCGCCGCTTCCTGCTTCTTTCCTCTAGCACTTCCGGGTCATGGCTGCAGTAGCCAATGGCAGCGCGGCCCCGGGGTTGTGGAGGCGGGCACTGGGCTTCCCCGAGGATCCCCGGGCCGGCAGTGGTGATTTGGAGGGGTAGGCTCCCTCGGCAATTTAATTAGTAAAACGGTGTGGCACCCGTGATTTAACAAATAAAACAGGGCTAAGCACACATAAAAAGAAAGCGCTTCTAAGCGCTAGGGGGCACAAGAGCGGCAGACAATGCGGGGTGGGCACCCGCGCCGCAAATTACAGGCAGGGGCTCTCCAGGCAGCCTCTTTGTGTGGCAGGCCCCCCAGCAGCCCCTAAATAAAGCGCTCCCAAGCGCTGGGGGGAAACTCAAGGTCCAGCGAAAGGTCCCTCAGCCGAGCAAGGTAGGGGGGGGCAAGGCTGGGCCCAGAGCCAGCTCACTGGGCCTCCAGGCAAGGAGGCAGTCACCAGTGGCGGTCCTCCTGGCACCCAGCAACAGCAGCCCCCCTCAGCAAAAGGATACTGGAAGAGAAAAGTTTGTAAGGGGACACAGCCCCTTTTTATACACAGTATTCCTTTGTCTTTGCTCAGGGTGAGGGGAAAAACCAGTCGCAGCTGGTTTGTGAGCACTCTTGATGTGCTCAGTCCCTCACTCTATTCACTGGCAGGGCTAGGGACATTAAACGCACCACAGAGGGCGGAGCCAGCATAGTGTGGGGAAAGCCCAGCCCTATTCAGAACCCAGGTGCACCACTCCCTCACATCACACATGCTAATCTCAACACTCACCACCGGGCAGACCCATCATGACTCATGGAGCCTGGCACCCCAGCCAGCTCCAGCCAATCACACGCCAGCAATTTTACAGCACACGCATAGCCATGTCTAGAAGTGGCACTTCCACACTAGACACATACACGCTGCATACATCATTGCGCAGCATTCAATCACACGAGTCTGCACATACCAGACTCAAGCCTGCACACCTCACGCATCAGGAACTACCAGGGACACATACATTCCCCATGCATTCCTATGGAAGGGCAGGCCTATCTCACCACGGGCACTCAGAGTGCGCACACACTTTCCACTGGGACACAGTGAAAGTGCGCAGAAACCAAAAATCACCACCACCAGGTCACCAATAAAAGCAAACATTTTAGGGGTGAACCTGCCAGAAGGGCCAAGTCCAACACAACCCCCTTCCAGACAAAACGCAGGGGAGACCAATCACCACCGTGATGGACTTCCCTGCTTGGGGCGATAGAACACGGACGCGGGCCCGCAACTGCAGGGACACCCTCCTGTTCTACGCTGCGGTGAACCCATGGGATTCCTTCCAAAACCACTGTCTGGATCAACTGGGCTACCCCACTGGTACTCCCAAGCTGTCCACAGCCAGGACCAGGCCCTAGGCCACCCAGGTACCACTGGTCCTTGCCTATTCGCAGAGTGGGGGGGTAGGAACCCCTGGCACATAGTAGCCATTTTCCACTCTTCTTGTCTGCAGGACAGGACTAGACTGCCACTGGTTCTCCAGCCTAGGGTCTACAACCTCAGGCGGACCAGGAGTCTCGGGGAAGGTTCTCCTCCCCCTACCTCTTCTCCTAGGGTTCCTCCTCCTCCGGCAAAGATACACCTAGAACACCATTCCAACCCAGGGTTTAACCCCTCAGGTTGCACTGGGGTCAGAGGTGGGCTCTCCCACCCTCTGCACCCCCTTCCAGAGGTCTGCACTCTCCCAACTGGAGAGGTTCCTCTGGAAGAAGAACCGGTCAGGACACTGGTTACAGTCATCCTTCCCTCTAGGTCAGGCGGATCCTGAACCTGTCCTTCCAACCTCTCGTCTAGAACCTCTGGTGGAATAATTGCCTGGCCCTCCAGGATTTCTGGGGATTTACACACCATCCCTCTGAGGCTAACAAATGACACATATGTTGTGTGACTGTCTGTCTGGTGCAGATCTCCCGTCCCCTGTCCACCTGACAGTGCGTGACGATCCCCCAGACCAGAAGTGGTGTTACCATGGTCACTACACGGGAACCTTGCCCAACTGGGTAGTCCCTGACCCACTGGTTCTTCCACTGGGGATCTCATCCCCCAATCACTCCTCACGCTGGACTCCTGTACCCTCCCTACCGGAGCGGTACTGCCAGACTCTAGAACCACAGGAGCTCTGTTTACAGACGCTCCAGGTCCTCTACTCACTAGGAGATCTTCCTCAAATGGACTAACAGGACAGCCTAGGTCCCCAACCTGGTGTTCCCTACAGAAACCATCCAAGTCCTGAGGCAGGGCTTCGTGCGTCTGGGGACCCTCGGTCTCCCACTCACTCCTGCTCCACTGAGCCAGGCAGTGAGCTCCTACACCCTCCTCGCTATCCTGGGACCTAGCTGGGCTACACTGAGCCTCCTCCACCACGCTGGGCTGGAGGATACCTGAACCACTACTTTTGGAGTCACTCACCAATGACTCTAAAGAACCTCTAGCCCTTTCCCAGCGCTCTGCTTCCTCAGCAAGCTTCCGAGGGCAAAAGTATCCAAACTTCGACAGGTGCTGGCGTAACTCTGGACAACGTACTTAAAAATATTGCTAAAACTCAGATTAATACTTTGTACCTGGATGAAATGGGACAATCCATACTCAACTTTGTACTGTACCACATAGAGCCTAAGTGTAAACAAAGTTACATGTTCAGGAGTAGATCAAGAGTGCACTCCTACCATAAGAGAGGGATGTTGGTGTGCATTATAAGATTCACAGGCAACAGAGGGGATGGAAGGTCAATGTTAGGGTCTTGCCTTGACTGGGTTACGCTGACTTAATGCAACGAGACCACTTACATGGAATAGAATGATTTTAGAGAATTAGAGGCATCAGCTGAAAAATGCAGCAATAGCAAACTCGGACACGTAATCATCATAAATATAAGCCTATAGGGTCTCGAGGACAAATGTGCTGGTTGTTCCTCCTTTAATTAGTGTGCTATTGTTTCACCATTGCTCCCCTTTAAGCGGAATAGGTTTCTGTATTGGCTTTCCTTTGCAGAGCTTGAGAAATAACAAACTTCTCACAGTCTCTCAAGTAATAGCAGCCACAAACTAATATCTGAGGGTAAATATGGAGGTAGGTGGACTGTGGCATTCAAGCTAAAGAGGTGTAACCCTAAGTACACTAATACAGCAAAGAAGATCCACTTCCACCACAGGTACTCCTGAAGCATTTGACACTGGATTGAGTAGAGGTCCCAAGCCTACAGGAGAGAAGTTCAGCAGGAATTCCAACAGACATGGTAGCAGTCAGGGGTCAAAGATCTCAATAATCAAAATAATTGTGAAGGGAAACAACCTGGAGTAGAGGTGAGTAGATACTCAGTTCACCTCAGTGTCCATATGCACCCCTCAGTGCACTATCTGCATTATGCCAAATGAGTCAGCTGGTAAGGGGAACCAGTCAGGGGTTAGATTGTGGCCTACCCTGCCATGAACCCACAGCAAGGACTAAATTAGCGGCACAATCACTACAGGGCGCTACCTTGTTGACTTACTGGGTCCCTTCTTCGGAGAAGGCAGCCAAAGACACACAGAAGCTGCGTGGAATCTCTAGCTCATGTTTAGTGAAGGAATTGTACTTCAAAGTGCTGGGTGATTCCCAGGGCATACTCAACCTGCCTGGGTTGATTGAGATTTTTACACTTTGGCCCCCCTAAAGGCTTCACTGAACGCAGCGGCCAGATTGATTACGGGCACCAAGCAAAATGCACACATCCCCGGGTTTAAAATCTCTAAACTGGCTGCCATACGAAGCTAGAATTCAACTGAAGATTGCCTGCCTATCCCACAAAGCCCTCCACTTCAAAACCCCCATCTACCTTGCACAAAAGCTAGAACTATCCGAAGGGGTTAGACTGTCAAAGAGTGCTAATTCCCTCCTCTAGAAACCTCATATCTTCCGCAAAAAGAGAACAGGCCAACGAGCCTTCTCTGGCTCTGCTCCAAAAATTTGGAACTCACTTCCACCGGAAATTCGGAGGATCTCGTCGGAGGCTGCTTTCAAACTGGAAGCAAAAGGATTCCTTATGAATAAGTTCTTACCTTAATAGAGGGGCAATTGTTAGCTCTAATCGCATCGGACATATTATAGTATCAGTTATTATTCCTGTATATGATTATTGTTTTTGTTTTGGTTGTTATTCCTGTACATGATTATTGTATTTACTCCCCTTATGTCATTATACTCCATCGTCTAGCCCACTCTTCGTTCTCCCAGATGTATAAATGATCTGTTAGGTGTTCACTATTTGATTTAATGCCTATTAGATTCCCCAATTGACTCATGTTTTGATTATTGTTTTGGTATTGGTTATTAATCCTGTATATGATTACTGTATTTACTCCCCTTATGTCATTATGCTCCATCGTCTAGCCCATTTCTCGTTCACCCAGGTCTAAAAATGATCTGTTATGTGTGCACTATTTGACTCAATGCCTATTAGATTCCCCATGTTAGACTCATGTTTTGATTTGTTACCTTCCTTTCCCTCAAATTGTAAAGCACTCTGATATCCTTCGGGATCAAGTTTGCGCTATATAAAACTTTATAAAATAAACAAATACTGAGCAACTGCTCTTTGAGAAACATATTCAGTACTCCGTCCCTCTCATCGTCCGGGTTAGCCGCCAGCCACTTCCCCACTGCATCAGAACAGTCATCCACAAAATATCCCCACCCCTGGTGAGGTGGTTTCCTACGATTCCTGAACTTCAAACTGTTCTCCTCCTCTTGGGAAACTGGTTCCATACTCGGGAAACTAGGAATGGGACTGCTCGCATGGGACTCTATATAACTGCCACCGCTGGACTCAACCCGCCCTGGGGAGTCCAGAAAATTAAAACTGTGCGCTGGGGATAGTCTACCCTCCAGAGCTAATTTGCCTCTGGTGGAGGCCCTCTCTGCCTCCTCTATCCTCTCCTGTGCTAAGACCCTCTCAGTCTCTAGCTGTTGCTTCTTAACACCCAGCTGCGCCATAGCCTGGGCATGCTCTAACCTGAGCTTCTCTAAGGCCAGCTGGTGCTCCCTTTCTTTCCTCCTATCCTCCCACTCTTCTGGGGACACGTAAAGGGATGAGGCGCTGCCTCCTACGCTGGACCCAGCAAGGGACTCCCTACCTATGGGGTCTTCACTCTCTACTGGCGTCCAGGTACTGTCATCTTCTCCCTCCTCTTCTGAATCTTCAGGGCTCCCCACAGACCCACCACCCTCCTGGTGTGAGGCCCGGGTCCTTTCCTCACTGCGCTCAAGATCCCTTTGATCCTTATACCATTGGACCAGGCGGTCCCTAAGTTCGTAGAGAGTGTCTGACTCACCCACCCCTATGTCTCTCTCTCTACAGAACCTTTCCAACTCCTGCATACTGTACCAAGCTAGATCACTGAGATCAAAAGCAGGCTCCATTTTGGCGGACGTTCTTGAGAAAAGATTACACAGGGAACCTAGGGGTCTGAGCTTAACACATGAGTATACAATTCACAAAGGTATTCAGCAAGTTCCCTATCACAGAGAACTCACACTCACTTGTCCATTGCAACACACCATTCATCCACACACAACCCCCCCCCTCGGACTGGTAAGGCAGTTTCTACCACCCGTGATTCCTCAACCTGACCACACGTGACACAGGTACCAACTCTAGGCACAGGGCGGGGAACAAATGTACTGGACACAATTACACAATGATACCTTCAGGAGCAGAAATATGGAACTTCAAAAAAACAATAATCCCCAAAATGTGGTCATCTAAAATGCAAAGTTTTGTAGTGCGGCCAGGTGCCACTGTGGTACAGCGCAAACACAAATCCGGATCCTTCCCGCTGCCAGCCAATGTTAGAAATGGGATCCCTGGCTGGCCAGGGCATGCGCCAAAGTCAGTCAGAGACCACCACTTCCACGTCAGGGCAAGGGAGTTACACGCCAAGATAACCCCTGCTCACCCCCTTGGTAACGTAGCACGAGCAGTAAGGCTAAACTCGGAGGCAATGTGAGTTAAGTGTTTGCGCACGCACCCCAGCAACAACACCCAAGGCCCACCACAAAGGAAACTCCACACAAGGTTATATAAAAAAATAGCCTTTGTATTACACCAAAACACATTAGATAAAAACACACACTTTACAATGTTCCAACAGGCACAGGCAGAATTTACAGGGGATATGTACAAGACAGGGCCACCTGGACCACTGTCAGGAATCAGCTCTTTTAGAACTAGAAATACTATTAGAATTAGCACTTAGAACATAGAGTATAAATCACTTTAGCACACAACCAGTAACTACTGGTAACCGGTAAGTACCACCTGCGCAAACCTAACCACCTTAGGAAAATGTCACGCAGGGAACTAGAGCCTCACTAGCAACACCTGTACTAGGAGAAAAACAACCACCTAAGTATCACCATACATTTAGGGGTATAGGCAAGAACACATTACACATGATGCATCACAACATTCAGAGGTGTAGGGAAGGAAAACACATGATGCATAAACATACATTCAGCGGTGTAAGAACAATTGCGCAGATATCACATTAGTCTCCACCTGTGACTGTACCCAGGTCAACTGGCCTTGTTGGGGCTAGGACTAAGCATGGGCAGAAAATCCGTTCCGCTCGCGGATTTTGCGAATTTTCAGTAAATTCACAATCCGCGAACTCCCGTGAATTTGCCGAGAATTTGCAAATCCGCGAGCGGCGGATTCCGGGGGCAAAAGTTGAAGCCTGACTGGCCTGTTGTAACTATTTTACGATGGCATCGGCAAGCTGCCAGCGCCATCCTAAAATAGTTACTAAGTTAGCTTCAACAGGAAGCTCTAATACATAAAATAAAGCAGGTGCTTGAGCACCTGCTTTATTTGATCTATTAGAGCTTCCTGTTGAAGCTAATTTAGTAACTATTTTAGAATGGCGCTGGCAGCTTGCCGGCGCCCTCGCAAAATAGTTACAACAGGCCCTTCCTGTGACTTCAGTGACTCATTCATCAGCCCAAAAACAATTGTGAGCGTCGTCGAGGCTGGGCATGTGTGCCTTCTTCCCAAATCTACCGTCGAAAATCGGCAGTGCATGATTGTGCACTCGCATGGAAGCCCCCCCCCACACACTCGCAGTGTGCACCGTCTTCCCGCCATTGACCCACTATGATGGACAGCTCACCCAAGGGACCCCTGCGCCCCTCGGGGCGATTGCATAGTAACACACACATGGTCACTGGAACTAGTTGAAGCTCAAAATCAGTGACTCATTCAGCACTGCAGCAGGGCAAATCCGCGGATCCGCAAATCCGCCGATTTTGGGGATCCACGATCCGTAAATCCGCAAATCCGCGGATCATGGATCCGCAAAATCCGCCGATGCCTAGCTAGGACGCCCTGTGTCCCAAAGTCAGGGGGCCTAAACGTGGCAGCTGCCCACTAAGTTCTGGGCAGCTGTGTAACAATCATGGGGCCAACGCTGGAGCCTCGCAGGCTCTGCACAAATGACTGGGCCCTCAGGAGCCTCTCTGGCTCAACCAACAAGAAATGCCCCCTACGCGGGAGTCCCCCTCCTGGGGACTGAAAAGGGACAATGGCCGTAAATCGTAGCAGTCCCCCCCTGGGGACTCGGAATGAAGATAGAGCCCCGGGGCCAGCGTGGGTCTCGCAAAACAAATGGGGCGCTTTAGAGCCTCTCGGGGCTCTAAATGCACACTGCGCCCGGGAGTCTCTGGAGCCCTAACACAAGGACGCCCCCGTGACGTTGGAGTCTCGCTCCGGGGACTCTAAATGCGGAAATGCCCGCAAGAGCCTCGGGGCTCAAAGAAATGGCACTGAGCCTCTCTGGACTCTAAAGATAAGGGCACCCCTCTAGGGGAGCGGCCCACTGTCTGCCGTGCCGCTCTACCCTGGACAATGCCCCACAAGCGTTGGAGCGGCTACCGCTGTCAACTCGGGCCGCTCTAAGTGAAAAGACCCTGCCCCCTCACTCACCGGGACCTCGCTGGTGCTGCGGGGGCGGGAAACACTGCCGGTCTCTTCCTTCAGGCAGCACGGGGCTCCTCTTCAACACCAGAGCCCTGCCTGCACTCCCAGCCGTTCTCCTTTCGCGTCGGGGCTCTCCTCTCGCTGGGAGAACCTCGTGGACAGACGCTGGCTACACTCGGGCAGTGCAGGAGCGCGGGGTAGGCTCCCGCCGCTTCCTGCTTCTTTCCTCTAGCACTTCCGGGTCACGGCTGCAGTAGCCAATGGCAGCGCGGCCCCGGGGTTGTGGAGGCGGGCACAGGGCTTCCCCGAAGATCCCCGGGCCGGCAGTGGTGATTTGGAGGGGTAGGCTCCCTCGGCAATTTAATTAGTAAAACGGGGTGGCACCCGTGATTTAACAAATAAAACAGGGCTAAGCACACATAAAAAGAAAGCGCTTCTAAGCGCTAGGGGGCACAAGAGCGGCAGACAATGCGGGGTGGGCACCCGCGCCGCAAATTACAGGCAGGGGCTCTCCAGGCAGCCTCTCTGTGCGGCAGGCCCCCCAGCAGCCCCTAAATAAAGCGCTCCCAAGCGCTGGGGGGAAACTCAAGGTCCAGCAAAAGGTCCCTCAGCAGAGCAAGGTAGGGGGGGCAAGGCTGGGCCCAGAGCCAGCTCACTGGGCCTCCAGGAAAGGAGGCAGTCACCAGTGGCGGTCCTCCTGGCGCCCAGCAACAGCAGCCCCCCTCAGCAAAAGGATCCTGGAAGAGAAAAGTTTGTAAGGGGACACAGCCCCTTTTTATACACAGTATTCCTTTGTCTTTGCTCAGGGTGAGGGGAAAGCAGTCGCAGCTGGTTTGTGAGCACTCTTGATGTGCTCAGTCCCTCACTCTATTCACTGGCAGGGCTAGGGACATTAGACGCACCACAGGGGGTGGAGCCAGCATTGTGTGGGGAAAGCCCAGCCCTATTCAGGACCCAGGTGCACCACTCCCTCACATCACACATGCTAATCTCAACACTCACCACCGGGCAGACCCATCATGACTCATGGAGCCTGGCACCCCAGCCAGCTCCAGCCAATCACATGCCAGCACCTTTACAGCACACGCACAGCCATGTCTAGAAGTGGCACTTCCACACTAGACACATACACGCCGCATATATTATTGCGCAGCATTTAATCACACGAGTCCGCACAGTCCGCACACACCAGACTCGACCCTGCACACCCAATGCATCAGGAACTACCAGGGACACATACATTCCCCATGCATTCCTATGGGAGGGCAGGCCTATCTCACCACGTGCACTCAGAGTGCGCACGCACTTTCCAGTGAGACACAGTGAAAGTGCACAGAAACCAAAAATCACCACCACCAGGTCACCAATAAAAGCAAAAAGTTTAGGGGTGAACCTGCCAGAAGGGCCAAGTCCAACAGCGGGAGAAACAGACATAGAGAGAGCAAGGGGAGAGAAGAAGGCAGAGAAAGACAGGCAAATGGGACAGAAGGTGTGAGAAACTAAGATAGACAGGGAAAGAGGAGAGAAGAAGATGGGGCAGACAAAGAGAGGATAGAGAAGGAGGGAGAATAAGAGAAAGACAGGGAGAGGTGAGAGAAATATACCGAGAGAAGAGAAGCGAAGAGAAGAGAAGAGAAGAGAAGAGAAGAGAAGAGAAGAGAAGGAGGAAGAACCAGAGATAGCCAGGGAGTAGAATCATCCAGAGAGGAAGAAGAGAGATAGAGGGAGAGAGGGATCGAAGGGGAGATAGAGATGAAGCAGGGAGAGAGGGAGAAGAGAGGAGAGTGAGAGAGAGAGAGAGATCGAAGGGGAAGGCAGAGTGGAGAGGAGAGGTGAGGGAGAGAGGGAGTGAACAGGGGTTAGAGAAGAAGCAGCCAGAGAGGGAGAAGAGAGAGAGAGAAAAAGAAGAGATTGTGTGAAGGGGAGGTAGAGAGAAAGCACCTGAGAGAGGGAAGAGAGGAGAGGAAGAGAGGGAGCGAAGGGGTGGAGAGGAGAGGGAGGAGAGAGGTGCTGCTCATCACCAAGGGAGACCCTCGCGGCGGGTGAGACGTCTTAGGCTAGGACCCTCCCGTGTGTCCTCTCAGGTACCGTCTGTCGCTGGAAAAGAGGGCTTCGTTGAGACTTCCTCTTTGAACCCCTGCTCTCTGCCCCAGGACCGGCATACTCTCCAGCCCGTCCTTTCTTCTTCAGCGCTGTCCCCTTGGGTCCCCGCTCCTCGAAGCTGGTGATGATACACCGGGATGCACCTTCCCACCCCTTCCTTATGTCATCAGAGGGTATCAAGGTGGACTGAGACACCCGAGCTAACCACTGCCCTCCTACAGCTAGCCCTGCGGCTACTGGACTAGTGGGACTTCAGTAATTGCCCCAAGACGGCCGGCACCCCCAACCAGACCCCGACACCGCCGGAGCGGGGTCCTCTCCCAGGAACGGGGGCGCGTCCGATGTCTTTGAGGTTCCGTGATGATTTGAACCCGTGTTTTTAACATAGTCGCAAATATATAATTTTGGTATCAGTGAACCGCAAATGATCCATTTAGTATATCCTGGTGTTTTCGCTATGCTACGAGCAAGAGCACTCTTGTTACAAACACATTTCTGTTCTACCCGTGGCATCCATCTTAGAACAAGGAAGCCATTTTGTATTCCTTGCCCTCACATAGTCAATGGACACGCAATGACCTCTTTTTCACTTAAGGACACGTAGGCTTTAGCCGGCAATTCACCTTGCTAGTGACACGTGCACCTTAGGCCAGCAACGCTGTGGCAGCATGACTCGGCAAGAGCTGCCTCCCCAGCCTGAGGCCAGTCCTGCTATACTGGTTCCCGTGTTCGTTGGCCTGATCATGATTAGGCGGCCGAAACTGGTAAACGTGCCCATTTACGACCCACAAACATCTCTTATCCTACTTTTCTATCTTCTGCACCTGGCTCTGCTCCTTTCCTTCTGGGCCTTTATTAGGGGGAGGTAACGAAATTTACGATGAGGCGGTCCAGGTCTTGAATGAAAAGTTGACATGGGATTATGATGGAATAGTGGGAACCCCTCATTCGTAATGTTTTGACATCAGATATTGTTGACGATTCCTGTGCAACGCCAAATATTTATTGGTTAAAATACAAAGGTTTTGGAATGTACTAACATGTAAAGAATTTGCCTGAAGCCCAATATTCAGTATATAAGGAGCAACCCTCTTTGTACAAATTGAACAGGCTCCTAGATACTGCCCATGTGTAGTTTCTGTGACTTCTGTGTCCCTGCAGTAATAAACCTTTGGTCTTTGACGCCACCATCGAGAAGCCCGTGTTTCTGTTTGTTTGTGCACCGAGGCAGGTTGAACTCCGGGGTCTTCGGGTGTTATCCCTGACACCTCTGGACGGAACCAAAAAGTCCAGAACTCCAATTGGTGCCCAACGTGGGGCGACGTCATTCGGTACCGGTCCAAAAGCCTGAAGAGTTCGAGAAGCTTCGTGTGAAGATTTCAGAGGGAGGCGCCCCACTTCATCGATCCCGGCATATCGCAAAAGTGGCCCGACGTTCTCTTCCACGAGGGTTCCCGTTCAGACGGCTGCAGTGGTTCGTTGCCTTGACCGTCGCCCTGTCTTGGACCCGAGGTGCAGTCCTTAGTACGGCGAGACGTGACGGGTTTCTCCTTGGTGACGTCTTCAGTGCCTCAGTTAAGTATTAAGTGGTTGATAGTTGGTTACTTCGTAAGGGTTGCTCCTGTTTGGATAATCCTTTTAGTTTTTGGTTTGGTTCGGTTTCATAAGATTATCGCTGGTTATTCTGGTTACGATAATTATTCAGTTCAGTTCGGGTATCGATACGTTTGTCTGTTCTGGTAGGCCTAAGTTCTTGGTTCAAGTGCGCACCTTTCTTTTAATTTGTGTTTCGTCTGTTTTGTGTTCCGGGTTATAAAATGGTAAGTCGGAGAAATTGTATGTTGTCTTGTTTTAGTTGCAACAGGGATTCCCAGTTGGAGGACTCGTGTTCGGTTCCTCCGATTGGAACTCCCCTTTATGATCTATATTGCAAATTTGGTGTGGGCCCTATCTCTTATAACGAGGTATGGATCCACTACACAGAGAAAGATGGTGTCCTTAGTTGGCCACTGCATGGTAGTTTCGAACCTCAAGTTCTTGATAATTTAGAAACGAAATTATTCAAGAAGAAAGCCCGGCCGGCAATGTTTGATTCTTTCCGTTATTGGCGAAAAGAATCTAAACAGAGAGAAATTAAAAAGTTGAAAAAAGAACAGAAAGAGCAAGAGTTGACTTTAGAACAGTCTGCTAAGCAGCTACAACTCAACGAGTCTGAGAAAGCGATGGAGGTGGCCAATAGAGAGCATAATTTAGCAATAGACAAGTGCTATCCTGCTTTGCCATCAAGTACAGCTAAGATAGTAGAGGACCCTGAAAAGGATCCCCTGTTGTCTTACTTGTTGCGATCACCCCCACCGTATGCACAGGGTGCTACGGCTCCACCTATACCGAATGTTCAATTACCGGTTGCTGGACAACCTGGTGTTCCCGCTCCTCTGAATCAAGTTCCTGTACCTCCTGTGGTCACTATTAATGTTCCTTCGGCACCCCCTCTTTCAGGGTTGCCGGCTTCTTTACCTATACCTGTATCGCTCACACCTGCTAGTTCACAAGCTGTTTTGCCCGCTACTCCTACTGTTCCTAATCTATCTGTTCCAACTGCTACTCTATTTACTGCTTCTGCTAATATTATGACTCCGCTTTCTGTTCGTCAGGGAATCACTGATTCTGTCTCTAATATTCTATCTCCCTTCTATAAAACTCTGATTAAGACTCCTACCTCTGACTCTGTGCAGAGACGTAGTCAGCTTCCCAGTACTGAAGAAAGAGGGATATTAGATTCCACTGCTCTTAGATGGATTTCGAAAGTTGGAAGATATAATGTACAAAATGTATTAGATACATTTATACAATGGAACGAACCGACACAACGATATGTGTTTGATGAAATGTGCTTCCTTCTACGTGAGGAATTAGAAGAGGATGACCCTGAATCAAATCTAGAAGAATTAATTAATGTTCAGAAAGAGTTTGCTGCAGGTATGATAGTTGGACAAAATATAAAAGAAGCGATGGAACTGGTTTTAAGTTATAGGAATGACCCATCCCTTCGTTCTCCGAGGGAGTCAGAGAAACGTAGTACGAAACAAAATCGTCAATATCCAATGAGAGAGGTTCCACCAATTTGGCGTGAAGCTGTGCAAGCTAATGTAAACCTTGGTATTGCAGCCGCTCCGGCCCAATTCCAGAGAGTATGGATACATATTCCATGGAAGCGAGCTGAAGTATTAGCAATGAAACAGGCCTTGCCAGATCCGCGTAAAAATCCTGCAGGGTACTACAAAGAGTTGGCTCAAACAGTTGACGCTTGTGTATTGAATCTTGCTGACATAGATCTGCTATTTGGTAATGTAGTACCGCAACCAATTTGGGCTAAAATTCGTAAAGAGAATCATCCAGTTGCCCTAGGTGGTGATTGGGCAGCTATAATTGCAGCGGATGGTCAACAAATAGGTGGTTCTAAACCTGAACCCTTAATTGCTAATTTGCCTGGTAGAATAATCGATTTAATGAAAACCCTAATGCCAGCATTACGCGTTAACTGGGACAAATTGTCCGCGTGCAAACAGAAGAAAGACGAAAGCGTCTCCGACTTTTTCACAAGATTCGAGGAGACTTTTGTGGATCATAGTGGTCAGGATATGAGCACAGAAGGAGGCCAGAGATTATTTGTTGATAAATTTGTGCACAATCTGTTGCCAGAACTTAGTGGTAAATTAAAAAATTCTGAAAGTGCGTGGGCTGTCTCTACGACTGCGCAAATACTTGCTACTGCCCAGTACTATGAAAATAGGGACAAAGAGGAGAAAGAAAAATCAGATAAAAAGACGAAAGAGTTAAAAACTAAAGTTCTTTTACAGCAAGCATATCCGCCTCGCACCAATCAGACCAATACACAGCAAGGGTCATATCAAAGAACGGAGTATAATTCTCAGAGGCCACAGTACCAATGGAATCAGTGTGCTTATTGCAAAATGGAAGGCCATTATAAGACTGAGTGTCCGGTACGGGCACAAAATAATACTGCGGCAGCTCAGAGAGGTCGTGGTGGTTATATGCAGAATTCTAGAGGTCGAGGAAGAGGTGCTATGCCTCCACAGACAAGTGATCGCCCTTCTAATTATTTCGACCAACGAAATGGACAATCTGCCCAACAGAATAGGTCTCAACAATATCATGTTGAAGATTACTATGAAGCTAGTGAGGAAGTTCAGCCAAGGGAGTACTAGGACAGCCATGGACAAAGAGAGGGAGTAGTATCAGTTCCAGTAGATCAGAGTGGGCCTTATGTCGCAGTAGCAACATCAGGTATAGTCGAACCGTTTCTGTTGGATACTGGTGCAGCAAAAAGTTCTATCATGCATGCGAAACTCCCTGGCGCACCTTTGTCTGGCTCAACAAACGTTTCAGTAGGTTTTTCAGGCGCCCCTGTTCACAACCCTGTTTCTGGTCCTTTGTCTATTTCTGTTGGACCCCGACAATTGAAAGCACCCCTGATTTTGACGACAGGTTGTAATGAAAATCTGCTTGGTTTAGACTTATTAAAACGCCTATATGCGACATTGTACTGTTCTCCAGAAGGAGTACAGCTTACGTTGGGTAAAAGAATCATCTCTCCAATGTACTTGTCGATGGATGCACTCCCACCAGAGCTGCGTTCACTCCCTGATACTCTTTGGGCGACTGGTCCTAATGATGTAGGTCTTTTAGAAATTCCACCATATGTAGTAACTTTGAAAGCGAATGTAAAATTTCCACGAATTCCACAATACAGAATTTCTACTGAAGGTGAGCGTGCGCTCCTACTGATAGTACAAGATCTGATCAAGAAAGGCGTTATAGAAGAAACTAGAGGTAATGTCTGTAATAGTCCTGTACTGCCCATTCTGAAACGAACTGACCCAACAAAACCTCCAGTATATAGATTTGTAATTGATCTTAGAGAGGTTAATAAAATTGTGATTCCACAGTTTCCTGTGGTTCCAGACATTACTGCATTGTTAACGTTAATTCCTGCTACAGCAGCATGGTTTTCAGTTATCGACTTGAAAAATGCCTTTTTCAGCATTCCGATAGCCGAGGAAAGCAGAGATATCTTCGGTTTCTCTCTAGGAGGACGAAGCTTCAGGTTTAAACGCGCTCCACAAGGTTATTGTGAAAGCCCATCCATTTACAGTCAAGCATTAAAAAGCCAGTTAGACTCATTTGTACTTCCTCCGGGTTCTGCTTTAATACAATATGTCGATGATCTTCTAGTGGCTGCCGATGACAAGGAAACTTGCAAAACAGCTACAATTTCTTTATTGCATCATTTGTCAAATTTGAATCACAAGGTGTCACCTTCAAAAATGCAATACTGTTGCCAAGAAGTGACCTACCTAGGTCATCTCTTGTCAAAGGAGGGAAGGAAGTTGACCCCAGAGAGAATAAAAGCAATTACACAGATGAATGTTCCTAGCACGCAGAGAGAAGTACGTGCCTTTTTAGGTATTACCTCATATTGTAGGCAATGGATCCCAAATTTTTCTCTTTTGGCAAAACCGTTGGTAGCTTTGACTGGGAAAAATGTTCCGAGTCCAGTGCCATGGTCTGCCGAATGTCAGGAGAGTTTTTCTGAGTTACGAAATGCACTGTGTTCAGCTCCTGTATTGGGTACACCCGATTACAGTAAACCATTCACGCTCTATGTCCATGAGAGAGAAGGTTGTGCGTTGAGTGTTTTGACACAGAAATTTGGTGATAAACAACGCCCTTGTGCGTATTTTTCATCAACATTAGATCCAGTAGCTAGAGCGTTGCCTAGTTGCTTGAGAGCTACAGCCGCAGCTGCAGCCTCCATTCGACAATCTGCTGGTTTGGTAATGAACAACATGCTAGTAGTTATGGTTCCTCATGCTGTGGATACACTCATGAACCGAACCAAGACGCAGCACCTTACCAGTGCTAGATTATCAGGTTACGAACTGACATTGCTAGCAAGTCATATTCAGATCAAAAGATGCAATGTATTGAATCCAGCAACATTGTTGCCGACTAGCCAAGAGTCGAGTGATTCCGAACCACACGACTGTTGTTTCAGAACTGAGGAAGAAACAAAAGGACGAATTGATTTAAAAGATACTCCATTATCAGATCCAGATGGCACGTTGTATGTTGACGGGTCTTGCTTCAAATTGGAGAATGGTGATGTAACTGCTGCCTATGCAGTAACGACTTTGAGTACGATTGTGGAGACTGCGAGAGTGAGTCAGAATTCTGCCCAGGCTGCAGAATTGATCGCGCTGACAAGAGCGTGCGTTTTAGCTAAGGGAAAGAGAGTGAATGTGTTCACAGATAGTCAGTACGCGTTCGGCGTGGCCCATACTTTTGGCCGTTTGTGGAAAGAGAGAGGTTTCATTACGTCCCATGGGACTAAGATTCAACATGGCCAGCTAGTTAATGACTTGTTGGAATCTCTAACCTTGCCGACTGAAGTTGCGATTGTGAAATGCTGTGCTCATAAAGCAATCACGGATGATGTTGGTCGTGGGAATGCTTTTGCTGATGAGACTGCAAAACAGACAGCTAGAAATATGATGAGTAGAATGTATGTTGCAACGTCTGCAAGATGGATTTCTGAGTCTGGAATGTGTGAGGACACAGTGGAAAGCGTGAAAGAAATTCAGAAAGAGGCGACTGAGGAGGAAAAGCGTGCATGGAAAGAGAGCACGGGTAAATTGGACTCGAGTGGGTGTTGGATTGACTTGTCGGAACAACAGCGTTGGATGTTGCCTGATGCGTATGTGCTTGCAGTAGTAACGATGGCACATGGAGCAGCGCACATCAGTTCTAAAGGGATTTGTAAGATGTTGGCTCCAGTTTGGAAGAATGATGGGATTAGTAAGTGTGCAGAGAGAGTGGTGAGAAATTGTATGGTATGCTTGATGCATAATCCTGGCAAGGGAATCCCCACACCTGCAGGTCACTTCGCTCCTCCTTCCTGCCCCTTTGAAGTGATCCAGCTAGACTTCATTCACATGGATCGTTGTAATAATCTAAAGTACGTCCTAGTGGTAGTTTGTGCGTTCTCTAGATGGATCGAAGCATACCCACTGAAGGACAATACTGCTTTGTCCACTGCCAAGATCCTTCTTAAAGAATACTTCCCCGGATTCGGAATGCCACGGATTGTATGGTCAGATAACGGAAGTGAGTTCGTAGGGAAAGTTATGCAGAGTGTGTGTGCCGGCCTAGGGATTAGACAAAAGTTTCACAGTGCGAATCATCCCCAGTCCGCGGGTTTAGTTGAGGGTTACAATGGCACCCTTAAACTGAAACTTGCTAAGATACAAGCATCCACGGGTTTGCCCTGGCCAGATGCACTGCCTTTGGCTTTGTTATCAACAAGAGCAACTGTACATTCTAGAGTAGGGCTTAGTCCATATGAAATAATTTTTGGTCGTCCTGCAAATGTTTGGGGGGTACCTAGACCGAAAGAATTTAAGCAGCTGGAATACCCAATGTTAATTGATTATCTTTTCGACTTGACTGCTAAATTGAGCCTTATTCACCAACAGGTTTTCGATGCATTGCCAAAGCCACCGGAGAGTCCAGGTCATCAGCTGAAACCTGGGGATCATTCGAAATTTTGCAAGAACGAAAAATCTTCAGCCCAGATTCGTTGGCCCTTTCCAAGTCCTATTGGCGACGAGAACTGCTATTCGAGTGGCCGGACGGAAGAATTGGATCCACACGACACATGTCAAACGTGTGCCTCTGCCACTCCCTTACAACAACTGGGTAAAGAAAGGAATCAGTGCCTCTGAAGCAGAACAAATACCCAGGTTCATCCTTTTCAGTGATGCAGAACTGATCACTGATACATCAAACTCTGACTCTCCTCCTGAAACTGCTCTTTTGAACCCTGAACATTTGCCATCTGCACCAAAAGAACATTTGTCATCTGCAAACGCGAACATTGCAGCGTCGGCTGAAAATATATTGTTTCCAGATCAGACAGCTCCTGCAAAACTGAGATACAACTTGCGACCTCGCAATATGGACAAATAAAGCAGGAAACTGCCTATTTTCAGATTTGAATTTTCTATACATTGCCTCCAGCCAGGAAGTTTGCTATTATTTTGTTGTTTTAAATTTTGCCTTGCCGTCTGGGTAGCCGTAGGGTCGTGGCTGTGTGCCTAGTTGAATCTGCGGGGGTCAGACATAAGGTCGATCTTTCTGTTAGTTCTGGGAACTCCCAGGGCTGATAGAGGCATTTTCATCTACGTACACATCATCAGTGGTCACGAGCGGATTGTAGAAGATGGAGCTTCCTGAGCTGCAACGAAAGAATGTAATTTATGTTCGCAGAAATAGACTGTACCGAATACTTCACAGCAAATGCTTTCTAATGCAATGTGCAGTTACATTTTTAATTGTTTTGATAACGTTGGTGGGTGGAATCATCTTTGGTGTGCATTTGATTTTTATGCCGGTAACTACAGTACCTCCCCTTGATCCTACTACTTCTACGGTTTCTTCTATGCATTCTTTTCACTCGTTTCCTGAACACGAACAAGCTCGACGCTCTGAATTTATTAACAATACATTTGTACAGCTCTTGCATCAACACCAACTGGTAGTTAATACTACAGACTGCTGGGTGTGTGGCTTGATACCTCACACTATGGATAAAGGCATTCCCTATCTAGTCTTGCCTTTTAGCTATAATGGATCATTTCAGGCCTTTCAGACCATTTTTTCCTATGCCCTTGAGACCTATCCTCCGCGTCCACCACGGTCCACTAAATACAACTCAGCCAACAAAGCTTTAGTCCAGGGAATAATTGACATGATTAAAGACGTCAATAATACTCCATCTTACCCTAGAGATGAATTACGGGTGTATTTGAGTTGGAACTCTACCGAGTATCGCCTTAGTTTGGGAGAAAGCAAGCGTAAAAGCTCCACTTCAGTCTGGGTCGTGCCTCACCGAGGTCAGGTCTGTTTGCAAGGAAATGGGAGAAATCTGAGAGCTCAGCTAGGGAGGAGTGAGTGCGTTGAGACTTACGTATTTCTGTCTAACTCCTCCCCTGCCTTCCTTACTGCTAGGGGTACTTACTTCATCTGTCAAGACAGAGCGTATACATGGCTGCCTGCTGACTTCTCAGGTTCATGTTATATTGCTCGATTGTTACCTCCGACATACACTGCTTCTTCAGATTATCACAAGACCAGAGTAGCAAGAGGTGTCTTCAGCAAGGAAGATACCGCTGGTCAGGAAGCTGGAGACTTCTTCAAAGGTTTCCTTCCGTTTTGGGGGCCTATGGCTAATAGTAGAAATCTACGTCAACTAACACGGGTAGTTGAATCTACTATTACAGAAACTGCTGGTGCCCTTAGTAACTTGACAGCTGAGCTTCAGGCGGATCGTCTCATGACGTTGCAGAACCGTATGGTTCTAGACGTAATACTTGCAGATCGAGGTGGGGTATGCAGAATGATCCAATCGAGCTGCTGTGTTTTTATTCCCAATAATGCTCCAACCGTCTATGAAGCGATCTCTAAGCTACACAAGATTCCCGACTCTATACACGTAGATAAGGGAAACTGGTCCTTCATGGAGTGGTTTTGGACTCTGGTATCAGCGTGGGGATGGAAGGTTCTGATGGTCATTGGTGTCATCCTAGTATTTCTGTTCTCATGCTGCCTTATTATCCAATGTGGTCCCGCTTTGTGTAGTCTCTGTGCTGCAACCTGTTTCAGAAGACCACCTGCATTAGGAGAAAAGGCACGAGACAGGATGATGATGCAACAACATGTCACTGACATAATGAGCATAGAGTTAGATTCTGACATAGACTGAGTAATTGCCTATGTAAGGGCAAAAGGAGGGTCTGAGGTTCCGTGACGATTTGAACCTGTGTTTTTAACATAGTCGCAAATATATAATTTTGGTATCAGTGAACCGCAAATGATCCATTTAGTATATCCTGGTGTTTTCGCTATGCTACGAGCAAGAGCACTCCTGTTACAAACACATTTCTGTTCTACCCGTGGCATCCATCTTAGAACAAGGAAGCCATTTTGTATTCCTTGCCCTCACATAGTCAATGGACACGCAATGACCTCTTTTTCACTTAAGGACACGTAGGCTTTAGCCGGCAATTCACCTTGCTAGTGACACGTGCACCTTAGGCCAGCAACGCTGTGGCAGCATGACTCGGCAAGAGCTGCCTCCCCAGCCTGAGGCCAGTCCTGCTATACTGGTTCCCGTGTTCGTTGGCCTGATCATGATTAGGCGGCCGAAACTGGTAAACGTGCCCATTTACGACCCACAAACATCTCTTATCCTACTTTTCTATCTTCTGCACCTGGCTCTGCTCCTTTCCTTCTGGGCCTTTATTAGGGGGAGGTAACGAAATTTACGATGAGGCGGTCCAGGTCTTGAATGAAAAGTTGACATGGGATTATGATGGAATAGTGGGAACCCCTCGTTCGTAATGTTTTGACATCAGATATTGTTGACGATTCCTGTGCAACGCCAAATATTTATTGGTTAAAATACAAAGGTTTTGGAATGTACTAACATGTAAAGAATTTGCCTGAAGCCCAATATTCAGTATATAAGGAGCAACCCTCTTTGTACAAATTGAACAGGCTCCTAGATACTGCCCATGTGTAGTTTCTGTGACTTCTGTGTCCCTGCAGTAATAAACCTTTGGTCTTTGACGCCACCATCGAGAAGCCCGTGTTTCTGTTTGTTTGTGCACCGAGGCAGGTTGAACTCCGGGGTCTTCGGGTGTTATCCCTGACACCTCTGGACGGAACCAAAAAGTCCAGAACTCCATCTTGGGTGGTGAGACGGGGGTGGGCCAGCAACATTTCACTCCATGTTAACTGCTGAGGCTACGTCACTGAAAAACAAGCATTGCTACCATTGCGCTCGCTTCGAGGAGTAAGCCTGTGCAACATGGTCTGTGTATTGCAATGTTCATTGTTTTTATAGCACTTGGTGTCTAGGCGCTATAATACTGTTTGGAATCAGATCTCTGCCCAAGAGGGTTGTAGAGACTTTCGGATGTAAGTATAACTATGTGTTAGAAATGGGGTCTTTAGTTCTTAGGCTGTTGCCCTGTCCAAGTAGGGAGCCTTCTTCCTAGTCAGGATAAGGAGGATGCACTTCTGCTCACCCCCTTGGTAGCTTGACTCGAGCAGTCAGGCTTATCTCAGAGGCAGTGTGCAAAGCATGGTTTGCCTATAACCAGCAGTAATACAGTGAATACACTACAAAAGGACACCACATGAGTTTTAGAAAAATTATCCAAGTTTTTATCTGTGCAAACAAAGACCAAAAATAATAGAAATCCACCTTCCAGTTCTTAGAATTAACAATAAGCAAAATCTGGCTTAAAATGCAGCTCCTTGAAGTTGATAACCCAGTGAGGGGCTCTCACAGTGTCGTGAACAACAAATCAAAACAGTTCTGGCTGACCACGGTGTCACGGGCTGGCTACAGTTTCCTGGTTGATGCATGGAGTGGAAAAAGTTTAATGTGACCCTTATCAGTTGTTATCCTTATTTTAGTTTATAAAATGTGCACAGTGTCTCTGTGTCCACAAATGTGGTCTTTTTAAACCGCACGGCTTACGTTTTGTTAGGCTTTAAGCAATGGACATTGAAACGGGTCCCTTCTGGGCCATGTAGTCATGTCATTACCTTTTCAGACTAAAATACTCATTGATTTCTGAGTAATGAGTGTAAAAGCATTAAGGCAGTGGTGTAGCAAGGAGGGGGGTTATGGGATGGCGGACTCCAGCCGCCCGCTCTTACCTGCAGCCGTCGCAGGGTGCACAAGAATCGCCAGCACACATCCACCCTCCCCCGCCCCTTACCTGCGGCAATGGCAGGTCGCACAGGAAACGCCACACCCCAGCTCTTACCGCCGGCCGGGTGGAAAAAGCGGTTACCACCACCGGCGGCCAAAGGTGTAGCTACGCCACTGCGTTAAGGTAGCCATGTGGTTCCTGCTTACATTTCACATGATATATTTCATCTTGCATTCCCTCTGAGTGTTTACTTTTTCCAGCATGTTGTTACTTTATAGGTTTTGCCTGCACAGCACTTGTGCTGTGCTTGTGAAACCTCAAGGGGGCTTTTATCAGTTCCCACGGCCGAATTACTGTGTTCATTCGCTTTTGTGTGGAACATTTTTAACTTCCCCTGGCTGCATGCATTTACGCATATACGATACTTCTACTAAAGCTGTTCACACCGTTTAAGCCCCATAATACTGTCACAATAAGATCTCTTCCTCTTCTTTGCACTTTGTAGGTATTATCGGATCGATTTTTTTTAACGTAATCTATTTGGTCATTATGATCAAATTCTAAATGTTGTAATAAACACTGCGAGTTAAAAATAAAGTTAACATACAAGAGCTATGCTACATTTTACAACTGAGCAGGCAGCCACAAGTGCAGCAACCTTGCAGGCACTAGGGGCATGATTCGGATGGTGCAACAGGTGCAGTGGCACTGGGCCAAAAATTTGTCAGAACACATAATATTGCTATGACAGCAATTAATTCTATTATTTCCGTCTTTCATTTTTCAACATTTTGCTATTACTTACCCACACAATACTACTAGTAACAGCACAATATAGTGCATTTTTGTAAATAAACAATTCATTACACTTTAACAGACTCACTGTAACTTATATTTTATAACTACTCACTCAGCAAGCTACAACTTGCAACAAAAAATGTGTATTATTAATCACAAAGGCAAAACCGAATGCATTAACCCATACTTGTGTTTTTCAAAGCAGCAGGTTACTCTTACCTAGTGTATAATTTGAATTGAGCTGCATCCAGGCATTAATAGCGGGCACACTTGGGTTGAAGTTGAAGGCAGTGTTTCTCTCAGTGGGGCAGTATGGTGTTCAGTGGGGGACAGGATGTGGCACTATGGCCAGAGCTGTCGAATTTGGAAGTGGGGAACCAGGTTCAACCTTCATGACCAGACCACGCTCCTGAGGGAGCACATTCCCGTGCTAGACCTTAGAAGGCCCCAACAGACCTTAGAAAGCCCAGGTGTCTTATCACCCGCAGGTGGACCCTAGCGGTGGCAAGTGTGGGTTAACCTTGATGCCTGTCCACCACAATCCATACTGAAGTGTGCCCCACTCTTGAGGGCAGGCCTAGAATGCAGCACACCCCAGAGGGACAGTGACTCTGTCACTGAGGTCACGGGACCCTCGAGTCCAGCCCGCCTCACCCATTGGTACCTCCATTGGCCTCGTTTCAGCAGCAGTAGCTGCAACTCACCAGGGATCGGCAATGCAGGATTTGAACGCACACCAATCTAAGGGGCATATTTACAAGCTCCTATCGTCACTGAAGCATCACTTTGTTTGACGCTCCGGTGGCATAGCGCATACCCCATATTAAAAAGGTAAGTATGCCCTTTCTGCTGAAGTCCTCTGCGGTAAGGTGCGTGCAATGGGTGTTGCAGTGGGCGTTCCACACAACATGCATTGCTTTTTGGTGCTGTCACGATTTACAAGGCTGGGACAACACTAAATAATAAAGCCAGGGAACACCTCTTCTTAGAATGGTGATACGAGGAGGAATTATTCATGCCTTCTTGCTTTTTGCTCTTTCTATGAATGATACATTCTGCAGCACAAATAGAAAGAGCAAATTACTGTAAATGATTTTTTATGTGCAGGAAGGTGTCACTTCCTGCACCTAAACAATCACCCCTGCAGCACAGGCACCCTTGGGAAATGGTGGCAGAGTGCCTGCGCAGGCGCTGGGCAGCTTTTTGAGCACCAGGGGTGAGCCATATTCTTAACATGAAGACTGCAGGCCTGTCCCAGACTCCACACTGTGCACTCCACACTTAACATGAAGACTGCAAGCCTGTCCCAGACTCCACACTGTGCACTCCACGCTTAACATGAAGACTGCAAGCCTGTCTCAGACATCACACTGTGCACTCCACACTTAACATGAAGACTGCAGGCCTGTCTCAGGCATCACACTGTGCACTCCACACTTAACATGAAGACTGCAGGCCTGTCTCAGGCATCACACTGTGCACTCCACACTTAACATGAAGAATGCAGGCCTGTCTCAGACTCCACAATGTGCACCCCACACTTAACATGAAGACTGCAGGCCTGTCTCAGACTCCACACTGTGCACTCCACACTTAACATGAAGACTGCAGGCCTGTCTCAGGCTTCACACTGTGCACTCCACACTTAACATGAAGACTGCAGGCCTGTCTCAGACTCCACACTGTGCACTCCACACTTAACATGAAGACTGCAAGCCTGTCTCAGACATCACACTGTGCACTCCACACTTAACATGAAGACTGCAGACCTGTCTCAGACTCCACAATGTGCACCCCACACTTAACATGAAGACTGCAGGCCTGTCTCAGACTCCACACTGTGCACTCCACACTTAACATGAAGACTGCAGGCCTGTCTCAGGCTTCACACTGTGCACTCCACACTTAACATGAAGACTGCAGGCCTGTCTCAGACTCCACACTGTGCACTCCACACTTAACATGAAGACTGCAGGCCTGTCTCAGACTCCACACTGTGCACTCCACACTTAACATGAAGACTGCAGGCCTGTCTCAGGCTTCACACTGTGCACTCCACACTTAACATGAAGACTGCAGGCCTGTCTCAGACTCCACACTGTTCACTCCACACTTAACATGAAGACTGCAGGCCTGTCCCAGACTCCACACTGTGCACTCCAGGCTTAACATGAAGACTGCAGGCCTGTCTCAGGCATCACATTGCGCACTCCACACTTAACATGAAGACTGCAGGCCTGTCTCAGACATCACACTGTGCACTCCACACTTAACATGAAGACTGCAGGCCTGTCTCAGACTCCACACTGTTCACTCCACACTTAACATGAAGACTGCAGGCCTGTCCCAGACTCCACACTGTGCACTCCAGGCTTAACATGAAGACTGCAGGCCTGTCTCAGACTCCACACTGTGCACTCCACAGTTAACATGAAGACTGCAGGCCTGTCTCAGACTCCACACTGTGCACTCCACAGTTAACATGAAGACTGCCGGCCTGTCTCAGACTCCACACTGTGCACTCCACACTTAACATGAAGACTGCAGGCCTGTCTCAGGCTTCACACTGTGCACTCCACACTTAACATGAAGACTGCCGGCCTGTCTCAGACTCCACACTGTGCACTCCACACTTAACATGAAGACTGCAGGCCTGTCTCAGACTCCACACTGTGCACTCCACAGTTAACATGAAGACTGCAGGCCTGTCTCAGACTCCACACTGTGCACTCCACAGTTAACATGAAGACTGCCGGCCTGTCTCAGACTCCACACTGTGCACTCCACACTTAACATGAAGACTGCCGGCCTGTCTCAGACTCCACACTGTGCACTCCACACTTAACATGAAGACTGCAGGCCTGTCTCAGGCTTCACACTGTGCACTCCACACTTAACATGAAGACTGCAGGCCTGTCTCAGACTCCACACTGTTCACTCCACACTTAACATGAAGACTGCAGGCCTGTCTCAGGGCACCACACTGTGCACTCCACGCTTAACATGAAGACTGCAGGCCTGTCCCAGACTCCACACTGTGCACTCGACGCTTAACATGAAGACTGCAGGCCTGTCTCAGACTCCACACTGTGCACTCCACACTTAACATGAAGACTGCAGGCCTGTCCCAGACTCCACACTGTGCACTCCACACTTAACATGAAGACTGCAGGCCTGTCTCAGGGCACCACACTATGCACTCCACACTTAACATGAAGACTGCAGGCCTGTCTCAGACTCCACACTGTGCACTCCACACTTAACATGAAGACTGCAGGCCTGTCTCAGACTCCACACTGTGCACTCCACACTTCACATGAAGACTGCAGGCCTGTCTCAGACTCCACACTGTGCACTCCACACTTAACATGAAGACTGCAGGCCTGTCTCAGACTCCACACTGTGCACTCCACACTTAACATGAAGACTGCAGGCCTGTCCCAGACTCCACACTGTGCACTCGACGCTTAACATGAAGACTGCAGGCCTGTCTCAGGCATCACACTGTGCACTCCACACTTAACATGAAGACTGCAGGCCTGTCTCAGGCATCACACTGTGCACTCCACACTTAACATGAAGACTGCAGGCCTGTCTCAGACACCGCACTGTTCACTCCACACTTAACATGAAGACTGCAGGCTGTCTCAGACATCACACTGTGCACTCCACACTTAACATGAAGACTGCAGGCCTGTCTCAGGCTTCACACTGTGCACTCCACACTTAACATGAAGACTGCAGGCCTGTCTCAGGCTTCACACTGTGCACTCCACACTTAACATGAAGACAGCAGGCCTGTCTCAGGCATCACACTGTGCACTCCACACTTAACATGAATACTGCAGGCCTGTCTCAGGCATCACACTGTGCACTCCACACTTAACATGAAGACTGCAGGCCTGTCTCAGACTCCACACTGTGCACTCCAGGCTTAACATGAAGACTGCAGGCCTGTCCCAGACTCCACACTGTGCACTCCAGGCTTAACATGAAGACTGCAGGCCTGTCTCGGGCATCACACTGTGCACTCCACACTTAACATGAAGACTGCAGGCCTGTCTCAGACTCCACACTGTGCACTCCACACTTAACATGAAGACTGCAGGCCTGTCTCAGACATCACACTGTTCACTCCACACTTAACATGAAGACTGCAGGCCTGTCTCAGACTCCACACTGTTCACTCCACACTTAACATGAAGACTGCAGGCCTGTCCCAGACTCCACACTGTGCACTCCAGGCTTAACATGAAGACTGCAGGCCTGTCTCGGGCATCACACTGTGCACTCCACACTTAACATGAAGACTGCAGGCCTGTCTCAGACTCCACACTGTGCACTCCACACTTAACATGAAGACTGCAGGCCTGTCTCAGACATCACACTGTGCACTCCACACTTAACATGAAGACTGCAGGCCTGTCCCAGACTCCACACTGTGCACTCCAGGCTTAACCTGAAAACTGCAGGCCTGTCTCAGGCATCACACTGTGCACTCCACACTTAACATGAAGACTGCAGGCCTGTCTCAGACTCCACACTGTGCACTCCAGGCTTAACCTGAAGACTGCATGCCTGTCTCAGGCATCACACTGTGCACTTCACACTTAACATGAAGACTGCAGGCCTGTCTCAGGGCACCACACTGTGCACTCCACACTTAACATGAAGACTGCAGGCCTGTCTCAGACATCACACTCTGCACTCCACACTTAACATGAAGACTGCAGGCCTGTCTCAGACTCCACACTGCGCACTCCAGGCTTAACATGAAGACTGCAGGCCTGTCTCAGACATCACACTGTGCACTCCACACTTAACATGAAGACTGCAGGCCTGTCTCGGACTCCACACTGTGCACTCCACACTTAACATGAAGACTGCAGGCCTGTCTCAGACATCACACTGTGCACTCCACACTTAACATGAAGACTGCAGGCCTGTCTCAGACTCCACACTGTGCACTCCACACTTAACATGAAGACAGCAGGCCTGTCTCAGGCATCACACTGTGAACTCCACACTTAACATGAAGACTGCAGGCCTGTCTCATACTCCACACTGTGCACTCCACACTTAACATGAAGACTGCAGGCCTGTCTCAGACTCCACACTCTGCACTCCACACTTAACATGAAGACTGCAGGCCTGTCTCAGACTCCACACTGTGCACTCCACACTTAACATGAAGACTGCAGGCCTGTCCCAGACTCCACACTGTGCACTCCACGCTTAACATGAAGACTGCAGGCCTGTCCCAGACTCCACACTGTGCACTCCACACTTAACATGAAGACTGCAGGCCTGTCTCAGACTCCACACTCTGCACTCCACGCTTAACATGAAGACTGCAGGCCTGTCCCAGACTCCACACTGTGCACTCCACGCTTAACATGAAGACTGCAGTCCTGTCCCAGACTCCACACTCTGCACTGCACGCTTAACATGAAGACTGGAGGCCTGTCTCAGGCATCACACTGTGCACTCCACGCTTAACATGAAGACTGCAGGCCTGTCCCAGACTCCACACTGTGCACTCCACACTTAACATGAAGACTGCAGGCCTGTCTCAGACTCCACACTGTGCACTCCACACTTAACATGAAGACTGGAGGCCTGTCTCAGGCATCACACTCTGCACTCCACGCTTAACATGAAGACTGCAGGCCTGTCCCAGACTCCACACTGTGCACTCCACACTTAACATGAAGACTGCAGGCCTGTCTCAGACTCCACACTCTGCACTCCACGCTTAACATGAAGACTGCAGGCCTGTCTCAGACTCCACACTGTGCACTCCACACTTAACATGAAGACTGCAGGCCTGTCTCAGACTCCACACTGTGCACTCCACACTTAACATGAAGACTGGAGGCCTGTCTCAGGCATCACACTGTGCACTCCACGCTTAACCTGAAGACCGCAGGCCTGTCTCAGACTCCACACTGTGCACTCCACACTTAACATGAAGACTGCAGGCCTGTCTCAGACTCCACACGGTGCACTCCAGCTTAACATGAAGACTGCAGGCCTGTCCCAGACTCCACACTCTGCACTCCACACTTAACATGAAGACTGGAGGCCTGTCTCAGGCATCACACTGTGCACTCCACGCTTAACATGAAGACTGCAGGCCTGTCCCAGACTCCACACTGTGCACTCCACACTTAACATGAAGACTGCAGGCCTGTCTCAGACTCCACACTCTGCACTCCACGCTTAACATGAAGACTGCAGGCCTGTCTCAGACTCCACACTGTGCACTCCACACTTAACATGAAGACTGCAGGCCTGTCTCAGACTCCACACTGTGCACTCCACACTTAACATGAAGACTGGAGGCCTGTCTCAGGCATCACACTGTGCACTCCACGCTTAACCTGAAGACCGCAGGCATGTCTCAGACTCCACACTGTGCACTCCACACTTAACATGAAGACTGCAGGCCTGTCTCAGACTCCACACGGTGCACTCCAGCTTAACATGAAGACTGCAGGCCTGTCTCAGACTCCACACTGTGCACTCCACACTTAACATGAAGACTGCAGACCTGTCTCAGGCATCACACTGTGCACTCCACACTTAACATGAAGACTGCAGGCCTGTCTCAGACTCCACACTGTGCACTCCACACTTAACATGAAGACTGCAGACCTGTCTCAGGCATCACACTGTGCACTCCACACTTAAAATGAAGACTGCAGACCTGTCTCAGACTCCACACTGTGCACTCCACACTTCACATGAACACTGCAGGCCTGTCTCAGACTCCACACTGTGCACTCCACACTTAAAATGAAGACTGCAGGCCTGTCTCAGACTCCACACTGTGCACTTCACACTTAACATGAAGACTGCAGGCCTGTCTCAGACTCCACACTGTGCACTCCACACTTAACATGAAGACTGCAGGCCTGTCCCAGACTCCACACTGTGCACGCCACACTTAACATGAAGACTGCAGGCCTGTCTCAGGCATCACACTGTGCACTCCACACTTAACATGAAGACTGCAGGCCTGTCTCAGACTCCACACTGTGCACTCCACACTTAACATGAAGACTGCAGGCCTGTCCCAGACTCCACACTGTGCACTCCACACTTAACATGAAGACTGCAGGCCTGTCTCAGACATCACACTGTGCACTCCACACTTAACATGAAGACTGCAGGCCTGTCTCATGCATCACACTGTGCACTCGACACTTAAAATGAAGACTGCAGGCCTGTCTCAGGCATAACACTGTGCACTCCACACTTAACATGAAGACTGGAGGCCTGTCTCAGGCATCACACTGTGCACTCCACGCTTAACCTGAAGACCGCAGGCATGTCTCAGACTCCACACTGTGCACTCCACACTTAAAATGAAGACTGCAGACCTGTCTCAGACTTCACACTGTGCACTCCACACTTCACATGAACACTGCAGGCCTGTCTCAGACTCCACACTGTGCACTCCACACTTAAAATGAAGACTGCAGGCCTGTCTCAGACTCCACACTGTGCACTCCACACTTAACATGAAGACTGCAGGCCTGTCTCAGACTCCACACTGTGCACTCCACACTTAACATGAAGACTGCAGGCCTGTCCCAGACTCCACACTGTGCACTCCACACTTAACATGAAGACTGCAGGCCTGTCTCAGGCATCACACTGTGCACTCCACACTTAACATGAAGACTGCAGGCCTGTCTCAGACTCCACACTGTGCACTCCACACTTAACATGAAGACTGCAGGCCTGTCCCAGACTCCACACTGTGCACTCCACACTTAACATGAAGACTGCAGGCCTGTCTCAGGCATCACACTGTGCACTCCACACTTAACATGAAGACTGCAGGCCTGTCTCAGACTCCACACTGTGCAGTCCACACTTAACATGAAGACTGCAGGCCTGTCTCTGTGCATCACACTGTGCACTCCACACTTAACATGAAGACTGCAGGCCTGTCTCAGACTCCACACTGTGCACTCCACACTTAACATGAAGACTGCAGGCCTGTCTCAGACATCACACTGTGCACTCCACACTTAATATGAAGACTGCAGGCCTGTCTCAGACATCACACTGTGCACTCCACACTTAACATGAAGACTGCAGGCCTGTCTCATGCATCACACTGTGCACTCGACGCTTAAAATGAAGACTGCAGGCCTGTCTCAGGCATAACACTGTGCACTCCACACTTAACATGAAGACTGGAGGCCTGTCTCAGGCATCACACTGTGCACTCCACGCTTAACCTGAAGACCGCAGGCATGTCTCAGACTCCACACTGTGCACTCCACACTTAACATGAAGACTGCAGGCCTGTCTCAGACTCCACACTGTGCACTCCACACTTAACATGAAGACTGCAGGCCTGTCTCAGACTCCACACTGTGCAGTACACACTTAACATGAAGACTGCAGGCCTGTCTCTGTGCATCACACTGTGCACTCCACACTTAACATGAAGACTGCAGGCCTGTCTCAGACTCCACACTGTGCACTCCACACTTAACATGAAGACTGCAGGCCTGTCTCAGACATCACACTGTGCACTCCACACTTAATATGAAGACTGCAGGCCTGCCTCAGACTCCACACTGTGCACTCCACACTTAACATGAAGACTGCAGGCCTGTCTCAGACTCCACACTTTGCACTCCACACTTAATATGAAGACTGCAGGCCTGTCTCAGGCATCACACTGTGCACTCCAGGCTTAACATGAAGACTGCAGGCCTGTCTCAGGCATCACACTGTGCACTCCACACTTAACATGAAGACTGCAGGCCTGTCTCAATCAATCAATCAATCAATCAGGTCATTTGTAGAGCGCACTACTCACCCGTAGGGTCTCAAGGCGCTGGGAGGGGGGGGGGTGCCGCTACTGCTCGAACAGCCAGGTCTTGAGCTTCTTAACATTAACATGAAGACTGCAGGCCTGTCTCAGCCATCACACTGTGCACTCTACGCTTAATATGAAGACTGCAGGCCTGTCCCAGGCATCACACTGTGCACTCCACGCTTAACCTGAAGACCGCAGGCATGTCTCAGACTCCACACTGTGCACTCCACACTTAACATGAAGACTGCAGGCCTGTCTCAGACTCCACACGGTGCACTCCAGCTTAACATGAAGACTGCAGGCCTATCTCAGACATCACACTTTGCACTCCACACTTAACATGAAGACTGCAGGCCTGTCTCAGGCATCACACTGTGCACTCCACACTTAACATGAAGACTGCAGGCCTGTCTCAGACTCCACACTGTGCACTCCACACTTAACATGAAGACTGCAGACCTGTCTCAGGCATCACACTGTGCACTCCACACTTAAAATGAAGACTGCAGACCTGTCTCAGACTCCACACTGTGCACTCCACACTTCACATGAACACTGCAGGCCTGTCTCAGACTCCACACTGTGCACTCCACACTTAAAATGAAGACTGCAGGCCTGTCTCTGACTCCACACTGTGCACTTCACACTTAACATGAAGACTGCAGGCCTGTCTCAGACTCCACACTGTGCACTCCACACTTAACATGAAGACTGCAGGCCTGTCCCAGACTCCACACTGTGCACGCCACACTTAACATGAAGACTGCAGGCCTGTCTCAGGCATCACACTGTGCACTCCACACTTAACATGAAGACTGCAGGCCTGTCTCAGACTCCACACTGTGCACTCGACGCTTAACATGAAGACTGCAGGCCTGTCTCAGACTCCACACTGTGCACTCCACACTTAACATGAAGACTGCAGGCCTGTCCCAGACTCCACACTGTGCACTCCACACTTAACATGAAGACTGCAGGCCTGTCTCAGACATCACACTGTGCACTCCACACTTAACATGAAGACTGCAGGCCTGTCTCATGCATCACACTGTGCACTCAACACTTAAAATGAAGACTGCAGGCCTGTCTCAGGCATAACACTGTGCACTCCACACTTAACATGAAGATTGGAGGCCTGTCTCAGGCATCACACTGTGCACTCCACGCTTAACCTGAAGACCGCAGGCATGTCTCAGACTCCACACTGTGCACTCCACACTTAAAATGAAGACTGCAGACCTGTCTCAGACTCCACACTGTGCACTCCACACTTCACATGAACACTGCAGGCCTGTCTCAGACTCCACACTGTGCACTCCACACTTAAAATGAAGACTGCAGGCCTGTCTCAGACTCCACACTGTGCACTCCACACTTAACATGAAGACTGCAGGCCTGTCTCAGACTCCACACTGTGCACTCCACACTTAACATGAAGACTGCAGGACTGTCCCAGACTCCACACTGTGCACTCCAAACTTAACATGAAGACTGCAGGCCTGTCTCAGACTCCACACTGTGCACTCCACACTTAACATGAAGACTGCAGGCCTGTCCCAGACTCCACACTGTGCACTCCACACTTAACATGAAGACTGCAGGCCTGTCTCAGGCATCACACTGCGCACTCCACGCTTAACATGAAGACTGCAGGCCTGTCCCAGACTCCACACTGTGCACTCGACGCTTAACATGAAGACTGCAGGCCTGTCTCAGACTCCACACTGTGCACTCCACACTTAACATGAAGACTGCAGGCCTGTCCCAGACTCCACACTGTGCACTCCACACTTAACATGAAGACTGCAGGCCTGTCTCAGACATCACACTGTGCACTCCACACTTAACATGAAGACTGCAGGCCTGTCTCATGCATCACACTGTGCACTCGACGCTTAAAATGAAGACTGCAGGCCTGTCTCAGGCATAACACTGTGCACTCCACACTTAACATGAAGACTGGAGGCCTGTCTCAGGCATCACACTGTGCACTCCACGCTTAACCTGAAGACCGCAGGCATGTCTCAGACTCCACACTGTGCACTCCACACTTAACATGAAGACTGCAGGCCTGTCTCAGACATCACACTGTGCACTCCACACTTAACATGAAGACTGCAGGCCTGTCTCAGACTCCACACTGTGCACTCCACACTTAACATGAAGACTGCAGGCCTGTCTCAGACTCCACACTGTGCAGTCCACACTTAACATGAAGACTGCAGGCCTGTCTCTGTGCATCACACTGTGCACTCCACACTTAACATGAAGACTGCAGGCCTGTCTCAGACTCCACACTGTGCACTCCACACTTAACATGAAGACTGCAGGCCTGTCTCAGACATCACACTGTGCACTCCACACTTAATATGAAGACTGCAGGCCTGTCTCAGACTCCACACTGTGCACTCCACACTTAACATGAAGACTGCAGGCCTGTCTCAGACTCCACACTGTGCACTCCACACTTAATATGAAGACTGCAGGCCTGTCTCAGGCATCACACTGTGCACTCCAGGCTTAACATGAAGACTGCAGGCCTGTCTCAGGCATCACACTGTGCACTCCACACTTAACATGAAGACTGCAGGCCTGTCTCAGACTCCACACTGTGCACTCCACACTTAACATGAAGACTGCAGGCCTGTCTCAGGCATCACACTGTGCACTCCATACTTAACATGAAGACTGCAGGCCTGTCTCAGACTCCACACTGTGCACTCCACACTTAACCTGAAGACTGCAGGCCTGTCTCAGACATCACACTGTGCACTCCACGCTTAACATGAGGACTGCAGGCCTGTCTCAGGCATCACACTGTGCACTCCACGCTTAACATGAAGAATGCAGGCCTGTCTCAGACTCCACACTGTGCACTCCACACTTAACATGAAGACTGCAGGCCTGTCTCAGGCATCACACTGTGCACTCCATACTTAACATGAAGACTGCAGGCCTGTCTCAGACTCCACACTGTGCACTCCACACTTAACCTGAAGACTGCAGGCCTGTCTCAGACATCACACTGTGCACTCCACGCTTAACATGAAGACTGCAGGCCTGTCTCAGGCATCACACTCTGCACTCCACACTTAACATGAAGACTGCAGGCCTGTGTCAGACATCACACTGTGCACTCCACACTTAACATGAAGACTGCAGGCCTGTCTCAGCCATCACACTGTGCACTCTACGCTTAACATGAAGACTGCAGGCCTGTCCCAGGCATCACACTGTGCACTCCACACTTAACATAAAGACTGCAGGCCTGTCTCAGACTCCACACTGTGCACTCCACACTTAACATGAAGACTGCAGGCCTGTCTCAGACTCCACAATGTGCACTCCATGCTTAACATGAAGACTGCAGGCCTGTCCTAGGCATCACACTGTGCACTCCACACTTAACATGAAGACTGCAGGCCTGTCTCAGACTCCACACTGTGCACTCCACACTTAACATGAAGACTGCAGGCCTGTCTCAGGCATCACACTGTGCACTCCACACTTAACATGAAGACTGCAGGCCTGTCTCAGACTCCACACTGTGCACTCCACACTTAACATGAAGACTGCAGGCCTGTCTCAGACTCCACAATGTGCACTCCAGGCTTAACATGAAGACTGCAGGCCTGTGTCAGACTCCACACTGTACACTCCACGCTTAACATGAAGACTACAGGCCTGTCTCTGTGCATCACACTGTGCACTCCACACTTAACATGAAGACTGCAGGCCTGTCTCAGACTCCACACTGTGCACTCCACACTTAACATGAAGACTGCAGGCCTGTCTCAGACACCACACTGTGCACTCCAAACTTAACATGAAGACTGCAGGCCTGTCTCTGCCATCACACTGTGCACTCCACACTTAACATGAAGACTGCAGGCCTGTCTCAGACATCACACTGTGCACTCCACACTTAACATGAAGACTGCAGGCCTGTCTCAGACTCCACACTGTGCACTCCACACTTAACATGAAGACTGCAGGCCTGTCTCAGACTCCACACTGTGCACTCCACACTTAACATGAAGACTGCAGGCCTGTCTCAGACATCACACTGTGCACTCCACACTTAACATGAAGACTGCAGGCCTGTCTCAGGGCACCACACTATGCACTCCACGCTTAACATGAAGAATGCAGGCCTGTCTCAGACTCCACACTGTGCACTCCACAAGTAACATGAAGACTGCAGGCCTGTCTCAGACATCACACTGTGCACTCCACACTTAACATGAAGACTGCAGGCCTGTCTCAGACTCCACACTGTTCACTCCACACTTAACATGAAGACTGCAGGCCTGTCCCAGACTCCACACTGTGCACTCCAGGCTTAACATGAAGACTGCAGGCCTGTCTCGGGCATCACACTGTGCACTCCACACTTAACATGAAGACTGCAGGCCTGTCTCAGACTCCACACTGTGCACTCCACACTTAACATGAAGACTGCAGGCCTGTCTCAGACATCACACTGTGCACTCCACACTTAACATGAAGACTGCAGGCCTGTCCCAGACTCCACACTGTGCACTCCACACTTAACATGAAGACTGCAGGCCTGTCTCAGACTCCACACTGTTCACTCCAGGCTTAACCTGAAAACTGCAGGCCTGTCTCAGGCATCACACTGTGCACTCCACACTTAACATGAAGACTGCAGGCCTGTCTCAGACTCCACACTGTGCACTCCAGGCTTAACCTGAAGACTGCATGCCTGTCTCAGGCATCACACTGTGCACTTCACACTTAACATGAAGACTGCAGGCCTGTCTCAGGGCACCACACTGTGCACTCCACACTTAACATGAAGACTGCAGGCCTGTCTCAGACATCACACTCTGCACTCCACACTTAACATGAAGACTGCAGGCCTGTCTCAGACTCCACACTGTGCACTCCACACTTAACATGAAGACTGCAGGCCTGTCTCGGACTCCACACTGTGCACTCCACACTTAACATGAAGACTGCAGGCCTGTCTCAGACATCACACTGTGCACTCCACACTTAACATGAAGACTGCAGGCCTGTCTCAGACTCCACACTGTGCACTCCACACTTAACATGAAGACAGCAGGCCTGTCTCAGGCATCACACTGTGCACTCCACACTTAACATGAAGACTGCAGGCCTGTCTCATACTCCACACTGTGCACTCCACACTTAACATGAAGACTGCAGGCCTGTCTCAGACTCCACACTCTGCACTCCACACTTAACATGAAGACTGCAGGCCTGTCTCAGACTCCACACTGTGCACTCCACACTTAACATGAAGACTGCAGGCCTGTCTCAGGCATCACACTGTGCACTCCACACTTAACATGAAGACTGCAGGCCTGTCTCAGACTCCACACTGTGCACTCCACACTTAACATGAAGACTGCAGGCCTGTCTCAGACTCCACAATGTGCACTCCAGGCTTAACATGAAGACTGCAGGCCTGTGTCAGACTCCACACTGTACACTCCACGCTTAACATGAAGACTACAGGCCTGTCTCTGTGCATCACACTGTGCACTCCACACTTAACATGAAGACTGCAGGCCTGTCTCAGACACCACACTGTGCACTCCAAACTTAACATGAAGACTGCAGGCCTGTCTCTGCCATCACACTGTGCACTCCACACTTAACATGAAGACTGCAGGCCTGTCTCAGACATCACACTGTGCACTCCACACTTAACATGAAGACTGCAGGCCTGTCTCAGACTCCACACTGTGCACTCCACACTTAACATGAAGACTGCAGGCCTGTCTCAGACTCCACACTGTGCACTCCACACTTAACATGAAGACTGCAGGCCTGTCTCAGACATCACACTGTGCACTCCACACTTAACATGAAGACTGCAGGCCTGTCTCAGGGCACCACACTATGCACTCCACACTTAACATGAAGAATGCAGGCCTGTCTCAGACTCCACACTGTGCACTCCACAAGTAACATGAAGACTGCAGGCCTGTCTCAGACATCACACTGTGCACTCCACACTTAACATGAAGACTGCAGGCCTGTCTCAGACTCCACACTGTTCACTCCACACTTAACATGAAGACTGCAGGCCTGTCCCAGACTCCACACTGTGCACTCCAGGCTTAACATGAAGACTGCAGGCCTGTCTCGGGCATCACACTGTGCACTCCACACTTAACATGAAGACTGCAGGCCTGTCTCAGACTCCACACTGTGCACTCCACACTTAACATGAAGACTGCAGGCCTGTCTCAGACATCACACTGTGCACTCCACACTTAACATGAAGACTGCAGGCCTGTCCCAGACTCCACACTGTGCACTCCACACTTAACATGAAGACTGCAGGCCTGTCTCAGACTCCACACTGTGCACTCCAGGCTTAACCTGAAAACTGCAGGCCTGTCTCAGGCATCACACTGTGCACTCCACACTTAACATGAAGACTGCAGGCCTGTCTCAGACTCCACACTGTGCACTCCAGGCTTAACCTGAAGACTGCATGCCTGTCTCAGGCATCACACTGTGCACTTCACACTTAACATGAAGACTGCAGGCCTGTCTCAGGGCACCACACTGTGCACTCCACACTTAACATGAAGACTGCAGGCCTGTCTCAGACATCACACTCTGCACTCCACACTTAACATGAAGACTGCAGGCCTGTCTCAGACTCCACACTGTGCACTCCACACTTAACATGAAGACTGCAGGCCTGTCTCGGACTCCACACTGTGCACTCCACACTTAACATGAAGACTGCAGGCCTGTCTCAGACATCACACTGTGCACTCCACACTTAACATGAAGACTGCAGGCCTGTCTCAGACTCCACACTGTGCACTCCACACTTAACATGAAGACAGCAGGCCTGTCTCAGGCATCACACTGTGCACTCCACACTTAACATGAAGACTGCAGGCCTGTCTCATACTCCACACTGTGCACTCCACACTTAACATGAAGACTGCAGGCCTGTCTCAGACTCCACACTCTGCACTCCACACTTAACATGAAGACTGCAGGCCTGTCTCAGACTCCACACTGTGCACTCCACACTTAACATGAAGACTGCAGGCCTGTCCCAGACTCCACACTGTGCACTCCACACTTAACATGAAGACTGTAGCCCTGTCTCCGGCATTACACTGTGCACTCGACACTTAAAATGAAGACTGCAGGCCTGTCTCAGACTCCACACTGTGCACTCCACGCTTAACATGAAGACTGCAGGCCTGTCCCAGACTCCACACTGTGCACTCCACACTTAACATGAAGACTGCAGGCCTGTCTCAGACTCCACGCTTAACATGAAGACTGCAGGCCTGTCCCAGACTCCACACTGTGCACTCCACGCTTAACATGAAGACTGCCGGCCTGTCTCAGACTCCACACTGTGCACTCCACACTTAACATGAAGACTGCAGGCCTGTCTCAGACATCACACTGTGCACTCCACACTTAACATGAAGACTGCAGGCCTGTCTCATGCATCACACTGTGCACTCGACACTTAAAATGAAGACTGCAGGCCTGTCTCAGGCATAACACTGTGCACTCCACACTTAACATGAAGACTGGAGGCCTGTCTCAGGCATCACACTGTGCACTCCACGCTTAACCTGAAGACCGCAGGCATGTCCCAGACTCCACACTGTGCACTCGACGCTTAACATGAAGACTGCAGGCCTGTCTCAGACTCCACACTGTGCACTCCACACTTAACATGAAGACTGCAGGCCTGTCTCAGACTCCACACTGTGCACTCCACACTTAACATGAAGACTGCAGGCCTGTCTCAGACTCCACACTCTGCACTGCACGCTTAACATGAAGACTTCAGGCCTGTCCCAGACTCCACACTGTGCACTCGACGCTTAACATGAAGACTGCAGGCCTGTCTCAGACTCCACACTGTGCACTCCACACTTAACATGAAGACTGCAGGCCTGTCTCAGACTCCACACTGTGCACTCCACACTTAACATGAAGACTGCAGGCCTGTCTCAGACTCCACACTGTGCACTCGACTCTTAACATGAAGACTGCAGGCCTGTCTCAGACTCCACACTGTGCACTCCACACTTAACATGAAGACTGCAGGCCTGTCTCAGACATCACACTGTGCACTCCACACTTAACATGAAGACTGCAGGCCTGTCTCATGCATCACACTGTGCACTCGACACTTAAAATGAAGACTGCAGGCCTGTCTCAGGCATAACACTGTGCACTCCACACTTAACATGAAGACTGGAGGCCTGTCTCAGGCATCACACTGTGCACTCCACGCTTAACCTGAAGACCGCAGGCATGTCTCAGACTCCACACTGTGCACTCCACACTTAAAATGAAGACTGCAGACCTGTCTCAGACTTCACACTGTGCACTCCACACTTCACATGAACACTGCAGGCCTGTCTCAGACTCCACATTGTGCACTCCACACTTAAAATGAAGACTGCAGGCCTGTCTCAGACTCCACACTGTGCACTCCACACTTAACATGAAGACTGCAGGCCTGTCTCAGACTCCACACTGTGCACTCCACACTTAACATGAAGACTGCAGGCCTGTCCCAGACTCCACACTGTGCACTCCACACTTAACATGAAGACTGCAGGCCTGTCTCAGGCATCACACTGTGCACTCCACACTTAACATGAAGACTGCAGGCCTGTCTCAGACTCCACACTGTGCACTCCACACTTAACATGAAGACTGCAGGCCTGTCCAAGACTCCACACTGTGCACTCCACACTTAACATGAAGACTGCAGGCCTGTCTCAGACATCACACTGTGCACTCCACACTTAACATGAAGACTGCAGGCCTGTCTCATGCATCACACTGTGCACTCGACGCTTAAAATGAAGACTGCAGGCCTGTCTCAGGCATAACACTGTGCACTCCACACTTAACATGAAGACTGGAGGCCTGTCTCAGGCATCACACTGTGCACTCCACGCTTAACCTGAAGACCGCAGGCATGTCTCAGACTCCACACTGTGCACTCCACACTTAACATGAAGACTGCAGGCCTGTCTCAGACTCCACACTGTGCACTCCACACTTAACATGAAGACTGCAGGCCTGTCTCAGACTCCACACTGTGCAGTCCACACTTAACATGAAGACTGCAGGCCTGTCTCTGTGCATCACACTGTGCACTCCACACTTAACATGAAGACTGCAGGCCTGTCTCAGACTCCACACTGTGCACTCCACACTTAACATGAAGACTGCAGGCCTGTCTCAGACATCACACTGTGCACTCCACACTTAATATGAAGACTGCAGGCCTGCCTCAGACTCCACACTGTGCACTCCACACTTAACATGAAGACTGCAGGCCTGTCTCAGACTCCACACTTTGCACTCCACACTTAATATGAAGACTGCAGGCCTGTCTCAGGCATCACACTGTGCACTCCAGGCTTAACATGAAGACTGCAGGCCTGTCTCAGGCATCACACTGTGCACTCCACACTTAACATGAAGACTGCAGGCCTGTCTCAGACTCCACACTGTGCTCTCCACGCTTAACATGAAGACTGCAGGCCTGTCTCAGACTCCACACTGTGCACTCCACACTTAACATGAAGACTGCAGGCCTGTCTCAGGCATCACACTGTGCACTCCATACTTAACATGAAGACTGCAGGCCTGTCTCAGACTCCACACTGTGCACTCCACACTTAACCTGAAGACTGCAGGCCTGTCTCAGACATCACACTGTGCACTCCACGCTTAACATGAAGACTGCAGGCCTGTCTCAGGCATCACACTCTGCACTCCACACTTAACATGAAGACTGCAGGCCTGTGTCAGACATCACACTGTGCACTCCACACTTAACATGAAGACTGCAGGCCTGTCTCAGCCATCACACTGTGCACTCTACGCTTAACATGATGACTGCAGGCCTGTCCCAGGCATCACACTGTGCACTCCACGCTTAACATGAAGACCGCAGGCATGTCTCAGACTCCACACTGTGCACTCCACACTTAACATGAAGACTGCAGGCCTGTCTCAGACTCCACACGGTGCACTCCAGCTTAACATGAAGACTGCAGGCCTATCTCAGACATCACACTCTGCACTCCACACTTAACATGAAGACTGCAGGCCTGTCTCAGACTCCACACTGTGCACTCCACACTTAACATGAAGACTGCAGACCTGTCTCAGGCATCACACTGTGCACTCCACACTTAAAATGAAGACTGCAGACCTGTCTCAGACTCCACACTGTGCACTCCACACTTCACATGAACACTGCAGGCCTGTCTCAGACTCCACACTGTGCACTCCACACTTAAAATGAAGACTGCAGGCCTGTCTCTGACTCCACACTGTGCACTTCACACTTAACATGAAGACTGCAGGCCTGTCTCAGACTCCACACTGTGCACTCCACACTTAACATGAAGACTGCAGGCCTGTCCCAGACTCCACACTGTGCACGCCACACTTAACATGAAGACTGCAGGCCTGTCTCAGGCATCACACTGTGCACTCCACACTTAACATGAAGACTGCAGGCCTGTCTCAGACTCCACACTGTGCACTCGACGCTTAACATGAAGACTGCAGGCCTGTCTCAGACTCCACACTGTGCACTCCACACTTAACATGAAGACTGCAGGCCTGTCCCAGACTCCACACTGTGCACTCCACACTTAACATGAAGACTGCAGGCCTGTCTCAGACATCACACTGTGCACTCCACACTTAACATGAAGACTGCAGGCCTGTCTCATGCATCACACTGTGCACTCGACACTTAAAATGAAGACTGCAGGCCTGTCTCAGGCATAACACTGTGCACTCCACACTTAACATGAAGACTGGAGGCCTGTCTCAGGCATCACACTGTGCACTCCACGCTTAACCTGAAGACCGCAGGCATGTCTCAGACTCCACACTGTGCACTCCACACTTAAAATGAAGACTGCAGACCTGTCTCAGACTCCACACTGTGCACTCCACACTTCACATGAACACTGCAGGCCTGTCTCAGACTCCACACTGTGCACTCCACACTTAAAATGAAGACTGCAGGCCTGTCTCAGACTCCACACTGTGCACTCCACACTTAACATGAAGACTGCAGGCCTGTCTCAGACTCCACACTGTGCACTCCACACTTAACATGAAGACTGCAGGACTGTCCCAGACTCCACACTGTGCACTCCACACTTAACATGAAGACTGCAGGCCTGTCTCAGGCATCACACTGTGCACTCCACACTTAACATGAAGACTGCAGGCCTGTCTCAGACTCCACACTGTGCACTCCACACTTAACATGAAGACTGCAGGCCTGTCCCAGACTCCACACTGTGCACTCCACGCTTAACATGAAGACTGCAGGCCTGTCCCAGACTCCACACTGTGCACTCGACGCTTAACATGAAGACTGCAGGCCTGTCTCAGACTCCACACTGTGCACTCCACACTTAACATGAAGACTGCAGGCCTGTCCCAGACTCCACACTGTGCACTCCACACTTAACATGAAGACTGCAGGCCTGTCTCAGACATCACACTGTGCACTCCACACTTAACATGAAGACTGCAGGCCTGTCTCATGCATCACACTGTGCACTCGACGCTTAAAATGAAGACTGCAGGCCTGTCTCAGGCATAACACTGTGCACTCCACACTTAACATGAAGACTGGAGGCCTGTCTCAGGCATCACACTGTGCACTCCACGCTTAACCTGAAGACCGCAGGCATGTCTCAGACTCCACACTGTGCACTCCACACTTAACATGAAGACTGCAGGCCTGTCTCAGACTCCACACTGTGCACTCCACACTTAACATGAAGACTGCAGGCCTGTCTCAGACTCCACACTGTGCAGTCCACACTTAACATGAAGACTGCAGGCCTGTCTCTGTGCATCACACTGTGCACTCCACACTTAACATGAAGACTGCAGGCCTGTCTCAGACTCCACACTGTGCACTCCACACTTAACATGAAGACTGCAGGCCTGTCTCAGACATCACACTGTGCACTCCACACTTAATATGAAGACTGCAGGCCTGTCTCAGACTCCACACTGTGCAGTCCACACTTAACATGAAGACTGCAGGCCTGTCTCAGACTTCACACTGTGCACTCCACACTTAACATGAAGACTGCAGGCCTGTCTCAGACTCCACACTGTGCACTCCACACTTAATATGAAGACTGCAGGCCTGTCTCAGGCATCACACTGTGCACTCCAGGCTTAACATGAAGACTGCAGGCCTGTCTCAGGCATCACACTGTGCACTCCACACTTAACATGAAGACTGCAGGCCTGTCTCAGACTCCACACTGTGCACTCCACACTTAACATGAAGACTGCAGGCCTGTCTCAGGCATCACACTGTGCACTCCATACTTAACATGAAGACTGCAGGCCTGTCTCAGACTCCACACTGTGCACTCCACACTTAACCTGAAGACTGCAGGCCTGTCTCAGACATCACACTGTGCACTCCACGCTTAACATGAGGACTGCAGGCCTGTCTCAGGCATCACACTGTGCACTCCACGCTTAACATGAAGAATGCAGGCCTGTCTCAGACTCCACACTGTGCACTCCACACTTAACATGAAGACTGCAGGCCTGTCTCAGGCATCACACTGTGCACTCCATACTTAACATGAAGACTGCAGGCCTGTCTCAGACTCCACACTGTGCACTCCACACTTAACCTGAAGACTGCAGGCCTGTCTCAGACATCACACTGTGCACTCCACACTTAACATGAAGACTGCAGGCCTGTCTCAGACTCCACACTGTGCACTCCACACTTAACATGAAGACTGCAGGCCTGTCTCAGACTCCACACTGTGCACTTCACACTTAACATGAAGACTGCAGGCCTGTCTCAGGCTTCACACTGTGCACTCCACACTTAACATGAAGACTGCAGGCCTGTCTCAGACTCCACAATGTGCACTCCAGGCTTAACATGAAGACTGCAGGCCTGTCTCAGACTCCACACTGTGCTCTCCACGCTTAACATGAAGACTGCAGGCCTGTCCCAGACTCCACACTGTGCACTCCACACTTAACATGAAGACTGCAGGCCTGTCTCAGACTCCACACTCTGCACTCCACGCTTAACATGAAGACTGCAGGCCTGTCTCAGACTCCACAATGTGCACTCCAGGCTTAACATGAAGACTGCAGGCCTGTGTCAGACTCCACACTGTACACTCCACGCTTAACATGAAGACTACAGGCCTGTCTCTGTGCATCACACTGTGCACTCCACACTTAACATGAAGACTGCAGGCCTGTCTCAGACTCCACACTGTGCACTCCACACTTAACATGAAGACTGCAGGCCTGTCTCAGACACCACACTGTGCACTCCAAACTTAACATGAAGACTGCAGGCCTGTCTCTGCCATCACACTGTGCACTCCACACTTAACATGAAGACTGCAGGCCTGTCTCAGACTCCACACTGTGCACTCCACACTTAACATGAAGACTGCAGGCCTGTCTCAGACTCCACACTGTGCACTCCACACTTAACATGAAGACTGCAGGCCTGTCTCAGGGCACCACACTATGCACTCCACACTTAACATGAAGAATGCAGGCCTGTCTCAGACTCCACACTGTGCACTCCACAAGTAACATGAAGACTGCGGGCCTGTCTCAGGCATCACACTGTGCACTCCACACTTAACATGAAGAATGCAGGCCTGTCTCAGACTCCACACTGTGCACTCCACAAGTAACATGAAGACTGCGGGCCTGTCTCAGGCATCACACTGTGCACTCCACACTAAACATGAAGACTGCAGGCCTGTCTCAGGCATCACACTGTGCACTCCACACTTAACATGAAGACTGCAGGCCTGTCTCAGGCATCACACTGTGCACTCCACGCTTAACATGAAGACTGCAGGCCTGTCTCCAGGGACCACACTGTGCACTCCACACTTAACATGAAGACTGCAGGCCTGTCTCAGACTCCACACTGTGCACTCCACACTTAACATGAAGACTGCAGGCCTGTCTCAGACTCCACACTGTGCACTCCACACTTAACATGAAGACTGCAGGCCTGTCTCAGACATCACACTGTGCACTCCACACTTAACATGAAGACTGCAGGCCTGTCTCATGCATCACACTGTGCACTCCACGCTTAACATGAAGACTGCAGGCCTGTCTCAGACTCCACACTGTGCACTCCACACTTAACATGAAGACTGCAGGCCTGTCTCAGACTCCACACTGTGCACTCCACACTTAACATGAAGACTGCAGGCCTGTCTCAGACATCACACTGTGCACTCCACACTTAACATGAAGACTGCAGGCCTGTCTCAGACATCACACTGTGCACTCCACGCTTAACATGAAGACTGCAGGCCTGTCTCAGACTCCACACTGTGCACTCCACACTTAACATGAAGACCGAAGGCCTGTCTCAGACTCCACACTGTGCAGTCCACACTTAACATGAAGACTGCAGGCCTGTCTCAGACATCACACTGTGCACTCCACACTTAACATGAAGAGTGCAGGCCTGTCTCAGGCATCACACTGTGCACTCCACACTTAACATGAAGACTGCAGGCCTGTCTCAGACTCCACACTGTGCACTCCACACTTAACATGAAGACTGCAGGCCTGTCTCAGACTCCACACTGTGCACTTCACACTTAACATGAAGACTGCAGGCCTGTCTCAGGCTTCACACTGTGCACTCCACACTTAACATGAAGACTGCAGGCCTGTCTCAGACTCCACAATGTGCACTCCAGGCTTAACATGAAGACTGCAGGCCTGTCTCAGACTCCACACTGTGCTCTCCACGCTTAACATGAAGACTGCAGGCCTGTCCCAGACTCCACACTGTGCACTCCACACTTAACATGAAGACTGCAGGCCTGTCTCAGACTCCACACTCTGCACTCCACGCTTAACATGAAGACTGCAGGCCTGTCTCAGACTCCACAATGTGCACTCCAGGCTTAACATGAAGACTGCAGGCCTGTGTCAGACTCCACACTGTACACTCCACGCTTAACATGAAGACTACAGGCCTGTCTCTGTGCATCACACTGTGCACTCCACACTTAACATGAAGACTGCAGGCCTGTCTCAGACTCCACACTGTGCACTCCACACTTAACATGAAGACTGCAGGCCTGTCTCAGACACCACACTGTGCACTCCAAACTTAACATGAAGACTGCAGGCCTGTCTCTGCCATCACACTGTGCACTCCACACTTAACATGAAGACTGCAGGCCTGTCTCAGACTCCACACTGTGCACTCCACACTTAACATGAAGACTGCAGGCCTGTCTCAGACTCCACACTGTGCACTCCACACTTAACATGAAGACTGCAGGCCTGTCTCAGGGCACCACACTATGCACTCCACACTTAACATGAAGAATGCAGGCCTGTCTCAGACTCCACACTGTGCACTCCACAAGTAACATGAAGACTGCGGGCCTGTCTCAGGCATCACACTGTGCACTCCACACTTAACATGAAGAATGCAGGCCTGTCTCAGACTCCACACTGTGCACTCCACAAGTAACATGAAGACTGCGGGCCTGTCTCAGGCATCACACTGTGCACTCCACACTAAACATGAAGACTGCAGGCCTGTCTCAGGCATCACACTGTGCACTCCACACTTAACATGAAGACTGCAGGCCTGTCTCAGGCATCACACTGTGCACTCCACGCTTAACATGAAGACTGCAGGCCTGTCTCCAGGGACCACACTGTGCACTCCACACTTAACATGAAGACTGCAGGCCTGTCTCAGACTCCACACTGTGCACTCCACACTTAACATGAAGACTGCAGGCCTGTCTCAGACTCCACACTGTGCACTCCACACTTAACATGAAGACTGCAGGCCTGTCTCAGACATCACACTGTGCACTCCACACTTAACATGAAGACTGCAGGCCTGTCTCATGCATCACACTGTGCACTCCACGCTTAACATGAAGACTGCAGGCCTGTCTCAGACTCCACACTGTGCACTCCACACTTAACATGAAGACTGCAGGCCTGTCTCAGACTCCACACTGTGCACTCCACACTTAACATGAAGACTGCAGGCCTGTCTCAGACATCACACTGTGCACTCCACACTTAACATGAAGACTGCAGGCCTGTCTCAGACATCACACTGTGCACTCCACGCTTAACATGAAGACTGCAGGCCTGTCTCAGACTCCACACTGTGCACTCCACACTTAACATGAAGACCGAAGGCCTGTCTCAGACTCCACACTGTGCAGTCCACACTTAACATGAAGACTGCAGGCCTGTCTCAGACATCACACTGTGCACTCCACACTTAACATGAAGAGTGCAGGCCTGTCTCAGGCATCACACTGTGCACTCCACACTTAACATGAAGACTGCAGGCCTGTCTCAGGGCACCACACTGTGCACTCCACACTTAACATGAAGACTGCAGGCCTGTCCCAGACTCCACACTGTGCACTCCACGCTTAACATGAAGACTGCAGGACTGTCTCAGACACCACACTGTGCACTCCACACTTAACATGAAGACCGAAGGCCTGTCTCAGACTCCACACTGTGCACTCCAGGCTTAACATGAAGACTGCAGGCCTGTCTCTGCCATCACACTGTGCACTCCACACTTAACATGAAGACTGCAGGCCTGTCTCAGACTCCACACTGTGCACTCCACACTTAACATGAAGACTGCAGGCCTGTCTCAGACTCCACACTGTGCACTCCACACTTAACATGAAGACTGCAGGCCTGTCTCAGGGCACCACACTATGCACTCCACACTTAACATGAAGAATGCAGGCCTGTCTCAGACTCCACACTGTGCACTCCACAAGTAACATGAAGACTGCGGGCCTGTCTCAGGCATCACACTGTGCACTCCACACTTAACATGAAGAATGCAGGCCTGTCTCAGACTCCACACTGTGCACTCCACAAGTAACATGAAGACTGCGGGCCTGTCTCAGGCATCACACTGTGCACTCCACACTAAACATGAAGACTGCAGGCCTGTCTCAGGCATCACACTGTGCACTCCACACTTAACATGAAGACTGCAGGCCTGTCTCAGGCATCACACTGTGCACTCCACGCTTAACATGAAGACTGCAGGCCTGTCTCCAGGGACCACACTGTGCACTCCACACTTAACATGAAGACTGCAGGCCTGTCTCAGACTCCACACTGTGCACTCCACACTTAACATGAAGACTGCAGGCCTGTCTCAGACTCCACACTGTGCACTCCACACTTAACATGAAGACTGCAGGCCTGTCTCAGACATCACACTGTGCACTCCACACTTAACATGAAGACTGCAGGCCTGTCTCATGCATCACACTGTGCACTCCACGCTTAACATGAAGACTGCAGGCCTGTCTCAGACTCCACACTGTGCACTCCACACTTAACATGAAGACTGCAGGCCTGTCTCAGACTCCACACTGTGCACTCCACACTTAACATGAAGACTGCAGGCCTGTCTCAGACATCACACTGTGCACTCCACACTTAACATGAAGACTGCAGGCCTGTCTCAGACATCACACTGTGCACTCCACGCTTAACATGAAGACTGCAGGCCTGTCTCAGACTCCACACTGTGCACTCCACACTTAACATGAAGACCGAAGGCCTGTCTCAGACTCCACACTGTGCAGTCCACACTTAACATGAAGACTGCAGGCCTGTCTCAGACATCACACTGTGCACTCCACACTTAACATGAAGAGTGCAGGCCTGTCTCAGGCATCACACTGTGCACTCCACACTTAACATGAAGACTGCAGGCCTGTCTCAGGGCACCACACTGTGCACTCCACACTTAACATGAAGACTGCAGGCCTGTCCCAGACTCCACACTGTGCACTCCACGCTTAACATGAAGACTGCAGGACTGTCTCAGACACCACACTGTGCACTCCACACTTAACATGAAGACCGAAGGCCTGTCTCAGACTCCACACTGTGCACTCCAGGCTTAACCTGAAGACTGCAGGCCTGTCTCAGGCATCACACTGTGCACTTCACACTTAACATGAAGACTACAGGCCTGTCTCAGGCATCACACTGTGCACTTCACACTTAACATGAAGACTACAGGCCTGTCTCAGGCATCACACTGTGCACTCCACACTTAACCTGAAGACTGCAGGCCTGTCCCAGACTCCACACTGTGCACTCCACACTTAACATGAAGACTGCAGGCCTGTCTCAGACATCACACTGTGCACTCCACACTTAACATGAAGACTGCAGGCCTGTCCCAGACTCCACACTGTGCACTCCACACTTAACATGAAGACTGTAGCCCTGTCTCCGGCATTACACTGTGCACTCGACACTTAAAATGAAGACTGCAGGCCTGTCTCAGACTCTCCACTGCGCACTCCACACTTAACATGAAGACTCTAGGCCTGTCTCAGGCATCACACTGTGCTCTCCACACTTAACATGAAGACTGCAGGCCTGTCTCTGTGCATCACACTGTGCACTCCACACTTAACATGAAGACTGCAGGCCTGTCTCAGACTCCACACTGTGCACTCCACACTTAACATGAAGACTGCAGGCCTGTCTCAGACATCACACTGTGCACTCCACCCTTAACATGAAGACTGCAGGCCTGTCTCCACAGACCACACTGTGCACTCCACACTTAACAGGAAGACTGCAGGCCTGTCTCTGTGCATCACACTGTGCACTCCACGCTTAACATGAAGACTGCAGGCCTGTCTCTGTGCATCACACTGTGCACTCCACCCTGAACATGAAGACTGCAGGCCTGTCTCAGACTCTCCACTGCGCACTCCACACTTAACATGAAGACTCTAGGCCTGTCTCAGGCATCACACTGTGCTCTCCACACTTAACATGAAGACTGCAGGCCTGTCTCTGTGCATCACACTGTGCACTCCACACTTAACATGAAGACTGCAGGCCTGTCTCAGACTCCACACTGTGCACTCCACACTTAACATGAAGACTGCAGGCCTGTCTCAGACTCCACACTGTGCACTCCACACTTAACATGAAGACTGCAGGCCTGTCTCAGACATCACACTGTGCACTCCACACTTAACATGAAGACTGCAGGCCTGTCTCATGCATCACACTGTGCACTCCACGCTTAACATGAAGACTGCAGGCCTGTCTCAGACTCCACACTGTGCACTCCACACTTAACATGAAGACTGCAGGCCTGTCTCAGACTCCACACTGTGCACTCCACACTTAACATGAAGACTGCAGGCCTGTCTCAGACATCACACTGTGCACTCCACACTTAACATGAAGACTGCAGGCCTGTCTCAGACATCACACTGTGCACTCCACGCTTAACATGAAGACTGCAGGCCTGTCTCAGACTCCACACTGTGCACTCCACACTTAACATGAAGACTGCAGGCCTGTCTCAGACATCACACTGTGCACTCCACACTTAACATGAAGAGTGCAGGCCTGTCTCAGGCATCACACTGTGCACTCCACACTTAACATGAAGACTGCAGGCCTGTCTCAGGGCACCACACTGTGCACTCCACACTTAACATGAAGACTGCAGGCCTGTCCCAGACTCCACACTGTGCACTCCACGCTTAACATGAAGACTGCAGGACTGTCTCAGACACCACACTGTGCACTCCACACTTAACATGAAGACCGAAGGCCTGTCTCAGACTCCACACTGTGCACTCCAGGCTTAACCTGAAGACTGCAGGCCTGTCTCAGGCATCACACTGTGCACTTCACACTTAACATGAAGACTACAGGCCTGTCTCAGGCATCACACTGTGCACTTCACACTTAACATGAAGACTACAGGCCTGTCTCAGGCATCACACTGTGCACTCCACACTTAACCTGAAGACTGCAGGCCTGTCTCAGACTCCACACTGTGCACTCCACACTTAACATGAAGACTGCAGGCCTGTCTCAGACTCCACACTGTGCACTCCACACTTAACATGAAGACTGCAGGCCTGTCCCAGACTCCACACTGTGCACTCCACACTTAACATGAAGACTGCAGTCCTGTCTCAGACATCACACTGTGCACTCCACACTTAACATGAAGACTGCAGGCCTGTCCCAGACTCCACACTGTGCACTCCACACTTAACATGAAGACTGTAGCCCTGTCTCCGGCATTACACTGTGCACTCGACACTTAAAATGAAGACTGCAGGCCTGTCTCAGACTCTCCACTGCGCACTCCACACTTAACATGAAGACTCTAGGCCTGTCTCAGGCATCACACTGTGCTCTCCACACTTAACATGAAGACTGCAGGCCTGTCTCTGTGCATCACACTGTGCACTCCACACTTAACATGAAGACTGCAGGCCTGTCTCAGACTCCACACTGTGCACTCCACACTTAACATGAAGACTGCAGGCCTGTCTCAGACATCACACTGTGCACTCCACCCTTAACATGAAGACTGCAGGCCTGTCTCCACAGACCACACTGTGCACTCCACACTTAACAGGAAGACTGCAGGCCTGTCTCTGTGCATCACACTGTGCACTCCACGCTTAACATGAAGACTGCAGGCCTGTCTCTGTGCATCACACTGTGCACTCCACCCTGAACATGAAGTCTGCAGGCCTGTCTCAGACATCACACTGTACACTCCACACTTAACATGAAGACTGCAGGCCTGTCTCAGACATCACACTGTGCACTCCACACTTAACATGAAGACTGCAGGCCTGTCTCAGACATCACACTGTGCACTCCACACTGAACATGAAGACTGCAAGCCTGTCTCAGGCATCACACTGTGCACTCCAGGCTTAACATGAAGACTGCAGGCCTGTCTCAGGCATCACACTCTGCACTCCAGGCTTAACATGATGACTGCAGGCCTGTCTCTGTGCATCACACTGCGCACTCCACACTTAACCTGAAGACTGCAGGCCTGTCTCTGGCTTCACACTGTGCACTCCACTCTTAACATGAAGACTGCAGGCCTGTCTCAGGCATCACACTGTGCACTCCACACTTAACCTGAAGACTGCAGGCCTGTCTCTGGCTTCACACTGTGCACTCCACACTTAACATGAAGACTGCAGGCCTGTCTCAGGCATCACACTGTGCACTCCACACTTAACATGAAGACTGCAGGCCTGTCTCAGGCATCACACTGTGCACTCCACACTTAAAATGAAGACTGCAGGCCTGTCTCAGACTCCACACTGTGCACTCCACGCTTAACATGAAGACTGCAGGCCTGTCCCAGACTCCACACTGTGCACTCCACACTTAACATGAAGACTGCAGACCTGTCTCAGACTCCACACTGTGCACTCCACACTTAACATGAAGACTGCAGGCCTGTCTCATGCATCACACTGTGCACTCCACACTTAACATGAAGACTGCAGGCCTGTGTCAGACTCCACACTGTGCACTCGACGCTTAACATGAAGACTGCAGGCCTGTCTCAGACTCCACACTGTGCACTCCACACTTAACATGAAGACTGCAGGCCTGTCTCAGGCATCACACTGTGCACTCCACACTTAACCTGAAGACTGCAGGCCTGTCTCTGGCTTCACACTGTGCACTCCACACTTAACATGAAGACTGCAGGCCTGTCTCAGGCATCACACTGTGCACTCCACACTTAACATGAAGACTGCAGGCCTGTCTCAGGCATCACACTGTGCACTCCACACTTAAAATGAAGACTGCAGGCCTGTCTCAGACTCCACACTGTGCACTCCACGCTTAACATGAAGACTGCAGGCCTGTCCCAGACTCCACACTGTGCACTCCACACTTAACATGAAGACTGCAGACCTGTCTCAGACTCCACACTGTGCACTCCACACTTAACATGAAGACTGCAGGCCTGTCTCATGCATCACACTGTGCACTCCACACTTAACATGAAGACTGCAGGCCTGTGTCAGACTCCACACTGTGCACTCGACGCTTAACATGAAGACTGCAGGCCTGTCTCAGACTCCACACTGTGCACTCCACACTTAACATGAAGACTGCAGGCCTGTCTCATGCATCACACTGTGCACTCGACGCCTCCCTCATCCTGGCTTGTTGTCTGTGAGCTCTGGCCTGTGCTTGTTGTGGCTGATGCTGGTTGTCGCTGCCTGTGCTTGTTGCCTGTGCTTGTTGCCTGTGCTTGTTGCCTGTGCTTGTCGTGGCTGATGCTGGTTTTGCACCTGGTGCCGACTTTAAACTTGAACACACTCCTCTTTGTTCCACGTGTGTTTGAAGCTCCTTTATGATGTTGACAGACGAGTTAAGGCCCCTGAGAGCCCCGTGGGTGTGACCCGCCCCAGGCTGCGGTTCCTCTGCTCTGAACCACTCTGAGCTAATACTTTGCATTTCTCGTGCCATTAATTGAGCAGCGTGTGTCTGTGCTGCTGCTGTCGTGTGCACAACGTCCTGAGTTATGTGTGACCTCAGCAGCAGGCAGAGAACGCGTTTTCAAGAGCCTGACCCGACCCACGGGGCAGACTCACCCCTGTGTGAAGACCGGTGCCCCCCAGGGTGCCACCAGGCCTGTCCTGAACCCCTAGAGTGCTGCGAGTCTGCCCATGCATTGGCATTCCTACCCTGATGCAGAGTAAGCCCGAGCTTCCATTGAAAGCAGCAGCGGGCATTATATGTGTAATAGAGGCCCTGAGAGCGGGACACAGACAGAACCACCCGTGTTTAAGTCTCACTGTTTTCAAGGACACATCAGACTCGACAGGCAGAAGAACAGAACCTGGGAGCTGTGGGGGCCCCAACACCGCTCTAGAACAGCTGTCAGTGCCAGCCCCCCTCCCTGAGGGCACCTGTGCCCATCAGCCAGCACGTGATCTCTTCCAGTCAGCCTATGTTTGTTATGTGGTGTGATTTGTGACATGGTAACCCCCCCCCACTGTTTGCCTGCTGTCTGATGTGATTTCACACTGTAAGTGCACTGGGTTCCTGCTATCCAGGCTCCCAGAGCCAGATCACCTGACCAAAAACTGTGCCACGATTGGCACAACTTCTGTTGCCTCTGTAAGCCCCAGTGAATGGTGCCCCCAGTACCCAGGGCACGAGGACAGAAGGAGGTTCCTAGGGACCCCTCACCTGCATCTGTCGGTGCTTCTATGGCCAGCGTCACGTCCAGGTGCGAGACCAGCCGAAGAGCCCGCCGGGCACACGGCCCGACACTTTTGCGCCTACAGATACATCAGAAATACTGACTTATCTGTAAGTCCTTGCGCCATGATGCGTCATACTGGAAATATGACGCTTCATTGGTGTCGCAAGGAGGCCGCAATGAAAAGTGACGCATCGCTGCTTTCACGCAGTGATGCGTCACTTTTCATAAATGAGGCCCCTGGTCTTAATAAATCCTTTCAGATACCAGTATTTGATTTAATAACAAATACTCGCAGGATACCCTTTCAGAGGGTCCTTAAAACCTTACCAACCACTGGTGTGGTCCCTGTCTACTTAGAGCCAGCCTGCCCCCACCAGACATGTTTCTAGACCACTGGGTAGAGCCGGAGCTCTCCGGATCCAGAGACCAGGCCGGCTCTGGGTGGAGGTGCTCAAACCTTTCCCCCTGCAGGATCCGCATCAGCAGAAGTGGGAACTTCGAAGGACATGCCGCCTTTGAACCCTGAACCCTGCCCTCTGCTGTTAGAAGCTGATGGTGACCCCCGGTCCTGTTCCACGTCTGGCAGGAAAATTAGGTAAAGTAGGAGGCGGGTTTACCTTCACCCTGCACCACCCCACAGATGAGGTAAACCCCACTTTTCACTAGCCGCCATCTTGAGGATGGGGATAGTAGCCAATTAGTTGTCAGGGTACGACCAGCCCCCACCTAGGGTGAGCATTAAGAGGGTGTAGACATCTTCTAGGTAGATAGCCCTTGGGCTACTTCCTGACCTCCCCAAAAAACGCCCCTAAGTTCAGTATTTGGGTGGCCCCCTGAGAACTTGACATTTTCATTGGACAACAAGAAGACAACGGAAGAAGAGAGCTGCGGTTCATAAACTGAGTCCCCCTAAAGAAGAAATTGTATCCAATCCCTGCCGCTGTTAAGGATCTCAACAATTGCAACCTGCTGCCTTCCTGGAAAACTGAAAGGACAACAAACCCCAGAGACCTCCAGCCTTCTACAAACCTCCAAGAACCTCCCTTTGGACTAGACCCCGGCTTGCCGCCCGTAAAGACCAACACGTGGTGAGGAATGGCAGGGTGGGTGTCGACACAACTCACCACCAACCCTTCATTTGCAGCAGCCGAGGTTTGTGGCCTCCACACCGGGGACCAACTTCCTCAACACATTCGCCAGGGAGAAGGCTCCTCAGAGCATAGTGACCGACGCTGAAAACAGCGCCCGTCCCGTGAGCCTGCACCCACTCTGGGTGGCATTGACTGTGTGACCACCGCAACTTGGGCACGAGCGCGACTGACTGCCCTGCATCACACCTGTGGTGCGACCGCTGCAGGTGAAGAGCGGAACCAGCCCCCGCCGACTCAGGGTACCTCCGAACTAGGTTGCCCTCAACTGCCTGCTACACCAGAGTCCTGGGCCTTCAAAGACCTTCATCCTACCAGAGAAAGATCAACCTTTGAAGCCCAAGTGACGTGGTCACCCGAAGCTCCACGGTGGAGTCCTGCTTCCTTCGACTGCATTGGTAACTGTGGCAGCAGTCCTCCTCTATCTCCCGCTGCACTCTCTGCCCAGCGACCGCGACTGTCCCTGGGTTGGCAGAGCCCCAGTTCTATAGAACTGCAGTAACTTGCTGCCAGCAACCACAGTGGTAACTGTTTTGGCAGACTCCATTACAGCTCTAGGCCTCCCTGGCTCCCTCTGCTGACCGCGATGGTGAATATTTGACCATATCGACCGCCGTGTGCCTAGACATTGAAAGTACGGCATACATTGACCCGCACTGCCTATGTCTCTAATTTGGAGTATTCATCTGAGTATTTTGAATTGTACAAAGAACATTTCCGATTTGAAGTCTTGCTTCTTAAAACTTACATAAAGATTGTCTTATTTTTAAACAAATTGGTCTTGGATGTATTCTTGAGTGTGTGCCTGGTTTATTGCCTCTGAGAGTACGACAAATGCTTAACACTACCCGCTGATGAGCTGAACTGCTCACCCATACTACCACGAAAAGAGAGTTAGTATTATCTACTTACTGCCTCGATCTCCCGCTGAGGATTTCTCACACTCTCTATAGAGTGTACTTCATTTTAGTGCACTGTACAGACAGGTGCACTCTTACAAGCACACTATCACCCACACGGGCGTCCTGGCACAGAGCAGGTGTCTGGCTCGTGTGGGTTGGTTAATTGAAAAGTCAGGCCTTCAGCTTGTCTCAAAATTCAAGAAGAGAGGACGAGGCCCTGATTTGGACTCTGAGACCTTTCCCCGCTTTAGGAGTGATGTGAGGGAACGCCCGTCCTCCTGGTCTGGTTCTACGTGCGCGTAGTATGATTGCAAGTAAGAGTCCTGCGGAGCAGTGTTGACTGGGTGGTTGGTGGAAGAGATGCAACTGTTCAGGTAAGAGTGGCCTGAGTTGTGCAGTGCCTCACACGTGTGTGAGGAGCTTGAATTGAGTGTGTTTGTGTCTCAGGAGCCTTTGGAGTTCCCTGAGGTGTGGTGTGATGTAAGTTCTGCGTGGGAGGTTGAGAATGAGTCTGGCTGCTAAGTTATGGGTGGCTTGTAGACTTCTGGTGATTTGCTTGATGGGCCTGGCAAAGCGGGTGTTCTGAACAAGGGTAGCATTCCTTAGACATATGTGAGATGTGAGAAGCTGGGTGTCTGTGGCCAAAAAAACAACACACTTTTGGCCTGTTTTTTTACGCAACTTTGACTCAGGTGTAGTGGGTTCCTGCTAACCAGGCTCCCAGTACCAGTGTTCTCTCCCTAAAAATGTACCCCAATTTGAACCACTTCAGCTACCTCTGTAACCCCCCAGTAAATGGCACTCCTGTTACTAAGGGCATGGGTACTTGAAAGGGGTGGTTGTGCCACCCCAGGGACCCCTCACCAATGCTTTGCCCTCTGCCATTGCAGGCTGCGTGTCTTGGTGCAGAGAAGTCCGAAGACTTGACTTGCCACACAGCCCTGTGTTCCATGGCCCCCATACACTGCATGGGACATGGGTAAGTCACCCATGATGCGGGCCTTGAGCCCTAAGTCATGGTGCACTATATCCTATGTAGGGGCCCCTCAGCTTGAGCATGTGAGAAGTTAGCCCGGCATATGAAGTCCACTCTTCTAGTGGGCACCTTGCACCAGTCTAAACGACCCTTATTGATGGTGGTTGTAAAGTCAACCTTACAGACCAGCTATCCTAGTGGTAGCGTGGACCAGCAGTCTTAGGCTAAGACTTCAGAGAGCATGAGAAGCCAGCTGTTTTACCAATTATAATCCCTTGAATACCAAATGAAAGGACACCACACCAGGTATATATCAAATATATATGTATTTATTACTAACACAACCCCTCTGCACTCTTTATGAGGTCAGAGATCGAAGTACAGCACAAGTTACTCAATTAGCATACGATAAGTTGCACAAATACTGTTTTGCCCTAGGGGCCTCACAAACCATATACTAAGTAAGTGGTATAAGAACCACTTCAAAGATAGTGAATAGGCCTAGGGCCTAGGGAATCGCTGGGGCTACACTACAGAACCAAAGGTTAGGAAGTAGGAGACCCACGGGAGACGCGTGCAGTGTGGGAACACAGTCGCGAGTTACCATTGACTTATAATGGAGAACGAAGAAGTTACAAAGTTACTGTTTAAGGACACTTCCGGATGGACTACGGTAAAACCCCTTTAAACTAGGATACTTCGAGAGTCCAGACCCACGGGAGCACCGGAGTACTCGTGTTACCTCACCCAGGGAAGCCGGGTGCATAGGTGTCTTTTCGTGTCGGATTTTGTCGTCGTTTTCTATGGAGATCTGAAAAGAAGTGCTGCAGGCGATCAGAGGAAAAGCGTCCGTGTGGATCCAAGGGTGGATCGGTGATGTTAAGAACCTGAAAGCAGAGGGGACAGAGTCTGGGTCTCCAGCCAGTGATCAGGAAGGAACCAGGCGATGTCGTGATGATCTTAGGTGAAGAGGTGAAGCTTGTCTCTGCAGCCACGAGGACCAGGAGGCGTCGATGATGACCAGGAGCAGGATTCGAGCTGTCCCACGAAAGATCTGGTTGGACCCGACAAGCCTTGGCAAACGCAATCCACGCAGGAAGTGAAGATTGGCTTCGGAGCAGACCAGCAAGGTCTGAGGAGCTTCTTCTTTGCATGGAAGCTGGAGCAAGCCTGGAGCAACCAGGAAAGCAGTTTGGTTTCAAAGGTTTGTCTTCAGGGGGCACACTAGCCAGCGGGCAAGGAACCAGGAAGACACGTTGAGCTGAAATGCAAGAGCAGGCCCCACGCGGCACTCGTGGAGTGTGGATGGCTAAGCTTTGTGTTTGGGGCTTCTCGTACCCCAATGCACAACTGTGAGTTACCTCAGGAGTCGATGCAGTTAGCAAAATGCAGGATGTCCATGGTGTCCAGTCCCACATCTCTCGTGTCCGCCACGGGTCTCAGCTTTGCTGTGGATGTGCGTCGGAGTCAGAGAAGTCTGGAAGTCTAGTTCCTGTGTTGCTACGTCTTTGGGTTCTGGCGGGAGCATCGACAAAGTAGATCGGCAAGTTACTGGTGGTGCCTGTTTGCACAGCGGGGTCACTCCTTGACCACAAGGGAGATGTCTTCAGTCTTCTAGTCAAAATAGAACATCGAAGGTCCAAGAGTTTTGTATCAGAGTTTCGTTCCAGGATAATCTAAAGTCCCGGGGACACAGCACCTTATCTTTATACTAAGAAAATGGGCTGGATTACCTGCTAGGTCCCTCCTGTGGGTGGACCTGGGAAGGGGGTGGTTACACCCCTTTCTCTTTGTCCAGTTTTGCGCCAGAGCGGGGCTGGAGTGCCCCAGCAACCGGTTTGAACCAGGCTATGCATGGAGCACCTTGTGTGCCCCAGGCAGTGTCTCAAAAAGCATCTGCTGATGCAGCCCTCCCTGTAAATACAACACAGAATAACTGTGGGTCGAAAGATGTGTCAAAAAATGAACGAAATGTGTCTAAATGAGTCAGTGTGTGCTAAGAGTAGTTAGGAAAGCACACAACCAGACATCGCACTATGTGGAAAAGAAATCCATCAGTTACTCGTCCTTTGCCGCCCTTTCATCCTTTGAACCACTTCCCACAGTGGAGAGTCTAAGTTGTTGCCACTTTATCAGGGAAAGGTTAGTGTTGTACAGTAAGGCGCAGAAGGAAGTGCTGTATAGTAACTGAGGAGCAGTGCAGGAATGAATTGTGAAAACCTAAAGAGAAAAGGATGTGCTCTAAGATAAAATTGAATAATGAACGCAAAAAAACTTTATTCTGGTGCCGTTCATTTCCAAAATTAAAAACCAATTCAGTGCAAGATAGCCAGTGATTAACCCTAATAGTCACTGACTCTTTGGGTCAGTTACTATACAGCACTTCCTTCTGCGCCTTACTGTACAACACTAACCTTTCCCTGATAAAGTGGCAACAACTTAGACTCTCCACTGTCGGAAGTGGTTCAAAGGATGAAAGGGCGGCAAAGGACGAGTAACTGATGGATTTCTTTTCCACCTAGTGCGATGTCTGGTTTTGTGCTTTCCTAACTACTCTCAGCACACACTGACTCATTTAGACACATTTCGTTCATTTTTTGACACATCTTTCGACCCGCAGTTATTCTGTATTGTATTTACTGATTTGATTAGGGGGTTGTAACTGTGTGGTCGCTAAATATTCCCTGGGACCCTCCATCTATTTCCTTGTTTTTAATTGCAGCCCTCCCTGTCCCAATATACATCAGCCTGTCTGGGGAGGTGCCAGCACCTCCCTGGACAGGAAACCTATTGTCCAGGCCTCCCTTGACGGAGTTTCGTCCAGCAGCAGGAGATCAGACTTGTGTCTGTGGCAGCAGCATCCATTTTGTGATGCTGGGGCTCTGTTTAACTTTAACCGGGTAAAGCAGTAACTACATGTCTTCTCCCTCTAGAAGGGTGGAATGCTACCCCCGCCGCCAGGACTGGCGGGGGAGTAGTATTCCAAATTGTTTGACACCTTACATGACATGTTTTGATAAAGCCAAACCAAAGTTAGCATTAACCGCGAGGAATATAATGCACTTAAGAGTATATGGTATGGCTATATCATAGAACAGCTATAAGGAGATGGTTCCGAAAGCTGCAGAGGGGCTCAGCTCATGCTAGGGCACCCTCTCACATAAAACCAAGCACTCTGCCTCCAGGATTGTCGAGGCCTACCATAGGAGTGGCTTATAGGTGCATATGTGTCTATATATAAGGTAGATATAGATATACTATATCTAAGTAAGGGGTGATTACACCACCTTACCCAAGCTGAGTGATCAGCCTGTCGTGTCAGTTTGGATGGCCAACCAGGGGTGGCATAATACATGCTGCAGCCCCTGGTAGGCCTTGGATGCACCTATGCCCTGGGTACCTATAGTATACTCTACAGGGGCTCACAAATGTAACCCAGTACCCAATCTGGTATGCACCTAAAGTACATGGTATAAATTTAGAGAGAGAACAGCTGGGCTGTGGGTCTGATCAGCAGGACCACAGCCACACTAAAGTCGAAAAACCCGAGAATCACAGGAAAAAGTGGGGGTGACCATAGGAAGCAGACCCTACTCTCCTACAGAGCAGACATGGCCCCTACAATGTCCAGTCCATTCTGTGATGTTGTAAGTGAACAGCGAGGCCCTATAGAGTACACGGGCTGGATATTTGTCAACACGAGTTTCCTAGTACCACGATGGCTCCAGTGATATCTAATATTGTCTTAATAAATCCTCACTGATGTCAGTGTTGAATGTATTAATACATGCACACAGGGGTCACCTTAGACTTAGAGGGTCCCCTCAAAACCTACTAAACCCAGGTGTGGTTTGTGACCTGTTTTTGCTAGCCTGTCACCACCAGACATGTTTCTGACCTCATGGGGTGAAAGCCAACGGTCTAAGAGGACAGAGACAGACCCTGCTCTGGGCGGAGGGGCTTCACACCTACTCCAGGACAGGATGGCCTTCCCGAGCAGGAAGCTTCAGAGGGGATGCCACCTTTGAAATCCAACCCAGGAACCTCCTGATAGGGGGGGTGCCAAGCCCCCTTTCCTGCTCCACTTTTGGCGAGAGGAAAGGTGGAAAAATGTATTTGATTAGTAGGACTGTACCCACTTAGCCTACACCAGCCCTAGGGCGTGGCAGGCGATGTGAACCCCTCTCCTGGAGTTTCACCATCTTGGGATGGAAGAAGAACAACCTTTCAGGGCTAGGGTAGCGTCTCTCCCTACAGGAAGTGGTCACTAGAGGGTGTTGACAATAGATGTACTTCACTGAAATTCAGATTCAATGGACAGGAGAAGAGCCAGGAAAAAGAAGACCCGCTGCTCGAGAACTGAAGCCCTGCTGCAGGAGCAAAAGGTGGCAAACCCGACAAGCTGCTGTAAGGACTCAACAATCACTGCTGCTGTGTCATCCTGAGACCTGCAAGGACTCCGAAAACCCCGGAGTACCTCCAGCCTTCAAGAAATCACCCAGAAGATCCGTTAAATTGAAAGTATCACTGCCCCTGCACGCTGCAGGCACCAACCCTGTGAAGTCTGGTTTGATGATGTGATGCCCCTTGATGACCTCGAAGCAGCATCAAAGCAGGATTATTGGAATTCTCTGTATCTGGCGCTGACAGATCTGGAATCCAACGTTTACAGCGGGTTCAAAGTGCCGCAGTAAGAACTCTTTTTACACTCTCTAAATTCTGCTCAGTTTCTAAACTCATTCTCAAACTACACTGGCTCCCAGTGGACAAGAGAATCCACTACAAGACTTCAGTGCAACAGTAGGGAAAGTGTTGGCTAGCGGAGGGGTAACAATTAATATTCCCACTGCAGTCAGTTCAAAATTAAAAACAAACAAAATACTAACAACAACAACAACAAAAAATACATAAAAAATATAAATATGTTAAAAATTAAAATACAAATATATTTAATATTGGGAAAAAAACCCTATGGTAACGTTAAATACATATGATAAATCCCTACAAATATTTCAAATAAAATGAAAAATACTTTTCAAAGAAAGAAATATTTTTAATTAGAAAAAATTTAGAAACAAAAACATTAATTATTACATAAATTTAGCCTTTTTATTTCCTACCCTATAAAACCACACAATTAACAACCCACATCTAACTTTAAAAAAGTATACTTCCTTAATTAATATAATTAATTATCAATTAAAGAAATATTATTATTTAACAAACAAATTGAAACTCATAAACATTTATTAACTTCCAACACTTTACCTCTATAATCCCCACAACCCACACCTAAAATGAAACTGTAAAAAAAAGTTATTACACAATGAAAATATATTTTCAGTTAAAAAAACTAATACTATTTAACAGCTAATTACAAAGTAAGTACAATTAATGTACTCCCCACCCTTTACCCCTATAAATTAAAACCCACACACAAAAAAACAATTACCCTAATTAAATATCAATTGATTACATAATATTAATGATCAACTATTTATTAATTAATTAAACATAAATTAGTTCTTACCCTTTACCCCTATCAACCCCACAATCAACACCTAAAATGAACTACACAATTTCCATATTTAATCTGCAATTAATTAATTAATTAATTTAAATAATACTAATAACCAACTAATTATTAATTAATCAAACATAAATTACTTCCCATCCATTACCCTTATAAACCCCACACCTCAAATTAATTGCACAATTTCCATAATTGGTTTTCAATCAATTAATTAATATCAATTAACAACTAATTATTAATTAAAAATAAATTACTTTATACCCTTTATCCCCATAAACCCCACAACCCACACCTAAAACAATTACCATAATGAATTAGTAATAAATTAATATTAATTAACAACCAATTCATGAGTAATTAATAACAAATTACTTCCCACAATTAACACTATAAAATCTCAATTAAATAAATAAAAAATATTTATTCATTTATTATAACTAAATTACTTCCCGTCCTATTCCCCTATAAGCCCACAACCCACTACGGAACTACAAAATTTAAAATGTAATTAAAATAAAATTGATAACTTCTAAAAATGTAAAAATATCTTAAAAAACAATAAACAATTCTTAGACAAAAAATACATCACATACATTTAAAATACATACTAAAATACATAACACTAATTCCAAAATCGACATTAAAACAACTATATTTTTGCAAACTATATTAATAACTTCTATATTTTTAAAAACATTATTAATATTTCTTACCTTAAAATCGATATTCCTGGCCACGATATTCTTGCTGTTGATATTTCTGAGTCACGATATTCAGGACTCGATATTTCTGTAGTTCGACATTTCCAACTCGATATTCTGTCTGCACACCAAATAGTGCCAGTAAGAAGTTTCAGTCAGACTCACGGGGAGTCATGGGGTTTGTCATCGGCATCCATACCACAGAATCCTGATAGTTTGCAAGGCCATACATAGGTCCTAACCTCGATCCCATTGCCTCTCTCGTAACAGCTCTCAAGAATTTGCAAAAAGAAACTTCAATGGCAAAAGATGAGCAAAATATACTCCTAGACAGACTCAACAGTCGCGTAGTTGAACCACAGCTTTGCCGGCACCCACTCGGCTTTCAGCTTCTGTCCTGTCGGTGCTGAGCTTGACAAAGCTGGCTTACATCCAGGTAGCGACTCTGCTTATGCAGGAAGTTAACAGGTTTCTTGTGTCTTTTGCAGGTCTTGTCCTAGAGGGAGATAATGAGTTGTGTGTTGTTGGCGTAGGAGAGGATGTTGACGTTGTGTGCGTGGATGGCGTAGGCCAATAGGATCATGTCTGCATCGAACAGGGGGGGGGCTGAGCAATGAACGATGCAGCACTCCACAGGTGAGTTTGTGGACCTCCGTGGAGTGAGGTTCCAGACTTACAGCTGGTGAACTAAATGTTAACAAGGAGTGAGTGCAGCGGAGAGAAGGTCCTTGGATGCCGATGTTGTGCAGGCGCCTGATGAGGATGGGGCGTGAGACCATATCAAATGCAGCCGAGAGGTCCTGGAGAATGGGCCTGTTGTGTCCCCTCTGTCAAGGATCATGGCGATGTCAACTGTGGGGCGATGAGAGCTGTTTCTAAACTGTGGTTGGGTCTGAATCGGGACCGAGTGGCATCGAGGAGATGGTGGTTTCTGAGGTGGTCGGTGAGGCATCAGCTGATTGGTTTCACTAAAAAAATGAATGAATACAAAAAATCTTAGTTCAAATTTCCAAAATCTCGGAGCAAAAGGTGGGAAATCACAAAATAGATTTCTCAATATCCTGAGCCAAACTGGAATGGCATGGCGAGTAAAAAAGGATGGATTTATGCCCAGATCTCTGTACTGGGGTGAATGTATGACATTGTTCTGTATTCTGTCCATCAGTTGTTCTTTTTACAATGCCAGCTTAATGAATTACAATGCAATTTAGCTGTAAGCAAGTTGTATTGTGTGTATGGAGATTTATAAACCAAAAAGATTAGAGAAATGGATATCCAACCTGAAATATTACAGAAACATATAGGGCCCGATTCACAAAACTAACTTAGGACAAAATCCTAAACTTAATATCATTTTGGAATTCACAGAAGGCACTTACTCATTTTGGTATTCACAGAAGTTAGGAGTGCTAACTTTAGGACTCCTAAATTGCTTCTGTGAATAACAAAAGTCTTAAAATTAGGATGTGTCTCAGTTTAGTAGTAGTGAAGTTAGGACTCCTAACTTTACTACTCCTAAACTGAGAAAAATCCTAACTTTACGACTTTAGGTATCCACAGAAGGCATTTAGGAGTCCTAAAGTTAGGAGTCCTAACTTTACTACTACTAAACTGAGATAAATACTCATTTTAAGACTTTCGGTATTCACAGAAGGCATTTAGGAGTCCTAAAGTTAGGAGTCCTAACTTTACTACTCCTAAACTGAGAAAAATCCTAACTTTAAGACTTTCGGTATTCACAGAAGGCATTTAGGAGTCCTAAAGTTAGGACTCCTAACTTCTGTGAATACCGAATTGAGTAAGTGCCTTCTGTGAATACCAAAATGGTAGAAAGTTTAGGATTTTGTCTTAAGTTAGTTCTGTGAATCAGGCCCATTGTTTTTACATACTTTCAGGGAGAGTTGTAATGGGAGCTCCGACTTCAAAAAATTACAAATACTGTCTAAATTAGAGGTATTTTATATTGATAATTTTAAATTAACTTTAGAAGCAATGTGACTTGGTAAACTATATACATTTAAGCATAATTTTACCTCAGGAAAATCAGCAACTGGTAAGGCATTGAAAAAGGCTTTAAGAGTCACGTAGAGTTTCATATTTATGATACTCAGGAGAAAGGAGATTATATGTTTTAGCAGCTCTAACAAACAAAAACATCCCCTTGACATTCATCTTGTAGGTACAAAATACAAGCATCTATCCAGTGCTTCCAAAATGCCGCGTTAAAAATAGAATTGCACCAAAGAGAAATGTTTTTGAATACTTTCCACCAGAATGTATAAATGTATCAAATTCTAAGAGGGCTAATTTTGGGGTTTTTATAATTGGGGACACAATCTTAATTTTCTTTTTTGATATGTTAAGAGAGTTGGCAGTGGTTACATTTTAATTAGATTGCAGTCATTCAAAATCAATTTTAAAACATTGTCGCCTGGTTTAACAAGCATTGTGATAGTTAAGGAAATCTGATAAACTAAAACCACTAGTTGCTTTACTATTTTTCCATTTAATATATTTTTTCTTAGCATAAAATTAGTCTAAATTAATTTAGGAAATTATTGTCTCTGTCATTTCGAAAGATAAAGCTTGAAAAATGGAGGGAGAGCATCAAAAACAAATATAATACTTAGTACTGAAAAATCATTTTAGTGCCTTTATTTACCCTGGCAATTTAAAAATAAAAATAGTTATTTGATAAAATTATCTTTGATTTTCCAAGTTAAACAATTTGAAAATCAGTATCTTTTTGATCGAATTAGAAAATGAATGCTCTAAATATTGAAAAGTGTCTGAGCATCAAGGGATGCCAGAACCTTGCAATTTACCAAGGGTGCAATTCACATTTAAAGGGAAAAATCTGTCTTATTAACAATTCAAGTACAGCTTGAAATGTTAGAATACAATTCAGTATTCCAAGGGTACATAGACTGATCATAGAAGGATTATGAAAAATAATGATATATGACATGCGTAAGCTGAAGCAATGATTCCGACATTGTTAATTAGTTTACGTGTAACGCCTCCTGAATTACAAATGGAACAATAAAGTAAGGGTTCAATGGCTAATAGGAGGAGAAGAGACAAAGGCCGTTCTCGTGGCTTTAAAATGATTACTTTCATTGGAAGAAACTCTACGGCACGCACTCGGGCAGTTGGCTTACCATACAAGGCTTTAAGCATCTTCGTAAGTTTAAAGTAAATTTGAAATTATTGCATGTTTAGAAATATGCAATAAATTCAAATTTCAAATTTTAAATATTTGAAAATACAAACTGCTTTTAGTCGCGATGTGATCTTGGAATGCTTCTACTGTGAGCATGGCCACAAGAGTCCGTGGCTTGACTACTGAAGGCGGGCCGCAGGATCGATGGGCAGACCTGAGTTGTATCTTCCCCTCATGCTTTCCCGGTATCTAATGCTAAAAAATAAGACATAAAATACGTGTTTTATGTTATGTACAGATAATCTACCTTTCAAAACTCACTTTGATCAGGGCTACTAAGACCATATATTACTTTCAGAAGTCTATGTGCTAAGAGTGGTGTCTAAATATAACAAACGTAATTAATGAATTATTAGGCCTACAATCAGAGACAGAAATAGGATCTTACCTGCATTAGGCAAAATTCTTAGGCAAAAAGACCATCAATGCTTGAGAATTTAAAAAAGGGATGCGCAAATTCAAATTTACGAGAATAAATCACTTCTGCCATAAAGACGCAGTAATAAGTTCTGCAGCACACATGGACAACTACAATTACTGCAAAATCCTCGCATAAAAAATCATGGGGACATGACTTTGAAAAAAAAAAAAAGAACACTATAGGAAATAAGGTTAACTTAAATTTATTGTTTTAGACTTATTAAATATATATGCAAAAATAATATGTTAAAAACTTTTAACATAATTAAAAAATATATTATTTTATGATGCAATATTTGAATAACCTTTTCTGCTATTTAAAACAAAATGTAAGTTCAATTTGAATTAACAAATAATTTTAATTTAGGTCTATACATAACTTGCAATTCTTAAAACATAATGAATAAATATATACATTTCACTATAGATAGTGTATTAGGTTTTTTTTTTTTAAATATTAAAAACATGTTAATTTAATGTTAAACTCCCACAGGTGGAGAGCTCCCTAGGGTAAAGTACAGGTTAAATGTACAAGGGTTATTAAACTTTTAAAAAATAGTAAAATCCCAGAGGATGATGACAGCGGTGGGCGAGGTCTGTGCTTTTCTATGCTGGCTTATCTGGTGTGCAAGTACAGCACTCTTAGGAGCATGAACGAGTGTATTCTCATCAGGAAAGGCATGGTATAGTGATCCTGCACTAGTGCGTGCTTGTCAGAACAGGCATGGTATAGTGATGCTGCACTAGTGCTTACTCTTCGAAAAAGGCATGGTTTAGTGATCTTGTACTAATATGTGCTTGTCAGAACAGGCATGTTATAGTGATGCTGCACTAGTGTGTACACTTTCAAACAGGCATAGTGATGCTGCACTAGTGTGCACACTTTCAAACAGGCATGGTATAGTGATGCTGCACTAGTGTGCACACTTTCAAACAGGCATGGTATAGTGATGCTGCACTAGTGCGTACACTTTCAAACAGGCATGGTATAGTGATGCTGCACTAGTGTGCACACTTTCAAACAGGCATTGTATAGTGATGCTGCACTAGTGTGCACACTTTCAAACAGGCATGGTATAGTGATGCTGCACTAGTGTGTACACTTTCAAACAGGCATGGTATAGTGATGCTGCACTAGTGTGCACACTTTCAAACAGGCATGGTATAGTGATGCTGCACTAGTGTGCAAACTTTCAAACAGGCATGGTATAGTGATGCTGCACTAGTGTGCACACTTTCAAACAGGCATGGTATAGTGATGCTGCACTAGTGTGCACACTTTCAAACAGGCATGGTATAGTGATGCTGCTCTAGTGTGCACACTTTCAAACAGGCATGGTATAGTGATGCTGCACTAGTGTGCACACTTTCAAACAGGCATGGTATAGTGATGCTGCACTAGTGTGCACACTTTCAAACAGGCATGGTATAGTGATGCTGCACTAGTGTGCACACTTTCAAACAGGCATGGCATAGTGATGCTGCACTAGTGTGCACACTTTCAAACAGGCATGGTATAGTGATGCTGCACTAGTGTGCACACTTTCAAACAGGCATGGTATAGTGATGCTGCTCTAGTGTGCACACTTTCAAACAGGCATGGTATAGTGATGCTGCACTAGTGTGCACACTTTCAAACAGGCATGGTATAGTGATGCTGCACTAGTGTGCACACTTTCAAACAGGCATGGTATAGTGATGCTGCACTAGTGTGCACACTTTTCAAACAGGCATGGTATAGTGATGCTGCACTAGTGTGCACACTCTCAAACAGGCATGGTATAGTGATGCTGCACTAGTGTGCACACTTTCAAACAGGCATGGTATAGTGATGCTGCACTAGTGTGCACACTTTCAAACAGGCATGGTATAGTGATGCTGCACTAGTGCGCACACTTTCAAACAGGCATGGTATAGTGATGCTGCACTAGTGTGCACACTCTCAAACAGGCATGGTATAGTGATGCTGCACTAGTGTGCACACTCTCAAACAGGCATGGTATAGTGATGCTGCACTAGTGTGCACACTCTCAAACAGGCATGGTATAGTGATGCTGCACTAGTGTGCACACTCTCAAACAGGCATGGTATCGTGATGCTGCACTAGTGTGCACACTTTCAAACAGGCATGGTATAGTGATGCTGCACTAGTGTGTACACTTTCAAACAGGCATGGTATAGTGATGCTGCACTAGTGTGCACACTTTCAAACAGGCATGGTATAGTGATGCTGCACTAGTGTGCACACTTTCAAACAGGCATGGTATAGTGATGCTGCTCTAGTGTGCACACTTTCAAACAGGCATGGCATAGTGATGCTGCACTAGTGTGTACACTTTCAAACAGGCATAGTATAGTGATGCTGCACTAGTGTGCACACTTTCAAACAGGCATGGTATAGTGATGCTGCACTAGTGTGCACACTTTTAAACAGGCATGGTATAGTGATGCTGCACTAGTGTGCACACTTTCAAACAGGCATGGTATAGTGATGCTGCACTAGTGTGCACACTTTCAAACAGGCCTGGTATAGTGATGCTGCACTAGTGTGCACACTTTCAAACAGGCATGGTATAGTGAGGCTGCACTAGTGTGCACACTCTCAAACAAGCATGGTATAGTGATGCTGCACTAGTGTGCACACTTTCAAACAGGCATGGTATAGTGATGCTGCACTAGTGTGCACACTTTCAAACAGGCATGGTATGGTGATGCTGCACTAGTGTGCACACTCTCAAACAGGCATGGTATAGTGATGCTGCACTAGTGTGCACACTTTCAAACAGGCATGGTATAGTGATGCTGCACTAGTGTGCACACTTTCAAACAGGCATGGTATAGTGATGCTGCACTAGTGTGCACACTCTCAAACAGGCATGGTATAGTGTGCACACTTTCAAACAGGCATGGTATAGTGATGCTGCACTAGTGTGCACACTTTCAAACAGGCATGGTATAGTGATGCTGCACTAGTGTGCACACTCTCAAACAGGCATGGTATAGTGATGCTGCACTAGTGTGCACACTTTCAAACAGGCATGGTATCGTGATGCTGCACTAGTGTGCACACTTTCAAACAGGCATGGTATAGTGAAGCTGCACTAGTGTGCACACTCTCAAACAGGCATGGTATAGTGATGCTGCACTAGTGTGCACACTCTCAAACAGGCATGGCATCGTGATGCTGCACTAGTGTGCACACTTTCAAACAGGCATGGTTTAGTGCTGCTGCACTAGTGTGCACACTTTCAAACAGGCATGGTATAGTGATGCTGCACTAGTGTGTACACTTTCAAACCGGCATGGTATAGTGATGCTGCACTAGTGTGTACACTTTCAAACAGGCATGGTATAGTGATGCTGCACTAGTGTGCACACTTTCAAACAGGCATGGTATAGTGATGCTGCACTAGTGTGCACACTTTCAAACAGGCATGGTATAGTGATGCTGCACTAGTGTGCACACTTTCAAACAGGCATGGTATAGTGATGCTGCACTAGTGTGTACACTTTCAAACAGGCATGGTATAGTGATGCTGCACTAGTGTGCACACTTTCAAACAGGCATGGTATAGTGATGCTGCACTAGTGTGCACACTTTCAAACAGGCATGGTATAGTGATGCTGCACTAGTGTGCACACTTTCAAACAGGCATGGTATAGTGATGCTGCACTAGTGTGCACACTTTCAAACAGGCATAGTATAGTGATGCTGCACTAGTGTGCACACTTTCAAACAGGCATGGTATAGTGATGCTGCACTAGTGTGCACACTTTCAAACAGGCATGGTATAGTGATTCTGTACTAGTTACTGCTCTTCAGAACAGGCACGATATAATTTTCATCCACTAATAGGTGTGATTCAGACAGGCACAGTATGGTGATGTGCATGCTCTTCGGAACAGGCAGGGTATAATATTCATGCACTGTATAGTGATCTTGCACTAGTATGTGCTCACAAGAACAGGCATGGTATAGTGATCCTGCACTGGTATGTGCTGGCGAGAACAGGCATGGTACAGTGATCCTGCACTAGTATGTGCTTGCGAGAAGAGGCGTGGTATAGTGATCTTGCAATGGTATGTGCTTGTGAGAACAGGCATGGTATAGTAATCCTGCACTGGTATGTGCTGGCGAGAACAGGCATGGTATAGTGATCCTGCACTGGTATGTGCTTGCGAGAACAGGCATGGTATAGTGATCCTGCACTGGTATGTGCTTGCGAGAACAGGCATGGTATAGTGATCCTGCACTGGTATGTGCTTGCGAGAACAGGCATGGTATAGTCATGCTGCACTGGTATGTGCTTGCAAGAACAGGCATGTTATAGTGATCTTGCACTAGTATGTGCTTGCGAGAACAGGCATGGTATAGTGATCTTGCACTAGTATGTGCTTGTGAGAACAGGCATGGTATACTGATCCTGCACTGGTATGTGCTTGTGAGAACAGGCATGGTATAGTGATCCTGCACTGGTATGTGCTTGCGAGAACAGGCATGGTATAGTGATCCTGCACTGGTATGTGCTTGCGAGAACAGGCATGGTATAGTCATGCTGCACTGGTATGTGCTTGCGAGAACAGGCATGGTATAGTGATCCTGCACTAGTATGTGCTTGCGAGAACAGGCGTGGTATAGTGATCTTGCACTGGTATGTGCCCACGAGAACAGGCATGGTATAGTGATCTTGCACTAGTATGTGCTTGTGAGAACAGGCGTGGTATAGTGATCCTGCACTGGTATGTGCTTGCGAGAACAGGCGTGGTATAGTGATCCTGCACTGGTATGTGCTTGCGAGAACAGGCATGGTATAGTGATCCTGCACTGGTATGTGCTTGCGAGAACAGGCATGGTATAGTGATCCTGCACTGGTATGTGCTTGCGAGAACAGGCATGGTATAGTGATCCTGCACTGGTATGTGCTTGCGAGAACAGGCATGGTATAGTGATCCTGCACTGGTATGTGCTTGCGAGAACAGGCATGTTATAGTGATCTTGCACTAGTATGTGCTTGTGAGAACAGGCATGGTATAGTGATCCTGCACTAGTATGTGCTTGCGAGAACAGGCGTGGTATAGTGATCTTGCACTGGTATGTGCTTGTGAGAACAGGCATGGTATAGTGATCCTGCACTGGTATGTGCTTGCGAGAACAGGCATGTTATAGTGATCTTGCACTAGTATGTGCTTGTGAGAACAGGCATGGTATACTGATCCTGCACTAGTATGTGCTTGCGAGAACAGGCATGGTACAGTGATCTTGCACTAGTATGTGCTTGCTAGAACAGGCATGGTATAGTGATCTTGCACTGGTATGTGCTTGCGAGAACAGGCATGGTATAGTGATCCTGCACTGGTATGTGCTTGCGAGAACAGGCATGGTATAGTGATCCTGCACTGGTATGTGCTTGTGAGAACAGGCATGGTATAGTGATCTTGCACTGGTATGTGCTTGCGAGAACAGGCGTGGTATAGTGATCTTGCACTGGTATGTGCTTGTGAGAACAGGCATGGTATAGTGATCTTGCACTAGTATGTGCTTGTGAGAACAGGCGTGGTATAGTGATCTTGCACTGGTATGTGCTTGTGAGAACAGGCATGGTATAGTGATCCTGCACTAGTATGTGCTTGCGAGAACAGGCATGGTATAGTGATCTTGCACTAGTATGTGCTTGCGAGAACAGGCATGGTATAGTGATCCTGCACTGGTATGTGCTTGCGAGAACAGGCATGGTATAGTGATCCTGCACTGGTATGTGCTTGTGAGAACAGGCATGGTATAGTGATCCTGCACTGGTATGTGCTGGCGAGAACAGGCATGGTATAGTGATCCTGCACTAGTATGTGCTTGCGAGAACAGGCGTATAGTGATCTTGCACTGGTATGTGCTGGCGAGAACAGGCATGGTATAGTGATCCTGCACTAGTATGTGCTTGTGAGAACAGGCATGGTATAGTGATCTTGCACTGGTATGTGCTTGCGAGAACAGGCGTGGTATAGTGATCTTGCACTGGTATGTGCTTGAGAGAACAGGCATGGTATAGTGATCCTGCACTGGTGTGTGCTTGCGAGAACAGGCGTGTTATAGTGATCTTGCACTGGTATGTGCTTGTGAGAACAGGCATGGTATAGTGATCTTGCACTAGTATGTGCTTGTGAGAACAGGCATGGTATAGTGATCCTGCACTAGTATGTGCTTGCGAGAACAGGCATGGTATAGTGATCCTGCACTGGTATGTGCTTGCGAGAACAGGCATGGTATAGTGATCTTGCACTAGTATGTGCTTGTGAGAACAGGCATGGTATAGTGATCCTGCACTAGTATGTGCTTGCGAGAACAGGCATGGTATAGTGATCCTGCACTAGTATGTGCTTGCGAGAACAGGCATGGTATAGTGATCCTGCACTGGTATGTGCTGGCGAGAACAGGCATGGTATAGTGATCCTGCACTAGTATGTGCTTGCGAGAACAGGCGTGGTATAGTGATCTTGCACTGGTATGTGCTGGCGAGAACAGGCATGGTATAGTGATCCTGCACTAGTATGTGCTTGCGAGAACAGGCATGGTATAGTGATCTTGCACTAGTATGTGCTTGCGAGAACAGGCATGGTATAGTGATCCTGCACTGGTATGTGCTGGCGAGAACAGGCATGGTATAGTGATCCTGCACTAGTATGTGCTTGCGAGAACAGGCGTGGTATAGTGATCTTGCACTGGTATGTGCTGGCGAGAACAGGCATGGTATAGTGATCCTGCACTAGTATGTGCTTGTGAGAACAGGCATGGTATAGTGATCTTGCACTGGTATGTGCTTGCGAGAACAGGCGTGGTATAGTGATCTTGCACTGGTATGTGCTTGCGAGAACAGGCGTGGTATAGTGATCTTGCACTGGTATGTGCTTGAGAGAACAGGCATGGTATAGTGATCCTGCACTGGTATGTGCTTGCGAGAACAGGCGTGGTATAGTGATCTTGCACTGGTATGTGCTTGAGAGAACAGGCATGGTATAGTGATCCTGCACTGGTGTGTGCTTGCGAGAACAGGCATGGTATAGTGATCTTGCACTGGTATGTGCTTGAGAGAACAGGCATGGTATAGTGATCCTGCACTGGTGTGTGCTTGCGAGAACAGGCATGGTATAGTGATCCTGCACTGGTGTGTGCTTGCGAGAACAGGCATGGTATAGTGATCCTGCACTGGTATGTGCTTGAGAGAACAGGCATGGTATAGTGATCCTGCACTGGTGTGTGCTTGCGAGAACAGGCATGGTATAGTGATCCTGCACTGGTGTGTGCTTGCGAGAACAGGCATGGTATAGTGATCCTGCACTAGTGGTGAACCAACTTGTTACTCATCAAACTGGCTGTAAGTCCTGCGTGTTAAGTCTAGTATTCTGAAACATGCAGTTTGGGTTTGTGATTGGCCCTTCTGACCTGTGTCTACCTGACCCCAGTGGGGTCCATAGTTGACCCTCTTCACCTGTTAGTGGCGGAGGGGGCAGCTGGCTGTGTGATCACCTGAAACCTTTCTATGGCCGACGAGTAACACACATCCGTGGCACCCCAATATCATCCACACCCCAGGCTGCCCCGTCACTCACCCCTCGCTCCCTTCCTCGCTCTCACACACACCTGCAGCCCCACTCCTTCCCCCTCTCTCTATATCTCCCTGTCTCCCCCTTCTCTGTATCTCCTCATCTCTCTCCCTCTCTCTCACACACGCACACACCTCTCCCTTAGTACGCACACCACCCCACTCCTCCCCCTCTTTCTCTCTCTCTCTCTCTCTCTCTCTCCCTCTTTCTCTCTCTCTCAGTCTCACACACCTCTCTCCCCTGGCACCCTACACCCTGCAGCCCGCTCCCTTCTCCCCCTTGACGCGCCCTCCTCATGGGTGGTTTCACCCCCCCCCCCCCCCCCCTCTCTTTGGCTCTCTACCCTCGCCTTGGCAGCCGCCCTCGCGCTACCGGAGGTTTTTAATCTTCCCTCATCCCTCCCCTCTCCTTGGAGAGAAATGAGCACTTAAGAGTGGGGGGGCGGCGCCTCCTTTAACCCCCCCCCCCCCCCCCAGCTCCTTTCAAAGGCAGATCTGAACGGAGGGAACACGGATTGCCAAAAATGCAATTAGGTTTTGAAAGCCTGATTGGAAGTGACCACAACC